>NC_036248.1:5905949-5927741 GCF_002742605.1 Olea europaea var. sylvestris | reverse complement strand
TGCTGACGACTGTTCACACTTTAGAATTCCTACGCAATTAGGAATCTTAACTCCCACAAGAGTCCTATCTCACGCATAATTCTGGAATTCAACCAACTCCTTAACCATTCAGGACTCCAACAGATGAGGACATCCAACTAGTTGAGTCCAATTAGGAGAGTGTCACTTACTACTATAAATACAGAACCTTGAACCATTATTCAGGTACGTTTTTTCATTGTTCTTTAGCATATAGCCTCACGCATATATTTCCCTTTCTGACTTAAGCATCGGAGGGGCGACGAGAACACACCTCGTTGCCTTTGTTTCAGGTATCGGAAGATCACGTTCGTGCTCATCATCAGTCATCAAGCTCGGAAAATCTACAGGTACGATTTTTGGTAGCATCACCTACTACAAACAAATAAGCATAAATACTATAATGATATAATCAGAACTACCGAGATTTGATTTCAACGGTAGGATTTCTGGAACCTAGCACGAGCTCCACGACCACCAAACGTCTTCAGCTCACAGCGACGTGGATCAGCCACAAGCAAAGTCCTGTCGTATCTAACAAGGATGCCCTTAATCTCCTTCTTCGATTGCTCATCGACGTATTTCTGGTAGAAGGCGACTAGGGCTTTTGCAATTGACTGACGGATGGCGTAGATCTCGGAGTGTACCACCGCCCTTGATACGGATGCGCATGTCCACTCCGGCGAAGCGGTGGCGGCCTAGGAGGAGGATAGGCTCGAACGCCTTGTAACGGAGGATCTCTGGCTGGACCAGCTCAATTGGGACGCCATTGATCTTGATCAATCCTCGTCCCCTCTTGCAGTGGGTCACGGCCACCGCCGTCTTCTTCCGGCCGAAGCACTGTACAAACTCAGCCGCCGCCATGCTTGGGGAGGGGGATACTGGCTTCTTTCTTATAATTGAGCTGTATAATTGAGAGATTGATGCATAGACAAGTCTCTTAATTAAAGAGATTTCCATTAACTTAGACTAAAAATCTGTATAGTCCAAAGATAGGTGTTTATGTTCTCCTATTTATATTCTGCAACACTGTAAAAGAAAAGTAAGAAAAACAAATGATTCTTTCCCAAATCAGTAAACTTCTCCACAGATATAAAGATTAAAAAGGATTGGTTCGTTATGTATTCAGGAAGAAAGTCAGGGAATTGGGCAAGTTTTTCTCATTTAGCTTCTTATGGGGTTTCTTCCAATGGTTCTTCACGGCTGGTGATGATTGTGGCTTCTCAAACTTCCCAACGTTTGGATTAAACGCATATAAATACACGTAAGCCTAAAAGGTTCATTTTGTTATTTAACAATTGGTCTATGATTTTTCATTTCAACAAACCAGGAGATGTGTCCTGCTCATAGCAGAACTTTAAATGGTGTGACTAAGCATCATCTAACCGAAATGCAGTTTGACCCATTAATATCTAACCCTGTTTTGGAAGCTACAGGTTTTTCTTCGATTTCTCAGCAACTATAGTTGGAGTAGGGATGATGTGTCCTCACATCGTAAATATATCTTTTCTTCTTGGAGGAATTCTTTCTTGCGGTATTTTGCGGCCTCTCATTGAAACTAGGAAGGGGGATTGGTACTCTGCAGATCTCGAGCCTCATAGTTTGCAGGGACTTCACGGTTATCTGGTGAATTTCTAATCCATCATAGTTTTCCCCAATGCTGCCATATATTAATTTGCTTTTTCATGAATACAATTCACTAAAACAAAATGTCAACTACAACTACATCAGGTATTCATTGGCATTTCCATGTTACTCGGTGATGGCCTATACAACTTTTTCAAGGTTATAAGCCGAACTCTGGCTGGTTTGTTTTACAAAATTCTGTGCAGAAATGCAAACATGCAAATTCCAATTGTAGAAAATTCCTCTCCTGTACGAGAATCACTTTCTTATGATGACCAACACCGTACCAAAGTCTTTCTTAAGGATCAAATCCCAATATGGTTTGCTATTGGAGGTTATTTAGCCCTTGCTGCAGTCTCCACTGCAATCCTTCCTCACATTTTCCACCAACTCAAGTGGTACTACATAATTGTTATATACATATTTGCACCAAGCCTGGCCTTCTGTGATGCATATGGGTGCGGGTTCACTGATTGGTCATTCTCATCTCATTATGGAAAACTAGCCGTCTTTACAATTGGGGCATGGGCGGGAGCATCACATGGTGGAATCCTTGCTGGTCTAGAAGCATGTGGAGTGATAATGATTATAACCTCCGCTGCCTCTGACCTCATGCAAGATTTCAAGACCGGCTACTTGACCTTGTCTTCGCCTTGTTCAATGTTTGTCAGCCGAGTGATTGGGACTGCAATGGGATGTGTTATTTCTCCTTGTGTCTTTTGGATTTTCTATAAAGCTTCTCCTGATCTTGGGCTTCCTACAAGTGAATATCCTGTTCCCTCTGCTACATTCTACTATAATATGGCTAAACTAGGGGTTGAAGGCTTATCTGCTCTGCCTAAAGGTTGCCTCAAGCTATGTTTCGGATTTTTTGCTGCATCCATTCTCATCAACTTAACCAGAGATGCTTTGGGAAAGAAACGTTCGTGGTTTATTCCAATTCCAATGGCAATGGCAGTACCCTTTTTTGTGGGTTCAAATATAGCCGTTGATATGTGTGCTGGAAGCCTCATACTTTATGTATGGCAAAAGAAAAATAAGGCCAATGCTGATGCCTTTGGGCCTGCCGTGGCAACTGGTTTGATTTGTGGTGACGGGATGTGGACTTTGCCTAAATGTATACTAGCTCTAGTCGGAGTGAAACCTCCAATTTGCATGATGTTCATTTCAAGGCCTACTTATAATAAGTTAGATTAAGTACTAGAATCCTAGATAGGCCAGGGGAAAGATTAACTTATATGCCAACAAGTATCATCTTCATAATCTGTAGACTTTAAAATATTATCCTGTAACCATAAATAAGAGAATCAATTCATGTTTCTGCAGTATGAAACTGATGATTTATATACCTATGGATGCATCTCAATAGCAATCAGTAATACATAATCTCTTATTCTCTCAACAACTTGGAAATTGGAGAGGTAACAAAAGTCATTTTCAAGATATGGTGGGGGGTATAGATTAACTTGTATAAGAAAAATATTGCTTTCGTAATCTGAAAAGGATTATCCTGTATAGACACACGAGAAAAATTGGTTCACAGAGATTATCAACTCTTCTAAAAAAACTCACAAATTTTTCTTTGAACTCACTCTTTCTATTTCACCTTCTTTCGGAGGATATTTTACACTTCTTAAACGTATCAACTATTCATAGAGAAAGAGTTGCCATCCTTCATTAATTACACCGTGTCCATTTTCAACAAAATTTGCAAAAGGTAGCTGCCTTCTTCTATTCATTTTACGACTAAAACGAAAATATTTCCTTTTGCATTGACCGCATAAGATTTCTTTGCCTCATTTTTCAAATTGTTTAGTAAACAAAAGCGGCAAGTGGCTGGATGGTTGAGTCAACAAAGGAGGCTAAAGGCTGGACATTACAGAAGTCTTTCCATCTGCTCACTGATTCAACATTAAGTTTGACATCCGGGATGATCACATATACACATATGAGAAATCGGACATTATTTAATTCACGAGAGACCCACGCATCCATGTGAGTTCGTGGTCATCGATGTGGTCATCCTCGCGGATCATTTGGCTTTATCCATTCAAATTTAGGGATACAATGCTAAGCTTCATAGCATCCTAAAAGGGCTTTGTCTAAACCCAACTTTACACCGTAATTTAACGCTTTAAGAAAGCAATAGTTTCCAACAGATTTACCTTAAATTGCCATAATTAATTCCAAATTCCAATAAATACTTCGACAGATTCTCTTTATCCCCTCTATTTTTTCAAAAATGCATTTTTTTTTCAAAATTTATTTTCAACTACAAATTTTATTATAAAATAATATTACATATAAATTCAAAATTTTTGCTTATCTTTTCACCACACATTCTTATAAAAATCATTATTTTAAAATACATTTTTTTTTTCAAAATCTCATTTTAATGGAGATCAAACAGGGCTTAATATTCATGGAAGTGGAACATACAATTGGGGAAAAATCAATGGAAGTATTGAATTTCTTGTAAAGTAGGACCCAATATTTATAGTATTGTTATGGTGATGTCTCGAGTGTTACAATTTTCAATGGACATATTTTTCCAGGATCCTGCGACCACCTTAGTGGATTGCAACCTTTATTTTTTTATTTTTTTACGGGGGAGTGGAGGGAGTCAACGCATAAATTTCTTGTCTTCCCCCCCTCCCCCGGCCCCAGGTTTGACACCAATAGGTAACTCTACTCTTTATAACTACATTTTAATTCCTTCAATTATCTATCTACATACCATAGAAAGATTCCTAGACAGTCCTAAAGATTCAATCCAGAGGGAATAAATGGACAGCAGAAGGGGATTGCATGATGAAAATATTAACACATTAGAAGATGAAGAATTGTCGGTAGATGGGATATTTGAGAACAAGGAGATACCTTCATGGACAGAACAGTTAACTATAAGAGCTTTTGTGTTGTCGGTGATGTTATGCTTCATAGTGATGAAACTCAACTTCAGTGTTAGTACTATACCATCATTTATTGTCGCTTATGCTTTATTGGGATTCTTCTTTGTCAAGATTTTAATTATATCATACTACACCAAAAATCACCTTTTGTAACGGTCAAAAAACGTTGTCAAAGATCTATTGCAACGTTCATGCGTCTATTGTGGGTTCAGATGTTGCCGTAGAATGAAGAGTTTTGGCAACATTTATTGAACGTTGCAAATCAGGATTTTGAACGTTGCGAATGAGTTTTGTGAACGTTGCGAATGAGTTTTGACAACATTTACCGAACGTTGCGAATGAGAGTTTTGGCAATATTCACCGAATGTTGTGAATGAGAGTTTTGGCAACGTCTACCGAAGGCAACGTTCGATCAACATTGCGAATGAAGGTTTTGGCAACGTTCTGCTCACAGAACATTGCGAAAGATGGTTTTGGTAATGTTCAATGAACGTTGCCATTGATCTTTTGGCAACGTTTATATCTATTTTTTTTTTTAAATTACCGTTTTATATCTTCTTCTTTTTTTTAAATTACTCATTCATTGTTATATTTTTATATATTACTTTACATATATAAAAATCATTTCACATTAATTGTTAAATTTATTTATGCAATAAAAATGAGTAATAAATTTGTCATCACAAATCCTTCTTACACACTTGAAAAACGAAATTACTTGTATCAAAGAAAACAAGTTAGCCTATAATTATAAAAACTAAAAGATAAACCTAAATTACAGCACTTGGAATTACACTAATTCAAAAAATGAAATAACTAATATATTTGGTTGTGGCTTCCTGCTAGCGTGCACATTGTTTTTTTATTTTTTTTCTAGCCCGAGTTGGCATAAGCATAGGAGTTCGGTTTCATCAGAACTTGTTGCTTATGAGAGCTTTGCCTGTCCTTGAAGTTGGTCCTATTGCAAAGCATCATCAAATTAAATGAATCGAAGTCAAACTGAAAGTACGAAACTTAGTTGAGCACAGAAGGATTCGTGATAGCAACATGTAAAAGAACCTGCTAAAATGACATAATATAACTTGGCATATTTTTGGATTGAGATGAGATAAACAGCAGTCACCACTATAACTTGCATTCACCAAATTCAAATGCTACATTATGTCATGCATGACACTACTCTTAAGCATACACAAGTTCTTGGGTGAATATGTATTTTGCATAAAAAATGTCTGCCTAACCATTAATTGACATCCAATGCTGCACAAGCCGTCTACGACAAAAAGTGCCACTATCATAATAAGATCAGCTCGGCTATTTAAGGAATTCATGAGAAAAATTAAATATCTGAGTTTTTATTTGTCAAAAGTTGGTTGGTATCATTTGAATTATATGTCAGTATCAGTAATTTGATGCCAAAAATTAACTAATCAAATCAAAGAGGCAAAAAAAGGAAGTTGTTGATATAAGAAAGTAACTAATCAAATTTGATGCTCCATTTTGTGTGTCATTAGGTAGTGGAGTTGGTAGGCTTACACTGTGATGAATGCATCAAGAAGATCTTGAAGATACCCAAAATTGATGTTACTACAGAAAGATTTACAAAAGTGGTTATAACCAAAATTGATGTTACTGTAGAAATATTTACACTGTATAGGATAGAATACATCAACTTTTGCAAGAAACAAATGAAAGAAATGCAGAGACAGCTTAAGAAAATGAACAAATCTTAAAAGCTTTTTTATCGCACCCCAAAACAACAGAAAGGGTGAAAATACAAGATATCAGGACTAAGAGTCACTCCGGTGCCTGGAAGAAGTTCGGAGTAGGGGAGGAGAAAAAGGTTCTTAACAAATGTTAGATGGAAGCAATGATTATACCCAAAATTGATGTCACCGCAGATATATTTAGATATACAATAATAGAAAAGATTGATTTGGACACACAATATAATTAATAATTGGAGTAGAACTAAGTGCACTGTATGAAGAATGTTGGGTTTCCAGAAAATATGGCAGAACTTATATAGCATAAAAAGGAATTTTAAGGGAGAAGGGTAGGTGGGTTGGGGGAGAGTAGAAATAAACATAATTTACATACAGACACTTGAGATATAGAAATCCTTTAACATACACACTGAAACACATGAAATTATGGAAACAGAAGCCAACAATGATGTAGCACCAAATTGTGTAATCTTCACAGAATTACATGTACCATAAAAGTTCTGCATTTGTATAAATATTGTGTTCCTAATGAAAACAATCTACTTAATTTAAATTATAGGATTTTTTCATAAGTGAAAAAAATAACAATACAAAAAAAAAATTGTGTCATAAAATCCATTTTTCGTTAAGCCAAAGAACGTGAGTTCATTGCATGATTCTAAGTAAGAAGAAGCTAGCGTTACCAAAATATTACAAAAGCTGCTTCTGGTCCAATTTCTGATTCAGAAAATCGTTCTGGGAGAAGCCATGTCAATCCCTGAAAGTAATTTTTTCAACAATCAGATAGAGGTGAAGTTCTAAAATCCCATGCAGCTTAATATCAACGTACTCAAACATTTCCACGCAGAGTGAATGATGTGAAAAAAGTATAAAAAAATGCCAGTAGAATAGAATACTTTGGTTATGTAAAGAATGAAAAAAGTTAAAGATCATCAAATGGAATAGATGTCTAACTTTACATCTCTAGCTGCCCTGCTTTGAATCTCAATTAAATATGGAAGAAGGTGAAATTAGTAAAAATTTTGGAACAAGGATTGGGACCATATCTGTGCATATTCTACCAGTCAGGTTTGTTTACGACATAGCAAAATGTATATATAATAAAAAGCTAAACATTGGATTAACTTTGGTAAAATACAATATGGTATCAGCTAGTAAAGATATTGGTTCAAATCTTCACTCCCACTTATTGAAATTTAAGATAAAGTGGTTTAAACAAACTGCTTATTTTTATATAACATCCCAAAAAGTTGACAATGCCTGTTGATGCTGGATGCATATATTGAAATATATGATATTGATACAAAATTAAACAAGGTGACTGTAACTGGTAATGTGACAACTGAAGAGGTCATCAGGGTTCTTCACAAGATTGGGAAACAAGCAAGTGTATGGGATGAAGACTCGCAAATTAGCGAAAATAGACTGCCAATTCCTAGGCTATATTTGAAGGTCATACCTGCATCATTTTTTAGCATCAGATATATTGCACTAGAGACGATTAATGATACAGGCTAAACTATTGCCCCCAAGAAATTCCTCGAATTGGGCTTCCATGTTCAAGGTATCATCATTACTCCTCCCTTCTTGTTCTGTTGCCCAAAGCTAAAATAAAGTTCAAAATAAAAAAATCAATTTTCCCTAAATCAGAGTTGTTTTCATTCCAAACCCAACCGTCCAAATAAAAAATCCCTAAATCAGAAAAGCAACATGCCTAGGAAAAGAAACTTAAATTGGAAGAAAACAACTAAATCTAAAATCCAATGGAATTATGGATACGCCTTCTTCAAGGAGACGACAGTGAGTGGAGATTGGTGGAGAGTTGCCCGCCCCTGGACCCGAGCGAGCCGGCTACAATATGCATTGCAGACAGGCAGCAAATGGCATAGGAGATCTGGAGATGCTAGATTTGGGAAACGGCTGTAGAACCGTAGAAGTGGTGGCCGATGGTGGGAGATAGAAAGAAAATGGTAAAGTCATGAAGATGAAGTGGAGTTGGCCGGTGCGGCGGTGGGAGAGCAACTGTAAGGGTCACCGGCGGTGGGCTAATGCGGTGTGGGAGGGAGAGATAAACAAACGAGCATCCTTTACAAAAAGTTGAACCCCAACCTTATGGATTCTCCACCGCACAGCCTTGGAGCACTATGAGGGGATAAATCACAGGTTATGCCTCCAAGGATATAAGGTGGAAGGCTGCTTATACACTTGTACTTACCCAAGAGTCAAATTCATATTTCAGGATTCGAACCCTTGACGCAGCAATCTCAAGCAAAGCTGGATTTCTCCACCCTCCCCTTTTACCACTTATAAACGAGCATCCTTTATATTTTATAGTAAAGTTGAATGAAAGGAATATATTAGGGTTTGATGAAAGATTGGATTGTTTGAGAAATCAATCGTTGGGCTGGGTAGGTTAAATGGAATGGGACGCTGCCAAAAGTTCACCTGAACGTTGCAAAAAATGTTTTTCGTAACATTCATTGAACGTTGCAAAGAGTCTACCTTTCGCAACGTTACGTTAACCTGAAAGTTGCAAAAAACCACTTTTCGCAACGTTCAATAAACGGTGCAAAAACTGGACTCTTCTCAACGTTCAATGAACGTTGTGAAAAGGCGACGACGGCAACATTCATATAAAAAATGTTGCTAAAACTTAATAAAGTCCACCAATCGCAACATTCACTTATAAGAATGTTGCCATAGACTCCTTTAGCAACATTCAATCAATGAATGTTGTCTTTTAAATGTTGCAAAAGCTCTTTTTTGGTAGTGTCACTTGAGAAAGTTGGCATGTTGAAGCAGCCTTGGACCCACCAAGGAATTACAGTCATTCAGAACTGCGTTACAACCTCCTCAAGCATCAGTTTTAGCGGTCAGTGTACATATTAACAATCCTTCTTCTCTCACCCCTCGCTCACACAGGGTGCATATAGAATATCTTGTTGGAAATTGTTTTTAAATGTGAGAGAAAATAGTTAAGTGTTAAAACCAAAAATGTGGAAAAGTGACTTTCGTGTCAAATATTCAGACTTGATCCGATTATCAAATTACAAAAAGTAATAAACTAACTTCTTTTACTCATCGAGTAGATCATCGTGGTATATTTGAAATTTTAAAACCAATTCCGGATGAACGAAAAAATAGAGGAAAAGCTGGCCTGAAAAATTCCTCAACTCCGTCGCTCATCTATCGCTCGATAGCTCGAGCGACAAGCTACAGGCTAATGGCAGGTGGGCGAAAACTTTTTGTTAATATTTTGACACTAGCGCTCGGGCGAAAATGCTAGCTACAAACTAGCGACAGCAAGTGATGCTTCTGTTAGTAAGGTTGCGAGGTTTGGCACGTAAGACTTCACCCACAACCCTTGATACTCTATACATAGAACCTTTTGGATGTCCCTAAGTCATTCATATCACTTTTGCATTGAGCATTTCATTGAATCTCTTCCAAAAACTCTCCAATATTCATTTCATATCATTTCCTTACAGAGAGGATAAATAACGTTCGAGTTCATCGTGGCTTGTGGTTTGAAGTGCTTCTACCATAAGTTGAGTCAGTTGTGTCTTGGGAGACAAGTTCCGTGAACCGTTAGCACCATTGCGGAGCAATTTGTCTTAAGGAGAAAGTCTATTCGCTTGCCTCGAATTTTCTGTTTTCATCTTTATTCCCGTTTCTTTGTGGTTTGTAAACCATAAAGTTATTTTTAGATATCGTCGTGTTTAATTGCGTTCTTGTGGATTAAACTTGTCATTTTGTTTGTTCATTTCAAAACAACCCTTTCAATATCACATATCCAACATATCTTTCATGAGCATCTTGTGCAGGAGGTTATGGAACTTACCTACTTGGAATGAGTGAACGTGTTGCCAAACAAACAACAGAAGCGAAAAATGAGTTGGACTACAAAAACCCGGCACTAGGCTGGATGATTGGCTATCTTTTTGTAATAAGCTTCTCTGGTCTTTTCTCAGTGGTTTCTCTCTGGAAGGTATGCTTTACCTTTTTATTTGTTATTCGTCGATAAATGTAAATTTGAATTGATCAAAATTCAAGTTCGATTACTCTGGACATTCTTGAGCTAACAACCAAAAGATATACAAACGATAAAATCTAAAGACCCAACGCTAAAGATTCGAAATGAATCAAAACATGAAGATACAATGCAAACATAATTTTGCATACGTGTGTTTTAATCAACCTTAATATGCTATCGGAATGTGGTTTAAGATCTTCAAAAATTTTCCTATTTGTTGCCGTTCATAGTGGTATATGCTGGAAAGTGTGATACAGTCCAATATATATATTTTTAATATTTTTGAATCGTGAATGATGTATCACATTTTTTGTATCTAGATAATGATCACAAACTTGAAATTGGTGTATCCTAGTGGTACTGCTAGTGGAAAGTATGTCACTATACTGGTCAAAATTAACACCTCGTATCATATGTAGGTATAATATAGAAAATATAAAAATAAATCTAATAGGAAGATATAAAGATTAAAAAAGATTGGCTCGTTATGTATTCAGGAAGAAAGTCGAGGAATTGGGCAAGTTTTTCTCGTTTAGCTTCTTAGTGGGTTTCTTCCAATGGTTCTTCAAGGCTGGTGATGATTGTGGCTTCTCAAACTTCCCAACATTTGGATTAAAAGCATATAAATATACATAAGCATAAAAGGTTCTTTTCATTATTTAGTAATGAATATAGCTTCTTGTACATAAGCTTTTGACAAAAGGGATGACAAATATACAGGTGACAATACTGCATTGGCTGGTTTAAAACTAATTTTTGTCCAACATCCAATGAATGCTTACCACATGGCTATTTGTCAACCTATTGTATAATTTTTGTACATATAGCAAGATTTTTTAACAATTGGTCTTTGATTTTTAATTTCAAAAAACTAGAAGATGTTTCCTGCCCATAGGCGGAACTTTCAACTGAAACACTAACACGTGACCGAGCATCATCAAACCAAAATGCAATCTGGTTCTTTCACTGCTTTTCCATTTAAGACCTAATCTCGATCATCAGATAAAGACTCAAACTCAGTTGAGATATAGCTAAGTCCATGTTTGCATACTAGTACTAAAGTTCATCAAACTAAGTCATCTTATGTTCCACTCAAAACCTTATTTGGAAACTACAAGTTTTTCTTCGATTTCTCAGCATCTACTATTGGAGTAGGGATGATCTGTCCTCACATCGTAAATGTATCTTTTCTTCTTGGAGGAATTCTTTGTTACGGTACTTTGTGGCCTCTCATTGAAACCAGAAAGGGTGATTGGTACTCTACAGATCTCGACCCACGTAATTTGCAAGGACTTTATGGTTACAAGGTAAATTCCTAATCCCCCATAGTTTTCACCCAATGCTGCCATATATTAATTTGCACTTTCACGAATAGCCTATACTAAAACAAAATGTCATCTAAAACTTCATCGGGTATTCATTGGCATCTCCATGTTACTCGGTGATGGCCTATACAACTTTTTCAAGATTCTAAGCCGAACTCTAGCTGGTTTCTTTTACAAAATTCTATCCAGAAATGAAAACATGCAAATCTCGGTTGTAGAAAATGCCTCTCGTGTCCGAAGATCACTCTCTTATGATGACCAACGACGTACCGAAGTCTTTCTTAAGGATTAAATCCCAACATGGTTTGCCATTAGAGGCTATTTCGCCCTCGCTACAGTCTCTACTACAATCTTTCCGCACATTATCCACCAACTCAAGTGGTACTACATTATTATTATCTATATCATTGCACCAAGCTTGGCCTTCTGTAATGCGTATGTGACTGGGCTCTCTGATTTCTCATTCGCAAATCTATACGGACAACTAGCCATATTTACAATTGGAGCATGGGCGGGGGCATCACACAGTGGAATTCTTGCTGGTCTAGCAGCATGTGGAGTGATGATGAATATAACTTCCACTGCCTCTTACCTCATGCAAGGTTTCAAGACCGGCTACTTGAACTTGTGTTGATAGTTGTGTGTCACTTTTGTTGTTATATTTTGTAACAATTATATGTAGTAAAATCAGTATCTTGTAATGTTATTTTTTATGATTATAATATCTATCATAGTATGGCTCAATTTGTCAACAAGGAAGTTGGTAGGAGTTGTTGACTAATGGTATGGTTGAAAACTCTATGTAAAATATACATATAGCAGCTGGTCATTTGCTGTCTTGTACCGATCATTTTTCTATATCAAATTCTGGTCTTTCTCTTCCACTTTGTTCAACAAAATCCATCAGTGTTATCAGAGCTACTTTGGCCTTAAAACAGGAAGAAAGGAAGGAAGGCAGATCCTTATGAGAAAATTAGAAAGCAACCTTTATATAGCCTAGTGAGTGTTAGTAATGGCCTCTAGTGGTTTCACAGCTCCTTTGCCTTCAATATTTGCAGGAGAAAAGTATGATTTTTGGGCTGCAAAGATGAAAGCATATTTGAGAGTTTATGATTGATGGGAAATCACAGAAAATGGTAGTGAACCTCCACCACTTAGAGCAAATCCCACAATTGCACAGATGAAGCAACATAGTGAGGAGGTTGCAAAGAAGTTTAAGGCTCTTTCTTGTATACAATTTGCTATCTCATATGTAATATTCACAAGGATTATAACCTGTGAAACTGCAAAAGAAGCCTAGGATTGATTAAGGGAAGAGTTTCGGGGCAATGAGAGGACAAGGCAAATGCAAGTATTGAACCTTAAAAGGGAGTTTGAAACACTGAAATGAAGGAATCAGAAACTGTTAAAGAGTTTGCTGATAGGTTGATGAAGATAGTGAATCAAATCAGGTTACTAAGTGATGATCTGCCAGACAGAAGAGAAGTAGAGAAGGTCTTGATCAGCTTGCTTGAAAAATTTGAAGCCAAGATCTCCTCACTTGAAGATTCCAGGGAACTGGCCAATATATCCCTATCTGAGCTTGTTAATGCTCTTCAAGCCACAGAACAAGGAAGATTGATCAGACAGGAAGAGCAGGTCGAAGGAGCTTTATTTGCTAAAGAAAAATACAAAGCTCAAATGAGTTATGGGGTAAAGAAACCACCTAATGAAAAGAAGAGAGTTGAAAGCAACACAAATTCTGGTGAAGGAAAGAAGTATCCACCATGTCCTCATTGCAAAAAGACAGGACATTCACCTAAATGGTACTGGTTCAGGCCTAGAGTATAATGTAGGGCTTGCAAACAATTTGGACACATTGAAAAAGTGTGCAAAAGTAAGAAGGAGAAGAAGGATCAGCAGCAAGCTCAAGTTGCTGAGAATCAAGAGCAGCAACAGGAAGAACACTTATTTACATCAATAAACTTCAAAGCCTGCAATAGTGATGAAGCCTGGTTGTTGGATAGTGGATGCACTCATCACATGACTTCCAACCTTAGTATTTTTACTAAGATGAATGATAAACTCAGATCAAGAGTTAAGGTTGGAAATGGAGAGTTTGTGGAAGTAAAGAGAGTTGGTGATGTTGCAGTACAAATCTCATCAGGTACCAAGTTCATATCAAATGTTTTATATGTGCCTAATATTGATCAAAACCTTATTAGTGTTTGTCAATTGATTGAAAAAAACTATACATTAATATTTAAAGACAATAGATGTACCATATTTGATTCACAAAATCAAGAACTGATGAAGATAGGAATGAGACATAGGAGCTTTCCATTGGAATGGGAAGATGTGAATAATCAGGCACTTAAGCATATGCATGATTTGAAGCTTGTGGAAAATATGCCTAATATTATTAAAAATGATTGTGTATGTGACGTATGTCAGTATGGAAAGTAAACCAGGTTACCATTTCCAAAAAATAAAGCAAGGAGAGCAACAAAAAAACTTGAATTGGTGCTCTTAGATGTTTGTGGACCAATAGAACACCAACCATGAATGGCAGTAGATACTTTATCCTCTTCATAGATGATATGTCAAGAATGTGTTGGGCATATTTCCTGAGAATGAAATCTGAGGTGGCTGGTGTGTTTCAAAAGTTTAAAAACTTGGAATGTAATAGCAAGATTAAGGCCATCAGATCAGATAATGGAACAGAGTACTGCTGTGGTCAGTTTGATAAATTATGTGAAGACATGGAGATCAAACATCAGTTAACTATACCTTATTCTCCCCAGCAGAATGGTGTATGTGAGAGAAAAAATAGAACGGTTATGGAGATGGCCAGGTGCTTGATGTTTGAGAAGATTGTACCTAAGGAATTCTGGGCAGAAGCAGTAAATACGGCTGTGTATTTACTTAACAGATTGCCAACAAAATCCTTAGATAAAAAGACACCATTTGAAGCTTGGTATGAAACAAAGCGCAGTGCATCTCATCTGAAAGTGTTTGGCACTATATGCTTCATTCATATTCCTGATGTAAAAAGGGATAAATTGAGTAAAAAAGCTGAGAAAGGTGTCTTGGTTGGATTTTTGCAATAATGCCAAGGGATATAGAGTTTTTAATCCACAAAGCAAGAATGTGATATCCAGCAGAGACATCAAAATTGAGAGGAATCTTCATGGAATTGGGAATCAAATTCAGTCATTCAATCTCAAAGTCCAAGAATAATTCCACAGGCAGATGATGCTAATGATAATATAGAAGAAGGAAATGCTGATAGTGACTCGGATACTGAAAATGTTGTGCTAAAGACAAGGCCACTTGCAGACATATATGCTAGGTGTAATGTTGCTACATTGGAGCCTTCAAACTATGCTGAAGCAGCAGGGACAAAAGAGTGGATGGCTGCAATGAAGAAGGAGTTAAATATGATCGAGAAGAACAGAACCTGGGAACTGGTTAAGAGACCAAAAGATAATGATGCAACTGGTGTGAAATGGGTATACAAAATGAAACTAAATCCAGATGGTTTTGTCAACAAGTTTAAAGTCAGGCTTGTTGTGAAAGGATATGCACAACAATATGGAATTGATTTCACTGATACTTTTACACCAATAGCCAGGTATGAAACAATCATATTGTTATTTGTAATAGTTGTTCATAGAGTCTGGAAAATGTACCAATTAGATGTTAAATCAGCATTTTTGAATGGACGTTTGGAGAAAGCGATTTTCATTGAACAGCCGGAAGGTTTCCAACTTAAAAAGGCTGGAGAGAAAGTTTATCTATTAAGGAAGGCCTTGTCTGGACTTAAACAGGCTCCTAGAGCCTGGTATAGTAGGATTGATGAACACTTGAGCAACCTTGGTTTCTTGAGGAGTGTGAATGAACAAACTTTGTACATAAAGTAAGAGGAGAATGAGACGATCATTATCTCATTGTATGTGGATGATCTTTTGATCACGGGTGGCTGCTATGCAATGATCAAAAAGGTAAAAAAATGAATTAAGAAAGGTATTTGAAATGACTGACTTGGGAGAAATTCACTACTTTCTTAGCATGGAAATATTTCAAATTCAAAATGAGATATTTGTTTGTCAAAGAAAGTATATTAGGGAGATGTTAATGAAGTTCAATATGGAGAACTGCAAGTCAGTAAGTACTCCTTTAGTGTAAAATTTGAAGCTAATGAAAGATGATGGATCCAAAAGGATTGATGAAAAAATATATAGAAGTATGGTTGGATGCTTGCTATACCTAACTTCTACCAGACCAAATCTCATTTTTGCTACCAATATCCTATCCAGATTCAGACAGGAACCGAGTGAACTTCACTTCCAAGCTGCAAAAAGGATACTTAGATTAGATATGTAAAAGGGGACTAAAGAACTGGGAATTTGGTTCAGAAAATCAGAAAACTTGGCTCTAACCTAATTTACAGATAGTGATTGGGCTGGCTTAGTTGATGACATGAAGAGCACATCTAGTTATATGTGTTATGCTGGAACAAGTGTTGTATGCTGGAGTTCTATAAAACAGAAAACAGTGGCACAATCAACTGCAGAAGCAAAGTATATAGCAGCTTCAGAGGAAACTAATCAAGCAATATGGCTTAAGAAAGTCTTGGAGAATCTTCATCACAAGCAAGAAAATGGCACAGTCATTTACTGTGATAATCAGCCAACCGTGGCAATGGTAAAAAACCCTGATGTTCCATGGAAGGACAAAGCACATTAAGATCAAATATCACTCAATAAGAGAGGCTCAAGATAGGAAAGAAGTCCAACTGATGCACTGTAATTCTGAAGACCAGTATGCTGATATTTTCACTAAATCACTAAACGAAAGTTTAAAACATTGAGAAAAAGTCTTAGTGTTTCCAACTAAAGTGTCAAGGAGGAGTGTTGATAGTTGTGTGTCACTTTTGTTGTTATATTTTGTAACAATTATATGTAGTAAAATCAGTATCATGTAATGTTATTTTTGATGATTATAATATCTATCATAGTATGGCTCAATCTGTCAACAAGTAAGGTAGTTGGTTGGAGTTGTTGACTAATGGTATGGTTGAAAACTCTATGTAAAATATACAAATAGCAGCCGGTCATTTGCTGCCTTGCTCTGATCATTTTTCTATATCAAATTCTGGTCTTTCTCTTCCACTTTGTTCAACAAAATCGATCACCTTGGCTTCGTCTTGTTCAATGTTTGTCAGCCATATGATCGAGACTGCAATGGGATGTGTTATTTCTCCTCGTGTCTTTTGGATTTTCTACAAAGCATTTTCTGATCTCGGGCTTCCTACAAGTGAATATCTTGCTCCATTTGCTACAATTTACTATAATAGGGCTAAACTAGGGGTTAAAGGCTTCTCAAGTCTGCCAAAAGGTTGCCTCAAGCTATGTTATGGATTTTTTGCTATGTCCATTCTCATCAACTTAACCAGAGATGCTTTGAGCAAGAAACATTCATGGTTTATTCCACTTCCAATGGCAATGGCAGTACCATTTTGGTTCACAAATTGCTATTGATATGTGTGTTGGAAGCCTCATACTCTATGTATGACAGAAGAAAAACAAAGCTGATGCAGATGCCTTTGGGCCTGCCGTAGCTTCTGGTTTGATTTGTGGTGATGGGATGTGGACTTTGCCTAGCAATATACTTGCTCTAGTCTAGGTGAAACCTCCAATTTCCATGAAGTTTCTGTCAAGGGCTACGAATTCTAAGGTAGGTTAAGTACTTGAAATCCTAGTTAGGCCAGGGGAAAGAATAACTTATATGCCAACAAGTGTCACCTTCATGTTTCTGTTGGATGAAACTGATACTTGTTTTATTTACCTATGGATGCATCTCAATAGTATTCAATAATACATAATCTCTAATTCTCAACGACTAGAAATAGGGGCGGACACAGAAATTTTTAGTTAGGGGGGCACAATCAAACTTTGTACAAATCGAATACTTTGTTCTTGATTTTTGAATGATTTATATTCGACCCAAAAAAATACAGATTTACATTTAAAAAGCATTTCTTCATTAATATTTTGCTCGACATTTTCATCCTTTTGATTTCGAACTGTCATTTTATTAATATTTTGCTCATCACAAGAAAATGCATATTTATATTTAAAAAATTTATAATGTATTTGATACAAATAATCAATTCAAGTGATCGAAAAGAAAAAAAATATTACCAATATTCAATCAAATAAATACAATTCGTTAAATTGTGTATAATCAGTTCCGACACATTCTAGGTATACAAATAAGATAGGAGAAAATGCCAATTTAGGTTCTAATTAATTGAAAATTTGATTGGAAAGTGAAAATTTATAGATGTGATAAGTTGTAGAAAAATTATGGACAAATTTTTAAAATTAGAAGGATTAAAGTTTAGTTAAAAAGTGTGAGGGAGACCGTAAGATGGAGTAAGAGAAAAGAGAAAAAATTTCAAATTTATTGTGATTTTGTCCCTATTTGGTGGAGTTTTAAAATTAGATTTTTAGTATATTTTGATAAAAGTAAAAAAGTTAAGGATTGTATGAAATATGTTATTAAAATTAATTGCTAATTTTGATTTAGATTAAAATTTAGATTTCAATTGATATCCAAACATGATTTATCCATACACGGAAAAAAAAAATTTCAAAAGTTGGGTGGTCACCTGACTCCCAGGACCCCCCTTGGATCTGCCCATGACTAGAAAAGTGGAGAGGAAACAAAAGTAATTTTCATAAGGAAACTAGTTCAGGACAAGATTTAACTAATATACATGTGGCGTTCACTTACAATTTAAGCTAATGTCATGGATTCAAATCTAACTACCCATTTAAGGAGTGCACGTGTCACTTAATTAAATTCTGCACCCAAAAGACTTAAAAGCATATTTCAATTTTTCCCCTTGATATTTCTTGCATACTTTTATGAGGCTTTCTTAATCTATTTACGAGCCTAAACAAAACTTTAAAGATAATAATGCAAACGTCAATCTCCACCACTTTTTACTTCAAGTCTCTGTCAACTGTAATTTGATGAGATATTGTCACCAATACTCTTGTTTCTCATAGCCATTCTCCACCCCAATTTTGCTCAATCGAAACAAAGTGAAGCACGCGTGCCTATGCTATTTTTAAGTTTTTTAGCTTTGAGTCAACCTTTAAATGTATTTTAATTTGGTTTTCGATTTGATGCTGAAATTGGGTCAAAAGCTAATATGCATGCATATATACATGGTAAGTCTAAATCCAACAACGCCGAGACACCCATGGCTATCAAACTGAAAAAAAAAATAAAAAAATTCTCTTGTCTAGCTTACACAATAAAACTGAATCTCAATTAAAATGGTAATAAATTCAATGAAAAATTAAAGTATTGAAATGTAAGTATTATGTCATAAATAATAAATTAATTCTGGGTGGGTTCAATTGGCGTTAGCGTTTACTAATCTAATGGAATTCGAATTTAGGAAAATCTGTAAGTACATAGTCTAGATTTAGGCTTTTAATATACAGTATGTTAGGTATTTTAGTGATGCCCAAACAACTCCCTAGGCAATGATGAAAAATCGAGATCCGTTCGTTTCATAGGCTTTAAGCCCAGGATTGAAATATGTATTAAGGATCCACACCACAATTGTAGTAACCCAATTAAGTTGGGTATTTAGAGGGAATCGGCCCATCAGGGCTAGGTGCTCAATACCTAATTAAAAAATGGACTCGGTAGTTAGAGATATACATTATCCCTAACTTTTGGTAACCTACCTTATTCAAATTGATACCCATCTTTGAAGATTTTATTGAAATATCTAGGAAATTCGTTTTTCTACTTGACCTACATATAATTGACCTCTAAACCTATGTAAACACACCAACAACCCTAGAAAATAGTCCCTGTGCTTTGTGCCTTTGAAAACCTTCTTGCTTTGTACTTTGAAGCTATTTTTCTTTGTCTTTGTGTGCCCTAATACTTGGTGTATATCTTGGACTCCGAAAATCTATTGTTGGTGTTACCTTTGTGGTGTTGGATCGAAGTTTCTGAGCCTAAGAAAAGGGGGAATTATTATTTCTTTGTTCTTGCATCTATTTCTTCACTTTCTTGATTGTTTTGATTGATTCTTGTTTATTAATTGAGTTTATCACTTACTTGTTGATTTGTTCACTTGTAGGAGACATTTAATACTCACAAATTGGTATCAGAGTTGGTGGAATCGAAGAAAACAGATCAGAATCAAAGAAAACAGATCAGAAACGCAATCTGCCCAGATTTTTTCAAAAAATCTGAACCTGTAAATTCGATTTCTGGACAAACCAGAAGTCGTTTAGAGAAACGGAGACCGGATTTGGGACGTGCAGGCAGAGGAGATTCAGGACTACCGGCGCATCAGTCAACGCCGGCGGCGCGTGGGCAAACCGGAGGCGGCGCGTGAGGGCCACGTGCTCCGATTCCGGGGAAGGTCCCTTCTGACAGAATCTTTATTTTGTTATTTCTAACACTCATGTGCTGTTAGTTTTCGATTTCAGGTACTGTAGAAAAAGTTGAACGATTTTGCCCTTGGTGGATTGCCGATCGAAAATTCTGAATATTTACTGAATTACTTTAGGCCAAGATTGCGGCCCTAAAGCAGTAAATTCGCATCTCTCCAATTTACGAACCTCAGAAGTGGTCCGCTCTGGTAAATTAGCTGAAACCTTTTACATTATCGCACTAGCAGATCATCGTGTGAGGTGATCACATAGGTTTGGGGGTTGCCATTACTTGGTAACCATTGTTTGTTGCTAGAACCTAGGATTACCTGTTTAATTTCTAAGTGAAATTATTTGTTTATCGTTTTTAGCTTAATTTGTTGAACGTTGTTGCGTTATCTTATATCATTTTAGAATTGTACCCGAGCCGCCTATTCTAGTTTCTTCCCTTGACCTGAGAACTTGATTCTCACGGAATCCTGGGGTTCTAGAATAGAGTATTACTGTGAAACCATAGGAATCTTGTTACTCTGTGTAATCTGTGTGACCTGTGACTTTTACAAGTTTGAATTTGTGTTTTGTGCATTTTTTGGTAAGATGTCGACACATCACTTTGAATTGGGAATCTTTAATGGTAAAGGAGATTTTTCTATTTGGCAACAAAAAATGAAAGGTATTCTTGTTCAACAAAAAGTTTCAAAAGCTATTGATGATTCTTTTTCTGAAACCTTGACTGCTGAAGAAAAAGAAAATTTGGATGAATTGGCATACACTTCTATTATTTTACACTTGTCTAATGCAGTTTTAAGAAAAGTTGGTAAGTTAAAAACTACCAAAGAACTTTGGGAAAAATTGGAGGAACTTTATGTGTCAAGGTCCACTCCAAACAAACTTTTTCTACTTGAAAGCTTTTTTAGTTTCAAAATTGATTCTTCAAAAGATCTTGATGATAATTTGGATGTTTTCAATAAACTTGTGCAAGACATTGCTAACTGTGGTGAAAAAGTATCTGAAGAATATAAGGCTATCATTTTGTTGGATGCTATTCCTGACACTTATAGAGATGTTAAAAATGCTATTAAGTACGGGAGAGATACTTTAACATCTGAAATTGTCATAGACTCGTTAAGAAGTAAAGATATGGAAATGCGAGCCGAGAGAGTCGAGAGAAAAAGTGGTGAGGTCCATATTATGAGAGGTAAGTCTCAGTCTAGGACTCGTGATAACCAAAGAGGATATGCATCTGGTGGTAAAAAGAAAAATAGGAGTCTATCTAGGCCAAAAGGTAAACCTAAAGGTAGGAAATGTTATGGGTGCGGTAAAACTGGACATTTCATTAAAGATTGTTATGTTGAGAAAAACAAACAAAATGAAAAGGTTGTTGATGAGGCCAATGTTGTTACTTCTTCTGATAAATGCCGTGAAGTATATGCGTTATTGAACTCTGAACCTACTGAAGTAAATCTGACTATGAAATCACACATGCATGAATGGATACTTGATTCTGGTACATCATTCCATGTTTCATCACATAAAGCTTGGTTTGAAAATTTGCAAGAGTCTGAAAGTGGTCATGCTATTTTATGCAATAATGATGCATATAAAATTGTTGGAATTGGTGATATCACGTTAAAATTTGACACTGGCTATGTGCTTAAATTATATGGAGTCAGATATATTCCTGAAATGGCTAGGAAT
>NC_036248.1:5904167-5905601 GCF_002742605.1 Olea europaea var. sylvestris | reverse complement strand
AAATGCTATTAAGTACGGGAGAGATACTTTAATACCTGAAATTGTCATAGACTCGTTAAGAAGTAAAGATATGGAAATGCGAGCCAAGAGAGTCTAGAGAAAAAGTGGTGAGGTCCATATGATGAGAGGTAGGTCTCAGTCTAGAACTTGTGATAACCAAAGAGGATATGCATCTGGTGGTAAAAAGAAAAATAGGAGTCTATCTAGGCCAAAAGGTAAACCTAAAGGTAGGAAATGTTATGGGTGCGGTAAAACTGGACATTTCATTAAAGATTGTTATGTTGAGAAAAACAAACAAAATGAAAAGGTTGTTGATGAGGCCAATGTTGTCACTTCTTCTGATAAATGCTGTGAAGTATATGTGTTATTGAACTCTGAACCTACTGAAGTAAATCTGACTATGAAATCACACGTGCATGAATGGATACTTGATTCTGGTGCATCATTCCATGTTTCATCACATAAAGCTTGGTTTGAAAATTTGCAAGAGTCTGAAAGTGGTCATGCTATTTTATGCGATAATGATGCATATAAAATTGTTGAAATTGGTGATATCACGTTAAAATTTGACACTGGCTATGTGCTTAAATTATATGGAGTCAGATATATTCCTGAAATGGCTAGGAATGTTATTTCGGTAGGAGCATTAGAAACCGATGGTTTTTCTGGTAAAATTGGAAACGGCATGTTGAAAATGATTAAGGGTTCGCTTGTCACATGTAAAGGTATTAAAAGAAACGGTATTTATGTAACCAATGCTGAAATTGTTAAAGATTTTATTTCCTCTATAAATTTGACCAGCACTGATGATACACACAAGTGGCACAATAGATTAGCTCACATAAGTATTAAAGGACTTAAACTGCTAAATGATAAAGGTGTATTTGGAAAAGACTGTGTGTCTAATATGCCTTTCTGTGACCACTGTGTGCTTGGAAAACATCATAAGTTATCTTTCTCATCTGGCATGCATAAAACTGCTAAAGTTTTGGAATACATTCATACAGATTTATGGGGGCCTGCTACTAATCCTACTATGGGTGGTAATAGATATTTTTTGTCCATAATTGATGATTACTCTCGTAGAGTATGGGTTTATTTGTTAAAGGATAAAACTGAAACCTTTAATGTTTTCAAAATATGGAAATTGCAAGTTGAAACTCAAACTGACAAAAAGGTAAAATATCTAAGAACTGATAATGGCCTAGAATTCTGTAATAAAGATTTTGATGATATGTGTGAAAAATGTGGAATTACTAGACATAGAACTGTTCCTTATACACCTCAACAGAACGGGGTGGCTGAACGTATGAATCGTACTTTACTTGACAAAGTTAGATGTATGATATTGAGTTCTGGTATTCCTAAATCATTTTGGGGTGAAGCTGTTGTAACTGCATGTTATTTGATTAATATGACACCTTCTACTGCATT
>NC_036248.1:5856926-5901400 GCF_002742605.1 Olea europaea var. sylvestris | reverse complement strand
TTTTTTTTTAAATCATGTATAAATCACAAGTCAAGCTTCATTTTCAACCATCACATTCTAACCCACAAGTCTTATCCACTTATTCATAACTTATTTTTATCGATTTATAAATTCTTTCCAAACTGAAGCTAAGAGATTGAAATTTGTATTCCACTGATCCATGAATAAGTAGCATGTATAGTTGATTATATTTACTACCCCCTCCGCCCTCCCCAACCCCAATGTCTTCAATCCAGCAGTTTTACTGATTAACTTAAAAAACCAACTGGACAAACTGATGAATCTCAGTTACAATGGTAATGAATATAATCAAAATGAAGTCGTTAAACAATCAAGCACACGAAAAATTTTCTGCTTACACAGTAACATATCACCTCAGAGCCAAACTAATACATGCCAGCATTATATATTTCAATAAAAATTGCTCTAGCATCAATCTAACTCTTGTAGAAGCATTACAGTCTCAAGCAGTCCAAACTTCATCACTTGCATTCATATCCTGAGAAAAGTTGTCCCAAATAGAATCAGCAGGATAAAAAAATAAAAAACAAAAAAGCCATTACAACCCAGTTTTGTTCACAAATAAAAATCATCATAATGTTCATATCAAAGTTGTTTTTATGCGCAGGACAAGGAATGATATGAATGTTAATGTGCTCCAGGTTAGGAATGTGCATGATTCATATATAATGCATCACTTTAGTGACAATAAATCAAAGTGGTTTACGTTCTTGCAGTTCACTACAATCATAATGAAGTTAAAACTGCATTAAGAAATCACACCTGAGATGTGCTAGAGAACTCTTCTATGTCATCATCTTCGACCTGCAGAGTCAAAAACATAAATACACTATTAAGGATAAACACTAATATACTTCAATGGAGGATTTATTTCAAATCAATCATGGAAAAATTCAACTATACCACAAGTTAACTCAGAAGATAGTTGACAAGAAGCTATAGTGCCTACCTCTACTAATCATAAAGTCATGATAATCAATTAGTTTTTTGATAGGTCATGATAATCGATAAGTTACCAGAAGTATTTCAAATAATTTGTCATATATGTAAGACAATAATGACATTTTGAGTCCACCAAAACTTCGTGTTATTTTAAATTTAACTTACAACATGGCTGATGGTACTAACAGAGAAAGTAACTTCATTTCATTTCATTTCCCTATTGGTCAGGTTCAACTTGCAAAATTTACAATTCTTAGAAATTCAATCAGTAAACTTCAGTTTCCTAATTGATTTCTAATATGATTATATAAAAGGAAATGTAAGAAAGAGAAGGCAAAACAAAATCAATAAGACATAATTGAAGAGTACAAGAATACAAATGCAAGAACAATACCTCAGGTTGATTCTTCAATGTCACAGTTTCTGCTCCTACACATTCAAAAGCAAACAAAATGTGGAGCAAGAGAAGCCATGTATGAGCAGTGATAAGTGTGTTTTTACGCACTTATTTAATATCTAAATATGTTATTTATTGATTAAATGAATGAAATTCTACTCACAATTATGTAATATTTGCTTTTGTAGGCCAAAAATCACCCAAGGGAAGAGAACAAGGCAAAGGGAAGTGAAAAGGACAAAAAGCGCACAAAAATGTGAAGTGAGGACCAAAGTGCACAGCACCAAAAGTTGGGGACCTAAGGTTGCAATTTTGAAGGGCAAAAGTGATATGAAGATCAAATTTTGAGGACTAGATTGTACACGATCAAAGTTGATGAGCCTTGTGTGCAATTAAATGGAGGACTAAGTTGGAAAAAGAAATGAAGAAAGCCCATGCTCGCACGCAGACTTATTATGGTGCGCACTCGGGAGACCCCTTTTGATTTACCAAGACCAAAAGGGTTTCACGGTGCGCGCACGGGACGAATGCCCGTGCTCGCGCCCCTCTTTCTGGTTGGGCGAATTTTGTCTATTTCGCGAAAATTTTGGGACTTCTTTCACAATTTCACTTGATGCGATTTTGACCATTTAAATACCAATTTTTGGTCATTTTCAGGGGGGTGCAAGGTTTTGGGGGCTAATTCTTCTTTCTCTCTCATTTTATTCTTTCTTTCTCTTCTTCTTTCTTTTCTCTTCATTTTCTTTTCTTTTCTTTTCCTTTCTTTGGTATTTTGGAGGCACAATCTAGAGCACAGGGAGATTTAATTAAAGATTTTGCAAAGTTTTGGGGAAATCAAGAGCAAGCTCAAAAAAGGGGTTTTATCTACACTTTGTATTTTCTCCATTATTTTGTCAAACTTGCAATGTATTGTATAAAACATTCTCCTTTTTATCATATATTTAACATGGACTAAATATTTGTGTTGGGATTTATGGTATTAGTTTAACCTAACTTTTAATTAATTTTGATATTTGCTCTTTAATGTTATGTTATTTTTTTCCACGTGTTTCTACTATTATATTTATTACATTTTCATTTATGTGGCCAATGAATGCTTATGTTAAGTGATTTGTACATCGTTCGAGAGAAGATTGTGCATTTTAGACCAAGTTGTAGAAACCCTAGGTTTGTTTAGAGGATAGAGATATACCCTTAACCCTAGACGACCCATTGAGCTATTTTCATAAAGATTTAATGCGGTTGTTTGGTTTTAATCGACATAGAGATATAGTAGATTAAACCAATCAATTAGGGTTAATTTCGCTCAAGAGAGGTGATTAACTAAAATTGAAAAATCGGGTCTAACATCCTGAATGAGTAATTTATTAATTGGATTGTCGATAAATTAATTAGGCGACGGTTAAGCGAAATCATAAATCTCAATCACGCTTGCTTCCGAAATTTTCAAGATTTTTACATTTTCTTATTTTCTAGGGTTTTAGTTAATTTCCTTATTTAAGATCATATCTTTAATTGTGTGTGTTTATTTTTATTGTTAGAATTAAATTAATTAGAGTTGTGTGATTAAAGTATACATTCCTCAAGGAATCGACAATCCGAACTCAAAATGTCCACTTTATTACTTGTACGCAACCCGTACACTTGCGGTGTAGGATTTTAGCAAACAAGTTTTTGGCGTTGTTGCCGGGGAATTTTTTACTTTAATTACCACTTTAGATAATTTTAATTTTAACAATTTCTTTTTATTTAATTTTAATTTCTTTTATTTTTGTATATTTTGGCTAACCCCTACAATTTTAATCTATCTTGTGTTTGTATTTTCTCTCTGTACTTTCTAGATATTTGCATAATTCTAACTTGGTGAAATATCGAAACTTTTGCAATGGATAATCTCTATTTTGACTATGAATTTATGCTTGGAGGTCCAAGATGTGAAATTTGTCAAACGATGCATTGTATAGGGTAATGCTTATTTTCGTGCACCAATACCTCAATGTCGAAGCTACTTTGGTTTAGACAATATTTGAAATGTCGAAAACAAGCTATGGACAATTTTGATGATAGTTACGTGCTCGCGGGAGATTATGTACCTAATGATTGGGACGAGGACATCAAACTTTCGGGAGACGATCCTTCACTTTTGAACGAGAAGATACTTGCAAAGTATTATAATGAACTTGCCAAGTTGGATGAAGACATGTTAGTGGGAGATTACAAATATTGGGATGGATTTCAAAAGTGGGGGTATAATCCACTCGACGGGGTTAATAGGAAAGACTTGCCATTGCTTGTGGAGTTTGATGATGGATCTGTCATTCAATCCAAAAATGAGTCAACTATTGAAGACGAGCTTGAAGATAATGAAAAATTAATCTCAATAGAGTTATATGATGATGTGGCAATCAATGATGAGAAAATCAACTTACATTCCTCCGACTTAGTTGATTGTCAATATATTGATTTTGTGATTAAACTCGAGGAGGAGGTAGAAATCTTCATGGTTGAATTTGAGTTGGAGAGAACAGGCAAGTCCTATTACATGGAAATGGGCAATGCCGAGGTTTGGAGATCTAATGAAGAGTGGAGCAAAGTCAAAAGAAGAAAAATGGGCAAGGCATCCAAAGCCTTCTTTAGGGTCCTGTGATTTAACTGTCAAAGTCAAGCTAAAGACTATAAAAAAGCGCTTGTTAGGAGGTAACCCAACTTTTTAATTTTTAAGCTTTTTATTTTTATTTTTTTTTATGTATTTTGATGCTTTTATCTAATTGCCTTTCATTTTTGTAGGAAAATTTTTGAAGTCCCACACATACATGGTTCTTCACAAGTTTGGGGGTAAATTGGTGTACAAGGTCACTTGCCCAAGTTCGTCAAGAGCATCCCAAGTCCAAGTCAAGCATTGGGACCTCTTCACAAATGTCCAATCAAGGAAGTTTCGTTATCCCTCTCCTTTTATCTCGTTCTTTACACATTGAGGACAATGTATGATTTAAGTTTGAGGGTGATTGTGCTTGAATTGGTGATATTGTGTTGATATGTTAGATAGCATTGCCAGCTTAGCATGGTTTGGATGTTTGAAATTGTTATTAATTCATGAGCTATGCATGACCAATTATGCTATTTGTGCCCAATTCTAAAAAAAATTTGCTTATCCATTGTAAGATTTTGAATTACTTTGAGCACAATAGTCATAATTAATTGTTATCTAGATGTGGAAAATTTTTGTTTGATGGAGAGACTTTGAATTGGTAAGAACTAGGCTGTGAAACGATTGAAAATTTTTATCAACCTATATTCTCTTCTCTTTCACTTTACTACATTGTGAGATAAGTTTGGGGGTGGTAGAGCCGGTGAAAGATATTATCTAGAAGTGTGTTGATTCTGTGCATGTTGAAAATATTTGTGCGGAGTGTCTTTTGCCAAGTGTAAGCTAGGTAATGACCTTATGCTAGGGATCTAAGTCCCATTTTTATTATGCTAAAAAAAAAAAAATTTGCTATTGCACTTGTTGAATTTTGGGTCTTACTTCGTAGCCTTTTTTACTCAAGTTATTAAATCCGTAGGGGTATTTTGAAATCCGGTACCCTTTGGTCTAAACAATCGGGGAGTTTTCAACCCAAAGCTCACTACAAGGGTCAATAAGAAAGCTTAAGGGAGTGAAGTAAAACATGAGATTCGATTAAAAAAATTGCTATTGATAATTGGGTTTAGATAACTAGTGGGTTTGAATGTGAAGTACTCATTAGTGGAGAATCATCACATGACTAGATGTTGAGATTGCTGGTTAAACCCAGGCAAACTAAAGCGAAAAAAGAAATGAGTGATTGAGAACAACCTTAAATTTACACCTCGGAAAGTAAAAGAAATATCTATTTTGATGTGAATCTCACGAGTGAGAAAGGAAATATTTGACCACAAAGGGTCAGGTTGGAGCCAATTTGAAGGTATTTCCGTCTTGACAATTTTTTTCCTAGTTTAGAGAATGATTAAAAGTGATGTGGCACCCACACACCGATCGAACATTGGATAAGCTTAAATTATTTTTGCTAGCATTTTATGGGCATATTTGTGAATTGATTATACCATTTTACACTCATTGATATTTTTAACAAGCTATCTAATATGTTGATCTTTATCTCATTTTACATGATTGTGTTAGTAGATAATATTGCTCAGGACGAGCAAGAACTTAAGTTTGGGGGTATTTGATAAGTGTGTTTTTACGCACTTATTTAATATCTAAATATGTTATTTATTGATTAAATGAATGAAATTCTACTCACAATTATGTAATATTTGCTTTTGTAGGCCAAAAATCACCCAAGGGAAGAGAACAAGGCATAAGGAAGTGAAAAGGACCAAAAGCGCACAAAAATGTGAAGTGGCGACCAAAGTGCACAAGTACCAAAATTTGGGGACCTAAGGTTGCAATTTTGAAGGGAAAAAGTGATATGAAGATCAAATTTTAAGGACTAGATTGTACATGATCAAAGTTAAGGAGCTTTGTGTACAATTAAATGGAGGACTAAGTTGGAAAAAGAAATGAAGAAAGCTTGCGCGCGCGGGGAGACCCCTTTTGATTTACCGAGACCAAAAGGGTTTCATGGTGCGCGCGCAAGATGAATGCCCGCGCTTCGCGCACCGCTTTCTAGCTGGGCGAATTTTGCTTATTTCGCGTAAATTTTAGGATTTCTTTCACAATTTCACTTGACGCGATTTTGGCCATTTAAATATCGATTTTTGGTCATTTTCGGGGGATGCAAGGTTTTGGGGGCTAGGTCTTCTTCCTCTTTCATTTTATTCTTTCTTTATCTTCTCTTTTGTCTTCACATTCTTTTCCTTTCTTTGGTATTTTGGAGGTAGGACTGGACATGGTCCGGTTCGGTTCGGTTCTCGTTAGAACCGAACCGACCCAAAATTTTCGGGTATTTAGTAAATGGAACCATCGGGTCCAAATTTAAATACGAAACCGTTCGGGTTCGGTTCGGTTCCATTCGATTCCGTATTATAATTAAATTTTTTAATATATACAAAATTACGTTAATTTAATTAATGATATATTTAATATTAGCTCTTACAAAATAACGTAATTCAATTTTATGTGTTTCACGTCTCTCTTTGCTGAATTTTTCATAAATTTGATTATTAAAATCACAGAAAGAGAAAGATAGCGAGCTCAAAATAATTAAGAGAGATGTTGTAGAGCTTTAATTCGATTTTCTCCGATAGAAACGACACTACAGTAGAATAACAGATTTGGATAAAATTGAGGTCTATTTGATTAAGTCGATTTTGAACTGAAAATTAGAAATAGGAAAATCATATTTTGTGGTTTGAACTAAATTAACTAGTTAACAAATTTATTTAGAAAAAATAAAATAATTTTACTTATTTAAAATAAATTAATTAAAAAAATTACGGAGATTCGGTTCTTATTGGTTCTTCGGGTTTTGGCCTAGAACCGAGAATCGAACCATACCCGTCGGTTTTTGATTCAAATACCCGTTCGGGTATTTAACTCGAGAAGAACCGTCGGGTTCGATTTGGTCGGTTCGGTTCGGGAGTTTTGTCCAGCCCTATTTGAAGGTACAATCTAGAGCACAAGGAGATTTAATTAAAGATTTGGCAAGGTTTTGGGAAAATCAAGAGCAAGCTCAAAAAAGGGGTTTTATCTATACCGTGTATTTTCTCCATTATTTTGTCAAACTTGCAATGTATTGTATAAAACATTCTCCTTTTTATCATATATTTAACATTGGCTAAATATTTGTGTTAGAATTTATGGTATTAGGTTAACCTAGCTTTTAATTAATTTTGATATTTGCTCTTTAATGTTATGTTATTTATTTCCATGTGTTTCTGTTATTGTATTTATTACATTTTCTTTTATGTGACCGATGAATGATTATGTTAAGTGATTTGTACATCGTTCAAGAGAAGATTGTGCATTTTAGACCAAGTTGTAGAAACTCTAGGTTTGTTTAGAGGATAGACATATACTCCTAACCCTAGGCAACCCATTGAGCTATTTTCACAAAGATTTAATGTAGTTGTTTGGTTTTAATCGACATAGAGATATAGCGAGTTAAACCAATCAATTAAGGTTAATTTCGCTCGAGAGAGGCGATTAACTAAAATTGAAAAATCGGGTCTAACATCGTGAATGAGTAATTTGTTAACTGGCTTGTGGAGAAATTAATTAGGCGGCGGTTAAGCGAAATCATAAATCCTAACCACGCTTGCTTCCGAAATTTCCAAGATTTTTACATTTTCTTATTTTGTAGATTTTTAGTTAATTTCCTTATTTAAGATCATATCTTTAATTTTGTGTGTTTATTTTTATTGTTAGAATTAAATTAATTAGAGTTGTGTAATCGAAAGTATGCATTCCTCGAGGGATTAACAATTCGGACTCAAAAGGTCCACTTTATTACTTGTACGCAACCGGTGCACTTGCGGTGTAGAATTTTAGCGAACAAGCACAACCAGAAGTATACAAGCTCTAGTCGAAGTGAAATCTCCAATTTGCATGATGTTCATTTCAAGGGCTACTTATAGTAAGCTAGATTAAGTACTAGAATCCTAGATATGCCAGGGGAAAGATTAACTTATATGCCAACAAGTATCACCTTCATAATCTGTAGACTTTAAAATATTATCCTGTAACTATAAATAAGAGAATAAATTCATGTTTCTGCAGTATGAAACTGCTACTTGATTTATTTACCTATGGATGCATCTTAATAGCACTCAGTAATACATCATCTCTTATTCTCTCAACAACTAGGAAATTGGAGAGGTAACAAAAGTCATTTTCAAGAGATGGTGGGGGGTAAAGATTAACTTGTATCAAAAAAGTATTGCCTTCGTAATCTGAAAAGGATTATCCTCTATAGACACATAAGAGAAAAATTTATGCTTCTACAATATGAAACTGATCATATATTTTCCTATAAATGCATCTCAACTCACTTTGTATACATATTCAGAATTAGAGAATCCGAACTAGAAAAGGTAATTGGAAGCATGATTATACACTCCATTCTTATGCTTCAAGTCTTCTACAATACCATATATCAAAAGATTATACACCAAAAATTTTAGAGTAGCTTTATACAATTTTTAGATACTATTACTATGTTCAATGAAAGAATATGTAGATAGCTAGTAGACAACCATGGCTATTAAATTGAAACAAATTCACTCACCTAGCTTAAACAAATAAAACTGAATCTCAATTAAAATGGTAATGGATTTAGAAAAAAATGAAAATTTTAAATATAGAGTACCTGAAAGACTTTCTGTTATAACAAAAACATGCCGAGTTAAAAATCACATTGGAGTTATGCTGGTTCCTATTCTTGTCTTGTATTAATTCGTGCGCAAGGACGATTTTGTTCGAAATAAGCCTGCCAACTACAAAATTATTTTCACTTTCAGATAGTTCAGCCGGGCTATAACATAACATTGGAGTCTTGGACACCATTTTATTCACCACTATGATAGACTAATCGGGCAGAAGTTGTTGTGATTCTCTGATCACGAAAGAGGAGATATATAAATAAAACATTATTCTATTTCTTACTTTCAGCCCCTATATGAAAATGAAAAGGGACCGCCATATTTTAATAAATTTTTTGACCATCACCTCCCTCCATTTTTTATTCATTTTTAAATTGCCACAACATTCTGTTAGGTTGAGTGAAAATCAATCGTGTACAAATATCAAAATCAATAGAAGTAATGAATTTCTTGTAGATTAGGACCCAATATTTATACAATAATGCTGGGTGTCTAGAAATGGTATTACAGAAGCTATACAGAATTTTGAAAACAGCTGACGTGGAAAAAGAAAAAAAGGGTAGAAAAAGGGGGGGGAGGGGGGAGGAAATCTGGTGGTGCTAAAAAATTCTCCAAAAACACCCGCATTGCTATTATCCACTTTGTTTCCTCAAATAGGAGCCCTAAAGAAATGGAAAAATGCTTGCAAAGAAGCCGTATACATCTGTAAGAACAAATTCCCTACTCCATTTTCCTTTGTATTTCCCTAAATAAAAGCTCGCATTTTCGGCCATAACACTTGCAGCTCGAGATTTCCTAACACCCATTTGTATTTCCCCAAAAAGAAGCTCACATTTTCGGCCGAAACACTTGCAGCGTGAGCTGACCTGACGCCCATTGCACCAGATTGTTTCCTTCTCCGAAACAAGCTCACATTTTCGGCCAAAATACTTGCAGTGTGAGCTGACCCGACGCCCAACCTAGCAGATGATTGTTTCCTTCTCCAACCGAACAGCGTAGTAGTTTGTTTAGAAGCCACATTGTGAATGTCCCATTCCGGAGTTTCTTCCAACCGCGAATCATATACGATGAGAAATGATACAGTAAACTTCAGTAATAGTGTGCATTTGTTGTGTGTAACCTTCCAATTAGTGTTGCCTAGAAATGTATAAAACATATGTTGATTAATGCAAACATTTCCAACCTTGAGGTTTTGTTAGAGATCAAATTGTCTGAGAAGTGGGCAGTCAAAATTAAATTATGGTGTCTTGCTCTGTTCACAAGTATATTTTTGGAATCTTAATTTATAACACCAATTGAATTTTACTGGTCCTCCTATGTGAGAGCTTTGCTCTATCTGTGGTAGATCTGCTTCATACTTTCAATATGTGAAAGCCTTTAATATTTTTACTGATAGTGTTATATTTTAGGATCAATCATACGAAATAATTTGAATTCGAAAATGGAGATATATATTAAGTAATGCTGTCTAAAAAATTAATGCATTATAATTTTTTAGTAGATTTTGATCTCCTGGAGTTGCTATTCAGGTTGGACCTTCTTCTCACATTAACTGGTAATTGATTTGAATTATGTTAACCTTAATAGAATAACATATTTTGTGGCAGCATGCATTAGGGTCAAATTCTAATCAATATTTGCTACTGGTAAAATCAATTGATAAATATGAAGATGAATTTTCTTCCTGAAAGTGAAATGTACAGCGCTATCAAAATAATTTCCTCTAATGAAAATGAAAATTTTCACACCACGACTACATCTAATAGTTATATATACATTAGTGTTATTCAATTAACACTTGGAAATTTCAACTTCACAGATGGTAGATATGCAAGGCAACTCTTATCTTGCTCACGTGTACCACTCTCCCCAAACAATTATTACAATTTTATTTGGCAATGCTAAACTATGTGACTAATCTTGGAAGTGCTACTCCCAATATAAACAAGTACAAACTATATGAGCATTTATATTGTTTGTGTGGTTCTGAGGAAAAATATGGTACTTTACTTTTAAGTTTGACTGTATTGCTTTTATATGCAATTTTTCTATAAAATCATAATTCTTTTGCTTATTATGTAGGCTTCATGCAAAATCATAACATTGGATACTCGCATCAGAACAAAGAATTCAAAATTGAGAGTGAGGAATTTCAATCTTTGCCAGGAAATTGAGGTGCTCTATCTGGTCCTCCTATGTGAGAGCTTTGCTCTATCTATGGTAGATCTGCTTCATATTTTCAATATGTGAAAGCTTTTAGTATTGTTACTTATCACCTTATATTTTAGGATCAATCATACGAAATAATTTGAATTCGAAAATGGAGATATATATTAAGTAATGCTGTCTAAAAAATTAATGCATCATAAACGTTCTGTAGAAATTAAAGTTAATGTTTTCACTCATTTGAATGGTTATCTGGTCGCAGTGCACGAAATGATGGGAGACAAGAATGATGTTCCCATGGTGCAGTCCAAAAATGAGATTTTTGTGGACAGTAGCAATATTGTTGGCAACGAATCGTTACGAGGAGATGGAGAGCTATTGCTTGAGGTTGGAATGACATTCGTGAGTGAGACAGAGTTGTTTGACTTCTACAAGAGATATGCTTACGTCGTTGGCTTTCTCGTGAAGAGAAGGAATTGAAAAAAGGACAACGACGGAGTAGTTAGATATGTGACGTTCACGTGTGGCCGTGAAGGGCGAAGGAGTAATAATAGTACCAGTGTTTTGAAGCCACAACCAACGAGTCAAACAGATTGTAAAACGAGGATATCTACATCTGCATGTCCTTGGAAAAAGGAGAATTAACACTGTGAACCTTGAGCACTATCACAAAACAAGCCCTTCGAAATCTAGACTTTATCGATGCATCAGAGAACTAAGTGCAAATGTGAAAAGGAAGCTTGAGGTGAATGATGTGGCAGGAATTCCACTGCACAAAAGCTTCAACTCCAAAATTGTGGAAGCAGGTGGATACGAAAATATGACTTACGTTGACAGGGACTGTCGGAACTATATTAAATAGGTGAGACGGTTAAGACTAGGAGAAGGAGATGCCGCAGCTTTGCAATCATACTTTTCGAAGATGCAGTAGTGTCCAGGATTTTATTTCAGTATGGATTTAGATGACAAGGTACGCCTGAAGAATGTATTTTGGGCAGATAATAGGTCTAGACAAGCATACAAAGAGTTCGGAGATGTTGTCACGTTTGATACCACGTATCTCAAGAATAAGTATGATATGTCTTTCGCACATTTTGTTGGAGTAAATCACCACGGACAATGAACACTGCTTGGTTGTGATTTGCTATCCAATGAGGATACGAGCACGTTTGTATGGCTATTTAGGACATAGCTCAAGTGCATACATGGTCGACCTCCCCATGGAATTATTACTGATCAAGATAAGGCTATGCAAAATGCGATTGAAATTGTCTTTCCAAGTACAAAACACAGATAGTGTTTATAGCACATCATGAAGAAGTTGCTAGAAAAGTTTGGCTATCACATTGATAAAAGCTCAATATTTTTTTGTATGCATGGGCTAGTATACGATTCGCAACACGAGGATGAATTTGAAATGGCTGGATGAATATGATCAGTAGGTTTGACTTACACAATAATGATTGGTTGTTGGGCCTGTATGAGAACAGATGTAAATGGGTACCTTGCTTCTTGAAAATCACTTTCTGGGCAGGAATGTCGACGACACAACGGAGTGAGAGTATGAATGCATTCTTCGAAAGATATGTCCACTCGAAGACCTCTTTAAAATAGCTTGTCGAACAGTATGAAAGGGCGCTAATGAATAAGGTCGAGAAGGAGTTTTAGGCGGAATTCAAGTCATACTCACAAATGGTGTCGTGTGCAACAACATTTGAAATGGAGAAGCAATTTCAGTCTACTTACACTATTTCAAAGTTCAAGGAAGTGCAGGAGGAGTTCACAGGAAAGATGTACTGTGACGTTGCTTCAGACAAGAAGGGTGTTTTGGGACGACTTACGAGGTTCGGGAGTCTGTGAACTGCCCTGGGGACAAGAAGAAGAAAACATACAATGTCTCATATCGGAACGATACATGTGAAGTTATTTGCAGCTGCCATTTGTTTGATTTTCGAGGAATTATATGCAGGCATGCGATCACCGTCTTAGACCGTAATGACATCACAGAAATGCCAGAGAGGTATATAGTGCGGAGATGGCGAAGAGATGTCAGTAGAGCACATACAAGGGTTCCCGTGAAGTACTCCAGGTTGGTTAGCACTCCTGAACAAACGAGGTACGATGACATGTGTCAGGCATTTGTAGAGGTGGTAGACCTTGCTTGCACTGACGACATGCGATCGCATGTGATTATGGATTGGATAAAATGTCAAGCTGTAGAGTTACGGTCTTTAAATTCTAGTTGTGGCAGTAATGTTATTTCGCAGGCTACTACTAACATAGCGAGCCAATGAAATGATTCATAAAATACCGCCGCCACGAACATATTAGATCCCAAATTATCGAACAGGAAGGGGGCACCAAGAAAACTTCGAAAAAAGGGCCCGTTGGAGTCGACTTCGAAAAAAGCGAAGGTATGTCGTTGTACTAAACCCTTTAATCATAAAGGATCTCAATTACAAAATCATTTAATGTTCGATTTATATGTAGGATGCTTCGACTAAATGCAAAGGGAAGAGACCAAAGGATAGTCATTTTCCCGTGGAAGCCGCTGCACCGGTTGTGCATATCACTCCAGAACTTCAATGTTTGCAACCAACACCATTCTCATATTCCCAGCTATTGTTGGTACGTTTATGGATTTTCCCTAGTTTTAAGTTGATGAATGTGCGTTTATGTTCTTATTTGATGTAGGGGGATGCCATGAGCCAAATGTTTACCCAACAATTACCTTCATCTACTTTGATCCCCCCTCGTCGACTAATGCCACAATTCAATTTCAATCCTCGGGTCCGTACTTTGCTCCATCACCTTTTCCGCAGTAAGGTGCTACATTTATCGGAACGGGTGAAGTTGGGTTAAATTCTGATCAGGTGAAAATTTTACTTCTTGTTCGTTTCTTGAGAATGTAATTTTTCATTTTTCTTAAAGTTTATCAATTAATTATCTCCTAATGTTCACCATTCGACAATTTTTCAGAGCCCAAAAAGATATGCATGCTTACTCAATATGAAAAGCAATCAGGATAAATTTCATAAGTAGATGAATGCACACAAATTCTCAAACTCTGGATGTTTGGCATCATATGTTTCAATTAGTGATGAATTGAACAGACAACTCCATTGATAGATTGTGTCTTGTTTCAACTCTATTTTTTGGTCCTTCAACCTTTGTACCTTTCATTTCTGTTAATTTTCCCTAGGAATAGGGACCCCTGTCTGCTACTTTTCCTCTTTTATTTTCCTAGTTATTACAATTTCTAAAGCTTGAAAAGAACAGGACCTTTCTTATTCTTGGCATGTTTTTTCGATTCTCTTATATTATTTTTATAATTTTGGGCTCGTTTAGTTAATATAAATCATTTATTTGTAACCTTATAAGCAAGACTTCTATATTTCTAATTTATAGGAATAAAAATTATACAAGTCTAATCAAGAGTTCCCTTATTAGTAAATAAGTAATAAAATAAGTAATCTTTTAAAGTAAGAAAAAGTTATGCATCAAAAACATGTTTGGGAAAAAAAAGTTACTCAAAGTAACTTGTATTTGAAAGAAAAATCACATGTTCGACCCCCAGCCACGACTAAAATGGCGCATATTTTATCATTATCTGATAGACTTTTCATTTAGTGTCCTTTTTGTGTTCTGGTTTTTTTACTTACACCAAAATGTTTTTTTCTTGTCTATGATTATGAAATTGAAATATAGACATCCAGCAGATTAGCCACAGCTAGCTGTGTAACATGTAAGCAAAATATGGAGTCTAAATTTTTAGCTTTTGCATTTTTTTTATGCATCGTTCAATCAAAATATTCAGAAGTGGTGTTATGCATCCTTTTAATTACTATGGGAGCATAGAACCTTCAATCAAGAGTCAGGATTTACATATCCGTTGTCGAAACTTAATAGTTGAAGGGGTCCTTGATTTTAAGCTTAAAATGGTGGTTTCTGGTTCAATGATTTTTAAATTAGACTTGTAGCCTGGCACTCTTGATTGTGCCAGTGTATTGTTTAGTGCTTTTAGTGGTAAAGGATGCTCTTTAGAAGTAATATTTGTGAAGTATGCCATTTAGAAATTGTGATGGAAAAGAATTATGATTTAATAATTGTAAGAGCTTGAAACACATTTATTTATTTAAACTGTCCTCTAAGATAGAATTTCAATTATGTATTTATTTAAGGTTAGTGAAAGGGAAGGAAACCAATCCATTGTATAAGGAACATCATCCACTGCGAGGAATGGTCTCAAGGCCTTGCTGTTATTCTGCAATTCTGAGGCTAATTCTTTAAAATTTATATTTTCCAATACTCAAATCTGAATAATTTTGCTTATGAACGGTCAAGTGCTGTTTAAGGTTTGAATTGTTGGCAACACTTAACATGATCGTAAGCTAAAGAAAAATTGAGCCACCTTGTCTTTCAAGTCTTTTTTCTTGTACTCTTTGAGAGAAGGCTATCTGCGTTGTGGCTAATATGTCTGATTCTGTGATTTCCATTTCATTAATTTATTAATAAAGTGTGTTTGAACATACAAGAATCATTCGTGTAATATTTGGTGGGGTTCACATGGGATTTCCTGTCACTATCTTTTTTATCAGGTCGTTGCCACAAATTCTTCCCAAGGAGCTTCACAAGTTGCAAATCAGTCTTCTACCCTCCCCTATGATCGGCCTCTGCTGTATGGTCAGAACAATGACAGACGCTCGTATGACAAGTGAAATCCCGGATGAAGACATAATAAATGAATGTTGTAGTGGTCGAATAGGGGTTTTCCCACAAGATTGGAGTAGTATTTTGTAGTGGTCAAACAGTCTTCTACCCTCTCCTATGATCAGCCTCTGCTATGTTATTACCATTTGTTGTCATCCTGTGTATTTTAAGTTTGTGTTCTCTGTAGTATTTTGAATTTTGACATTATTATGAGTAATAAAATCTTTATCTTCCATTGGCCATTCATTTGTTTGTTGGATGAGATTGTAAGATATACAAGGTCACCAACGAAGACAGAAACCATAACATTAATAAATTCTGAGCAAATCCATAAACCATAACAGTAATAAACAAGGATTGCATTCACCAACCAGGACAACCTACAAGTCATACATTCCACAAAGAATAAAATCCTACTGGTGCACCACAGATTCCATAGACTACCAACAATTGAACTACAAAACATCATAATGCCAACACCATATAGCCAAAGTATGAGTTATCTCTACAAAACATATTTTCACCATGTCATTAAAGGATCATATTGGACAACATTTATCCAGCAGGAAAGAAACCATTGTATCAGAAACTTAGAAAACCGTCTATAGGATAAACATCAATCGTGGGCTTCTCCTTTGCCATTCACGTCCTCGCTTCGCTTTCCTTTGTGAAATGTCACGTTCAATGAGATCTCAATGTCTCTTTTTTCAGCTATTCGAGCCAGACTGTCGAACATGCTTGGCAAGTCATCGACTTCTTCGATGCCCACAGGATGAAATGCCTCATTAATAGTACTCGATTCTCCGCTTGCTTCTTCGTTGACAACCCAATCAAAATATCCATAGTTACTACTATAGGTTCTAAATAATCACCCTTTATTACTAGTCTCCCTTTCAACCTCAAAACACATCTGCAATCCCAGTGCGCACCGTGGATATTGTCGTTTTACCGGGCAATCAGTAAAGGAGTGCTTCGTGCTTCTACAACCGTGACAAACGCCAACATTCTGTCCTCCCATCCTACCCGAGAAATCAAAAAATCAAATTCAAAGTCATTACTACATAAAATAATATGCAGACAGCTATATAAATCGATACACTGCAAACCACATATTTCAGCAAAACCAGTGATTTTCGAGCAAAACATTTCACAGTATGAAATGCAGTTCGTAGGAAGCATTTTTTGGTTATATGAACGCTACTTCCGAAGGCAAATTACTCTATATTACTATAGAAACTTCCCCAATTCAGAAACAACATTGATAATCAGTTCAAGATGAATAACAATGTCACTTGTTCTAACTGTATAATTTCTATGTAATTATAACGCAAACCTTGCATAAGATGATTCCATATGTAGCCAGAAGAAAGGTGCAAGTGCAATCTAAAACACACATTCTATGTGTCGTTGCTCGGAGGTCGTTCTGAGGACGGCGATTTTGGACGACGGAGACGTACTAAGCTAGAGATGAGTGTAGTGTCTGTGGACTGAGATGATGGCCAGATGTCGACTGCGATGGTTTTGACCTAGGCAACGGCTTCGAGTGGTTAAGATTTCGGGGAGTTACAATCGGAGAGCAGGGGAAGCATGATGGACGTTCGATTTGGGTTTGTATATCACTGCGGCGTTGTGGACAAAGGCGCCGGACGGAGTTCGATCGACATTTTCTTCGCGTGATTTCTAGGGCTTCAGGAGGAGAAGGGAGATTACGAATCAGGAATTAATGCGTTTATTTGGGCAGGAATTGTTGATTTATTTATTCTACAATAATGCCACATCATTCTGTTGAAGCCCTGTGAGATCCTCTTTCTATAGGTGTAGCGCGATTGATATTTATAATATTGTTAAGGTCATGTCTCGTGTGTTACAATTTTCAATGGGCATATTTTTCCAGGATCCTGGGACCACCCTAGTAGATTGCAACCCTTTTTTGATTTTTTAAATTTTTTTACAGGGGAGTTGGAGGGGGGGTCGATGTATAAATTTCTTCAATTATCTATCTACATACCATAGAAAGCTTCCCCCAGACAGTCCTAAAGTTTCAATCCAGAGGGAATAAATGGACAGCGGAAGGGAAAATAATGTAGAGAGAGGAGTTGGATTGCGTGATGAAAATATTCACACATTAGAAGATGAAGAATTGTCAGTAGATGGGATATTTGAGAACGAAGAGGTACCTTCATGGACAGAACAGTTAACTATAAGAGCCTTTGTGGTGAGTTTTATGTTGTCGGTGATGTTATGCTTCATAGCGATGAAACTCAACTTCGATGCTAATATCATATAATCATTTACTGTCGCTTCTGATCTATTGGGATTCTTCTTTGTCGAGATTTTGATTAAAACACTTGAGAAAGCCTGCGCGTTGAATCAGCCCTGGACCCGCCAAGAAATTGCAGTCATTCAGACCTGCATTACAGCCTTCACAGGCATCAGTTTTAGCGGTCAGTATATACGTTTCCAATCTTTCTTCGTTTCCCCCTCGCTCAGACAGAATATCTTACACGAGCATCTTGTTCAGGAGGCTATGGATCTTACCTGCTTGGAATGAGTGAAAGTTTTGTCAAACAAACAGCAAAAGCCAAACATGAGTTAGACTAAAAAAACTCGGCACCAGGCTCGATTTTGGCTTACTTTTTGTAACAAGCTTCTCCGGTAATTTTTTAGTGGTTTCTCTCCGGAAGGTATGCTTTACATGTTTTATATGTCCAATGTATAAATTTTTAATATTTTTGAATCCTGAATGGTGCATCACATTTTTTGTATCTAGATAATGATCATAGACTTGAAGTTGGCATATCCTAGTGGTACTGCTAGTGGACATTTTATTAACAGTTTCCATGCTCTTGGAGGGGCGAAAGCAGCGAAGTAAGTCACTATACTGGTTAAAATCAAAACCTCGTATGTAGGTGCAGATTTAATGGGCGACGAGTTAGGGCGGTCACCCTAGCTGGATTCGTCGGGGAGATTTTCTTTTGCTGATAACAGATAGAATTTTTAAATTATATATTCGATAACTCATATTAATGACAAATATCTTTGGTAGCTCAGTTGGTTAGTCATTCCACTATTGAATTGGAGGTTTTATGTTCAAAACTCTTCAAAAGCAATACTTTTTTTATAATTTTTATATTTCAACAATTTTTACCAAAACAAATACAAGGAAGGTGATTCAAACCTACTATCTTTCGTAAAGGTATTGAGAACTTTACCATGATGGCACTTATTGATTTGTAGCACATAATGTAACAAAATAATATATGTTCAATTTTACTCATTTAATGCAAGTAGAAACATTTTAACCGGTGTTTTGTCCCTCTCCTTGATTTCCTTTTTTTTCCCCTCTAATCAATTGATTTGAGAGTTCAGTTAATTAATGATGGATGAATTTGAAGGAAAATCGGCCTTAGTGTCATAAGGAATCTTTCAACAAAACTTATATAATTAATAAAAGGTTCCACTTTACGTTCACAAAAAAACCAATTGCAAAAAAGTGAAATCATACAAGCACATAAAATTGATATAAGCACATAAATAATTTGAATTTTGTTAATATAATAATGTTTGTTTAATTAAATTTGATTGTAAATTGAATATCAGCATTTTATTAATATATATTGCCCATTTAATTGAAAAATAAATTAAGACATTTTGCAGATTATGAAACGATTTTTCATCCAAAATGAAAGTTTGTATCTAGTTCTAGTTCAATGGTGTATCTAATTCTTTTAGTTCTAATCCGTCCAATTTTATGAATATTGTTTAATTAAATATTAATAAAAAAATCCCGTTATCACGGATGTTCATTGTCGATAGTAAACTTTCAACGCTCGTAGTCCGTTCTAACTGAACTCGACCCCTATATATATATATATATAGTGCATGTATTTTAATGCTATTTATCAAAAAAAAAATTCTGTCAAAATTTTTCTAATACGAAAGTAGGATAGGTAAATTTTCTTCAAATAAGAAACCTTAGGTCATCACCAACTGATTAATTTAGTTGCGGTATTCCAACAACTATGCCCATTAAACTAAAGCGATTTTATTTTAGTTACAGTTGCTAATTTCTGATCTATTTACAAACTTATTATCCATCACTGATTTGAAATTGTCATTTTATTTTAATTGAGGCAAAGATTATTATATTAATATGTATCTGCTTGTGGATTGAAAATGGAAAATTTTAATGTACACAAACCAACTGAAAATGCATATAAATTAGGAACAAATAGTTGAACTAGTGTAAGCGTAAAAGGTTCTTTTCCTTATTTGACAATGAATAGAGCTTCTTGTACATGAGCTTTTGACACAAGGGATTACAAATATACACATGATAACACTGCATTGGTTGGTTTAAAACTAATTTTTGTCCAACATCCAATGAATGCTTGCTATCTGTCAACCTATCTATATAATTCTTCTGTACATGTAGCAAGTTTGTTTAACAATTGGTCTCTAATTTTTAATGTCAAAAAACCAAATGATGTTTCCTGCTCATAGGCAAAACTTTCAACTAAAACACTAACATGTGACTGAGCATCATCTAACCAAAATGCAGTCTGGTTTATTCACTGTTTTTCAATTTAAGACCTAATCTCATCATCAGACAGACTCAAACTCAGTCGAGATATAGCCAAGTCATTGTCTGCATACTAGTACTAAGGTTAACATCAAACAAAGTCATCTTATGTTCCACTTGGAACCTTATTTGGGGACTACGGGTTTTTCTTCAAATTCTCAGCATCAACAGTTGGAGTAGGGATGATCTGTCCTCACATCGTAAACGTATCTTTTCTTCTTGGAGGAATTCTTTCTTGAGGTATTTTGTGGCCTCTCATTGAAACTAGAAAGGGTGATTGGTACTCTGCAGATCTCGACCCACGTAGTTTGCAGGGACTTTATAGTTACAAGGTGAATTTCTAATCCCCCATAGTTTTCACTCAATGCTGCCATATATTAATTTGCCTTTTCACGAATACCTTTCACTAAAACAAAATGTCATCTAAAACTACATCAAGTATTCATTGGCATTTCCATGTTACTCGGTGATGGCCTATACAACTTTTTCAAGGTTCAAAGCCAAACTCTAGCTAGTTTGTTTTACAAAATTCTATCCAGAAATGCAAACATGCAAATCTCGATTGTAGAAAATTCCTCTCCTGTGCGAAGATCACTCTCTTATGATGACCAACGCCGTATCGAATTATTTCTTAAGGATCAAATCCCAACATGGTTTGCCATTGGAGGCTATTTCGCCCTTGCTACAGTCTCTACTGCAGTCCTTCCTCACATTTTCCACCAGCTCAAGTGGTACTACGGAATTGTTATCTATATTATTGCACCAAGCTTGGTCTTCTGTAATGCATATGGGTCTGGGCTCACTGATTGCTCATTCTCACATCATTACGGACACCTAGCCATCTTTACGATTGGGACATGGGCGAGGGAATCACAAGGTGGAATTCTTGCTGGTCTAGCAGCATGTGGAGTGATAGTTATAACTTATACTTCCACTGACCTCATGCAAGATTTCAAGACCGGCTACTTGACCTTGGCTTCTCCTTGTTCAATATTTGTCAGCCATGTGATAGGGACTGCATCGAGATGTGTTATTTTTCCTTTCATCTTTTGGATTTTCTACAAAGCATTTTCTGATCTCGAGCTTCCTACAAGTGAATATCCTGCTCCCCTCGCCAAAATTTTCTATAATAGGGCCAAACTAGGGGTTGAAGGCTTCTCGGCTCTGCCAAAAGGTTGCCTCAAGCCATGTTATGGATTCTTTGCAGTGTCCATTCTCATCAACTTAACCAGAGATGCTTTGGGCAAGAAACGTTCATAGTTTATTCCACTTCCAACAGCAATGGCAGTACCATTTTTTTTGGGTTCACAGACTGCCGTTGATATGTGCGTTGGAAGCCTCATACTCTATCTATGGCAGAAGAAAAACGAAGGCAATGCGGATGCCTTCAAGCCTGCCATAGCTTCTGGTTTGATTTGTGGTGATGGAATGTGGACTTAGCCTAGCTGTATACTCGCTCTAGTCGGGGTGAAACCTCCAATTTGCATGAAGTTCCTGTCAAGGGCTACAAATTCTAACGTAGATTAGGTACTAGAAATCCTAGTTAGGCCAGGGGAAAGAATAACTTATATGCCAACAAGTGTCACCTTCATGTTTCTGCAGGATGAAACTAATACTTGTTTTATTTACCTATGAATGCATCTCAATGGTATTCAATAATACATAATCTCTAATTCTCAACAGCTAGAAAAGTTGAGAGGAAACAAAATTAATTTCCACGAAGAAACCGGTTCAGGACAAGATTTAACTAATATACATGTGGCGTTCACTCACAATTTAAGCTAATGTCATGGATTCAAATCTAACTACCCATTTAAGGAATTTGTGCACGCGTCACTTAATTAAATTCTGCACCCAAAAGACTTAAAACATATTTCAATTTTTCCCCTTGATATTTCTTGCATACATTCGTGAAGCTTTCTTAATCTATTTACGAGCCTAAACAAAAGTTTAAAGATAATGATGCAAACGTCAATCTCCAACACTTTTTACTTCAGTCTATGTCAACTGTAATTTTCAACCATCACATTCTGACCCACAAATCTTATGCACTTATTTACAACTTATTTTTTTATTTATAGATTCTTTCAAAACAGAAGCTAAGAGATTGAAAATTTTTATTGCACTGATCCAGGAACAAATAGCATGTATAATTGATTATATTCACTACCCCCTCCCCAAACCCAATGTCTTCAATCCAGCAGTTTTACTGATAAACTTAAAACCAACTGGACAAACTAATGAATCTCAGTTACAATGGTAATGAATATAATGAAAAATGAAGACGTTAAACAATCAAGCACACGAAAGATTTTCTGCTTACACAGTAACATATCACCTCAGGAGCCAAACTAAGAAATGCCAGTGTTATATATTTCAATAAAAAATGTTCTAGCATCAATCTCACTGTTGTAGAAGCATTACAGTCTCAAGCAGTCCAATCTCCATCACTTGCATTCATATCCTGCGAAAAGTTGTCAACAAATAGAATCAGCAGGATTTATTAAAAAAAAAAAGAAAAGGGGGGGGGGAAATAAACCAAAGCGATTTATGTCCTTGCATTTCATTACAATCATATTGAAGTTAAAACTGCATTAAGAAATCAAACCTGAGATGTGCTAGAGAACTCTTCTATGTCATCATCTTCGACCTGCAGAGTCAAAAACATAAATAAACTATTACGGATAAACACTAATAAACTTCAATGAAGGCTTTATTTCATCATCAATCACGGAAAAATTCAACTATACCACAAATTAACTCACAAGATAGTTGACAAGATGCTGAAGTGCCTACCTCTACTAATCATAAAATCATGATACTCAATAAGTTACCAGAAGTATTTCAAATAATTTGTCATATATGTAAGATGATGATGACATTTTGAGGTCACCAAAACTTCTTGTTATTTTAAATTTAACATACAACATGGCCGATGGCACTAACAGAGAAAGTAACTTCATTTCATTTCCATATTGGTCAGGTTCAACTTGCATAGTTTACAATTCTTAGCTTTTTCCAGTGATGCCAAATGTCTAATTAAGAGTTATTTAATAGACTAAGAGCTATCTTCAGTACGATGCACCACAAATTCTGTACTGCACCTTGGTGGGGGTGGAGGGTTTAAGGTTACAAATAATCAAGTGTCTACAATCTAAAAGAAGATGAGTTATATTCACCTGGTCTAGTGACCATATAACAAAAAACTCTCAAGTAGAGAGAGGTAGCAGAAAGGACCTTCAAAATCATATTGAAACATCTCATGTGGATAAGCAAACACATTATACAACAATTTTGAACCCAAACACCAGGCACCAGTTTAAGTATTAAACTTCATACAACAAAGCCTATATTTGATCAAGCTGACTGATGTCCTGAAACCATGTAGGCCATCTGCTTTATACTTCCAGGAGCAATCAATTTCTACAATTAAAACAAGAATTCTAAATGCAAAAAGAAAAATACCAGGACAAGGTTCAATTTGCTATTAAGAATAGCAGAACTATGAATTTTGATACCGAAAGCTAGGGGCGCAAAGAACTTACAGAATTTATTCTTGATTTATATAGATCAGGAAAATTAGGAATGAAGTTCATAATTTTTTTAACATCAAGTGTCAACCTAACAAGACACACTTAGCAGGCAATACCACATGGTGGTGGTGGCTGAAGTGCATGTGGCAGGCTGAAGAATTTGCTAATTAAATCTGGATGGCTTTTTTACCCGAGGGGAACTGCTAGGATCAGACAAATTTGAGGCAGGAACTGGGTCAGCTCTCCTTTTCCTTGAGGATGATGCACCCTGGGTTTTGCTTTCGGACTTCCTTTGGTAGACTTCAATAGAGCTAGTACTCTGAAAAGGAAGGTTACCTATTTACTTTGTGGATAAAATATGTAATAATATCTTAAGGATAATTTAAAAGAATCAGAGATGCATGAAATAAATCAAGTTGATGGCTTTCCAAACTCCAAGACATATGATGGCCCAAAGACATGACTAGCTTTCCAGTACTTTATCTAGTCCCTTCATAGGCATCCAAGAAAATTAAGCAAACCAAGTAACTGTTAATTTTTGGGCGCACAGCTCTTTGTACTTCTTGCCTTAGAATTGTGTCAAGGCTTTTAAATAAAAATTGACACTACATAGTTTCAACTAAAAAAAAAAAAAAGGTTTATGTTCTACCTGTAGCACATTATTGAATGAATTTTTGCCATATATGGTGACGTGAAATTGGAACTGGTGAAAACCAAATTCATGTTTGAATGAGATAATTTCTAATTGTAATTCATGTATCCCATGTAATACTGTCGAATGCAACCAAGCAGTAACAAGGAAGCAATTGAAGCATCATAATAGTTGAATCAGAAACCATTATTAATTTTTTTCTATACAACTTTAGGATTCATAGCTATGTAAAATCAAAGAACTAATATTGCAAAACAAGGAACATCTTAATTCGGTCTTAATTCAGTGCATTAATGGAAATTGCGGATCTCCAGCTTCGTATTTGTGGGTGTGTAGATCTTCATGGTCTTTTGGGAGCCCTTTTGTTGGAAAAAGAGAAGCGGCAGGGCACAAAGGGATGGCAGGTCGATTGGAGACATTGCAGGAGCCAAGATCATTGCTTTGATCATCCTCTCTAAAAAAAACAAACGCAACCAGTGTTGACAAAGTGCAAGGTGCAGATATATTACAGGCGGCTTCATCATCAATTGATGACATGATGTAGACTATGACAATTTAATTTACTTCTCTTGATGGCACTCCATGTTCTATTAAAATTAAATAACTAGCAAGGCTAAGTTTTATGGAGCCCTCAATTCCACTGCTACTGAGATGAAAGATGTTTCTGTTTGCAAGATGACTTGACAATAAATGGTCAAAGAGAGAGTAGAAATTCAATCAGGAAACTTCAGTTTCCTAAGTTGATTTCTAATATGATTATGTATAAGGAAACTGTAAGAAAGAGAAGGCAAAACGAAAACAATAAGACATAATCGAAGAGCACAAGAATATACATGCAAGAACAATACCTCAGGTTGTTTCTTCAGTGCCATAGTTTCTGTTCCTAAACGTATGCAAAAGCAAACAAAATGTGGGCCATGAGAAGCTATGTATGAGCAGAATCAGAAATTAATTGAAAATGTGTCAAAAGCATGCATAATCAGATAGCCTGATTCTAGGCATTAGACAAGTGACACTCCATATAAAATGACAGGACCTAGAACTGGTTGCCGTGTGAGACATTCAATTGGTCCTCTAAAATTTGTCAAGTAATAGTGATGAGAACATCATCTATTTTATTTCTTGTTGGACTTTATTTTATTTTATGGACTTTATTTATGTTTTAAATTTTTATTTATGTAATTGGGCTTATATTGACCCAAGTTCATTCTAGTTAAGGTTTTAGTCTTTACTATTTAAACCTAATTGCGATGTAATTTCAGTAGTTGATGAATAAATAATAAATATTTTGGCAACTTGTAGCGAAATTCCCCCTTTCCCGTTATTCTTCTTCTTCCCCTATTCTCTTCTTCTTCCATCCCTTCCCCTGATTTTTTCTTCCCGATTCATTGATTTTCTCTTTCTTCATTAATTTTTCTATTGGTGCTGCATCAAATTTGGAATTAAAACCAAAACTTGGGTAATCTCTCATCTCCAATCCAAAATTTTCTTCCTATTTCTTTCCCAAGAACTTGTGGAATAGCACAAACACATAAATTTTTAGCGTGAGCAGCCAATTTATTTTCTTCCAGCCTCTTCATAGTTGTTCTCCAAAAAACTATAAAAAAAATATAAAAAAATGTTCATCGTACTATTCACGGGTACTATTCACTCCCGAAAATTGGAGATTTTGTTATATTGCAAGTCTGTAGTGCTCGTCCTTGTGAAATTTTAAAGTATGTTGGTCCAAATGTACGTCATTGCTCTTTCATCACATTTTTGCTACCACTCTTTAAATGTTGAGGACTCATTACTTACATACACCATTTTACTTTCTTTGATGATCCATTTCTACTTAACTTTGTAGACCCCCAACTTGACTATGTTGATATTTCTACTTGAATACTATCTGTCACTGCACACAAAGATAAAATTGATATTATTTTAGATAAACGTGTTGTATTGACCAATGATGGCAAGATTCAGTACTTTCTTGTTTGTTGGGTAGATTGACGTGCTTCTTGTGTTCCTCATTATGTACAATCATGTGAAAATTTTGAAGATGAGGTGCATCAGTATTGGTTATTTGGAATCCAGTATCAGTATTTGGTTAGAAGGAAAGACCGCCCCTTGGCCAGATCATATTCTTGGGAATAAGCTACAATTTTCAGTACTATCAATCATGAAATTTCGATACTTAGTTCGTCAGAAAGATCGTCCCCCGTGACTTGACTTAAAGCATTTGGAGTATCAGATTAACTGCAGCCTATAGTGATCTATCAACTCGATAGGGTCGAATTTTTCTCCCACCCTGGGAGAATTGATGAGAACATCATCTATTTTATTTCTAGTTGGACTTTATTAATGTTTTAGATTTTTATTTACGTAATTGGGCTTGTATTGGCCTCCAAGTTCATTCTAGTTAGGGTTTTAGTCTTTACTATTTAAACCTAATTGCAATGTAATTTCAGTAGTTGATGATTGAATAATAAATATTTTGGTGGCTTGTGGCGAAATTCTCCCTCTTCCCCGTTATTCTTCTTCTTCCCATATTCTCTTCTTCCATCCATTCCCCTGATTTCTTCTTCCTAATTCATTGATTTTCTCCTTCTTCATTAATTTTTCTATTGGTGCTGCATCAAATAGTACTTGGGAATCCTACATCATTCTTATTACATCTAGCATGTTTTAATTAGACAAAGCTTCTACATTGTTTCATTTATAGTCGCAGAATTTTAAGAAAAGGTCAGTCCAATAAAAACTATGTCTTTTACTCTACATAAACCATCATGAGATATTATATGGCATATAACATGATGCTGTTCATTGCACAAGGAATCTTGAATTAGGTTAGTCAATGGATCAAAGTCGACTGAGAATTGATCCAATTATAAAGAATTGATATAATGGGTTCCTTCTGGTTATCCAAAAGGCCTACCTATGGTTTACTCTGTTCATATTTCCCATTAAAACAAAATAGCATGAAAAGTGATTCAAAAGCTTTGAGAATAGTGTATCATAGATAACTAACGTCAAACTTCTAGTACACCCATAATTAGATACATTTCATCTCTCTAATTCAGACAATTCAACTAATCTAAACAATCTAATTTACATAATAGGAATATATTTAAGGAAATCATTGTCAAGCATTGTAGAATATTGGAAGGCAGGCATGCACTTTACATCTTTTCCATATTGCCTTTACCTCTATAGCGCGAACACTTTAACTAAAGCAACGTGTCTATGTCCGTGTTCGACACTTATCGGATAATGACACTCCTGTGTCATGATCATTTTTTCTTTATCAAAAATATTATATATTTTTAATTCAAAAATTATTATTAAATAACAAATATGTATTCATATTTAAAAATTTTCGACAAGAAAAATTAATAGCAAGTATAAAACTAATTTATACTATATAAATGAAGAATTTTAAATAATTTAATCAACGTGTCAACGACATATTGTATCAATAATTTTTTGAAAAATCGCACGTAGGCGTGCTTGACATGTGTCGTGTTGGACACACGTGGCCGCGTCGGTGCTTTATAGGCCTTTACCCACTAAATGACATTCAATAAATGCATGGTTAAGACAAGAAGAAAGTTTCAGTTTTGGGGTATAGCAAATAATTAATAAGCAAAATCTATTGATAGGCCACCGGTTATAGAAGGGTCCGGAAGGATTGAGAAATAGGCGCATCAACAGATTTCTATTCCTATGGCATGTGAGGGGAGGGAATTAGTTAGGGAGTAGCTATAAATAAAGGTAGGAGGGAGGGTAGAGATTAGGCAAATATTAAGTGAAAGGAAGTCTAGTTTATTTACTGTTTTTTCCCGTAATTCCCTGCATTTATATTCAACAATCCATATCAGACTTAATTCTCTTTTCTTCTAGTGGAATCCTATCATCTATTTCCAGTTCATGCACTAAATGAAATCATAAATCACAGTATGGGAGGGGTGAGCAAGAGAGAGCGAGGCTAACCAGCATCTCTTTCCTCAATTTTCTTCCCCCGTTTCAAGAACTTGGAAACCTACAAGAAGCTAATGGCATGCGATGAAAGGTAAAAGGCAAATAAAGGATAGCAAAGCTCAACAGGTTGATATTACTAGAGAGAGGAGAAAGAAGTCTTTATATTCGTAGGGGCAAAGAAGTAGCTAACAAATCTTAACCTTGACATTATCCTTCTTCTGTTTCACATCCTTATTTGCCTTCTGAAAATGAAAAATATTGTGTCAAATTGATACAGCAGCATAAAGTTATTATTGTATCCATTTGATTGACTATAACAGCATAATCCCATAAAAGAAAATTGTAAATGAGATCATCAAAAACAAAAGGCAGGGTTGATAATCTTGGAGAAAGAATCACTGCTTACTGCTTAAGAAGCGCTGTGACACTGATAAGCTAAATGTGGGGAAATCAACATGTCAGAATCCAAATGAATGTATAACATTAATCTGAACGAACTGTAGATATTCTTAGTCAATTATCAATTTCACCCTAAAACATGGACATACATATGGCAAACATCATGCTTTCAGACTAAACAAAAGTAAATGTACTAGAAGAGTTCTACAGAAAATAAAACTTCCATACCAAAATTAATAATTTATCTTTATTTCATAAATTTAAAATGAATGAGTAAAAACACATACAAAAAACTGCATCAAAAGAGTTGTCATATTAGTAAGAGAAGATATATATTAAAAATGTATTCTTAGTAAATTCTCATCTGGACAGCGTCTCCGTAGTCATTGTCAGTTGTATCCTATTTGAGATGTTTAACCACATCTATTTATTTCTGGACAAAAGAAAATTTCTAAGTTTTCAGTTTCCCTTGTGGACAAGTTATCTTCACTTATTACCATTTCTCGGAAAGCTAATATTAGTAAACAATGGAGACAAGAAACAACTGGAAATATATGATTGTTCCCAATGAACTTGCACACTATAAGAATCCACTTTCCGTGCTCTCTTCGATCCAGTACTAGGTCCAATCACACGTGGAACATTAGAGAAAAAATCAAAAGGAGAAATAACTTTTGCTTCTACTTCTCTTTCTCTCTTCTTTTCTTTTTTTCTTTTGGTGTGGGTTGGGGTGGGGCCGGGGGCCCGGGGGGGGGAGGAGTTGGCATTATGGGAAGATGTGGTAACTACGATAGTTAGATTATTGCCAGATGCCAATCATCAACTTAACACCTAACTAGGAATAACTCAAAACATTTGTCGTTTGTGTCATCAGCCGCATGAGCTCTCAAAGGGGCATAAATATTTAGAAAGAAAGATGGCACAAATATTTAGAAAGAAAGATGCAGTAACTACAATAATCAAAATGAAAAGATGCCGCATATTTTGAAAAAGGTTTCGATGTTTAGATTATTGTCAGGTGTCAATCATCAACTCAACATCAAACTACCAATAACTTGTACAATTTGTTCATTTGTGCTATCAATCATTCGACTCTTCAAAGAGACACAAGTAGCGCCATTGTGAAATACATAGGTACTCCCCAAGTCCTACAAGACAACAATCTTGCACACAGCTGTGACAGGTAATGCATATGAACATTTACCAGGAAAATTATTTTTTTGAAGTTTAAGAGAAATTTAATGGTTAGGAAAAGATTAAAATTATTCAACATTGTACAAAGAGATCCTACTTGGTTTTGAACAGGAGAGCATCTTTTTTAATAATATCAAGGAGACACTGGTGCTAGAGGATGCCAGTACTCGTAATAGAGATGCAAGATCTCTGTAGGAGAGAGAGAGAGAGGAGCTTGCATAGGATATCGACTTAGAGTTAAGGATGTGATCAAGTCAACATCTATCATGACCATCTATGATAGTAGAACTGTAATTAGATAGGTTAGAGATGTTACATGCTATACTTCTACTTTTACACAATTGTCAAATTTAATAGATATCCTTTCAACACAACATAGTTTGTAGAAAGGACCTCAGAGACCCAGCATTGGTGCTTGTAAAAGTAAAAGCTTCAAAACCTAACCTTCTCCTCCAAGTTCTTAAACAATGTAGACACAGATGTTTGAACAAGAGAAACGTGGTTGTTATGAGAGAGATCTTTAGATTTGGCAGTTCGCTTAACATGATCTGAAGCTGGAATGGGCTCTGTGGCATCCACATTGTCAATGTCGAAGACTACAGGGCAGCTATGTTCAGTTTGTATTAATTATTTAAGGAAATCAGTGTGGAGAAGCTGAAATCACATCTTTTACCTTCTCAAGGTATAAGGAAGCTTTAAATATCCATGACTTAGTAGCACAAAAGTTAAGAAACAAAAAAATAATATGAAATATTGTTGAGAAAAAAAATTATGAGGATATTTATAGAGGTACAATTTCCTTTTTTCTCTATGACATCAACTTCCTCATCCTCTTCTTCAAAGGTTTCAGCATCTGTTCCAACAAAATCATCCCCAGACGATGTTTCTGCAAACCTGCCCAGACTTTATAAGCATCACCAACAAAACTTAAGGCCCAGAGGAATTTTAACAAGATCTTAAGGAAGCAAAACAAAGCAAAGGAGAGTGCCTTGTACAGAAATAACCAATCTCATGTGACTTTCAAATAGGTATAATGTAAATAACTGCATCCTAGCAAAAGGTAGTGCTAGTAGTTATTGGTAATTTTAAATGCCTCACAAGTGAAACAAAAGAAAAAAGGTCTGCATATATATGTCCATAAATTCTACAGCTGAATCTCATATATTCTCTTCGAGATATCCTTCAACAGATTCTTCGGCACATAAAGTGATAAAGTTGCTGCTTTTGACTAGTGAGAGGAGAAACAGCTTATGAGAAACTAATTGCTCATAATCACATATTTCCCTTGCCAGCGAACCAAAATTCTAAGTGTATTTGTTTCGGGTTCTTGTCAATCTCTTGTCATTTCACACTCATCTGATAGATGCTTCCTCTGTCTCATGTTGAATTTCTACATTGCCTTATTAACATGTCTCAAATTTGTCTATATTCTCAAGATATAATTATTTCTATCTAAGAATTATTTCTGTCTAAGAAATAGAATTTGTATATATGAAGAAAAGATATGATACAAATTTAAGAGAACGAGATATCCTTGTCAAGAGGAGAGTGGGAAAAAAAAATAGAGTTACACAAAATCAGTCAATTAAACCCTCCCTGTTCCTTGGTAAATCTTTAGCTATCCCAAAAAAAATGACCCGAACTAACTTTAATAAAATAGACCCACCAAATCAATTTTCGGATGCAAACATGAAAACATAATGTTCTACATAAAACCTTATCTCACACATTAAATTAAATTGGAGAGCTATACAAAACCTATATGTTTTTAGTTTGGTACTAAAAACATGCAGACGAGTAAAATCACAATTATCAATTTGGGACAAGGAAGATATGACTTCAATGAGAGGTTAATGTTTAAAAATAAATAAATTATGTACTGTATAAGTAGCCAGTTTTTTTAGCCAAGGCTTAGCTCAGGACCTCACAACGTGTCATATTTTATTTGTTATAAAATTATCTATGCAGCTCTTGTCCTGCAGAAAAAGGAAAAGAAAATACTTGAAAGTTTTCCCTGCAGTCCTAGCCGAATGCCGAGTAGGAGTTACTTCAATTGATTCTTTCACATTATTTTGACTATCAGTTAAATCATCCTCCAGTGAATCTTGAGGCGAATCTTGTTCCACACATTTCATTGCAGATTTTATAAAACCTCGTCTTCCATCACAAGGTGCACCTGCACCACCCTTGAAATCATATTCTGCATGTTGTTCCTGGGTCCAACCAAGACATGGGAAACTATGTCAAGGATATCTGGGAAAATATTTGGTGATAAACTCGTATGTTGGCATGCTTTTCGTATCTCTATAATTACAATTTTGACCAACTGAAAGCAGGGTGTTCTCTTTCTATTAAGTGCAAGTGAAACAAATTCACAGTAAACTAACCAAATTCAGATCCTTCGGAAATTCCAGACATAATTCTTCTGGATTCTCATCTTTCTTTCCAATCCACCATGCATCAGAAAATACTATCTGGGAATGAAAGAAACAAGAATGCATGATTTCGACCTCAAGAAAAGTGAAAAGATGGAACTAAAATGCATCTGGAAATCAAATATCGACAAATGCTTGGTAACTGATTATGGATTGTATCATATCAGATGTTATTTTAAACATCCAATTCGAAAACTAAGTGGTGAAGGATGAAGTAGCCATAGAAACTGAAGACTTGGGAACCGTACTAATCAGGGTGGGACAACTTTTTTTATTCTATCTTTGCTCAGGTGCCATTTAAGGTCAGACATATACTGTCACAACCCCACCAAGATTAAAAATTTCTGCATGATTTTAAAAACATTTCAAAACACATTAGCCAATAATATTTGTTAAGACTCAGTCCCCAATCCAACCACCACCACCACCCAAAAGAAAGAAATGAACTTATACATCAATTCCATTCGTCGTGAACTCGACTTATCCTTTTGAATACTAATATAAATATGTAAAAGTTGTTTTTCTTTTTATTTGAAAAATTGAACATCCAAAACTACCGAACATCCCGTCTTTGTTCTCGTGTTTCCCCATATTCTCTACATAAGAAGCATCAAGCATTAATACATGTTATCCATCATTTCAACCACACATTCTTCAATAAAATAATATTACATTCAAATCTAAAACTTTTCCTTATTTTTTAACCACACATTTACCATCAATACACCATTCAAAAACTCATTCTTATGAAAAGAATGGGGCTCAAACAAGGGCGTGTTTACTATTTAGGATGATGCAAGTCCAGCTGATGAGAAAAAACTAGTACTATGAGTTTGATAAATAACTATGTACAGCTTTCTTAAAACAATAAAATTGGCTATAGCGCACACACAGACATTTAAACAAATACATGGTGTTTTGCAATTGCAGGATGAAGTTAAGAATATTCTGATGGTTGCACATATGAAGGTCCAAAATATGAAATATCAAATGTCAATCATGGACGAGGAAATGTGTGACAAGAAAACTGGCAGAAAGAAATATGAGAAAATACTTACCATATTGTCGAAGTAATCCTCACACATCACACTCTTCCCACCTCTGGAAAACTGCAGAGTCAAATACCTATTTTTCGGATAGAAAATGGTCCCAAAAAGCTTCAATTGACCCTACACATTTGAAGAAAACGTAATCTGTATTTTGTTTGGCATTTGTTAATTGAGAATCTGTCTTATCAAACATATCCATTAGAACGTCAAATATGATAAAATTATGAGTTCCTACACTATTTCCCTTCCATTTTCCTGTCAAAAGGTTAGAAGTGATTCAGGTAAGTGTAAACAATTTGGTGAAAAATAAATTCTTGTTGAAGATTGCTGAAATGTTTTATGAACTCCTATCTTCCACTATAAGCAGATACAAAATTGCAGCTCTGTAAGCATCCCATATTGTCATTCCTACGTAATTTTCTTGTAAGCTCTCAGTTTTTAAGGATGACTAGAAAACTTCATCGTTTCCAAGGTACTTGGGAATCAAACCAAAAATTCAACATCCTAATCAAAGGAACAAAAGACTGGTGCTAGAGCAAATTCATTAAACCTGCACAACAGAGCACCATTTGAAAAACATCGAACAAAATGTCTCAGTCAAATTTCGAGATCATTTCACCCAATCAAAATAACATATCAAGTCAAAAAACCAGAACAAGCACGACAAATATAATAAGAAAACCAACTAAACCTGGGGAAAATCAAGATACAGAATAGGGTTTCGCGTGCCAAGGTCTTTAAGCTCGCCGATTTTCCCACCGGAAATCAGGCCAAGAAGGCCCGGAAACGAGAAGAGAAATCTGTTCTTGCGCTGAGATTTTTTTAGTATATCGGTGCCGTGATGTTTGGTCACGATTTTCGACGGGGCAAGAGCACTTGATGGCCCAACTCTTGATGGATGTTCAGACAAAATGGTTTTGGAAAACGCCAATTTCTTCAACCTCTTTCTCTCTTCCACATCTGGGTTTGATGCCACAGCTTTCTCTTCCTTCTTAACATCTCGACCCATCTCGCTGTCTATGGCTCGTTCCCCCTCCAGGAGATTTTATAGCACGTCTGTGTAGGCGGGAGAGAAGAAGCATATAAATGCGAATAAAAATAAAACACAGGAGGTCACCCTAGTTCCAAATTAAGTTCATTTTTTATCCCCTTCGCTTTTAGTGAGATAAAAGTATGGAATGTTTGATACCCATTTTTTTTAAAATATATTTTTTTCTCTTTTTTTAATTATATATTTTTTATTAAAATAATATTATACGTAAATTAAAAATTTCTTCTCATTTTTCAATGACACATTTTTCATCAATTTACAATTCCGAACTACATTTTTACGTAAAAATAGCTCTCAAATATGCTCTAAACAGTTAGCCCTTGTTTGAGGAGGAAATTGTGACAGATAGCCACCAAAAAGAGCCATTTTTTCAAAATGATCGTTGATTACAGTTTAAAAATTTTGAAAAATTTGTAAAAACCTTAAAAACAATGAAAATTCAATATTACTCTTAACAAATCACTCTCAAACCGACGTCTGAAGAATAAATAGCAAGGAAATCGATGACTTTCTCTTGAAAGGAGACCAACCGGCCACTATTAGAGGCGATGAAGGTAAGTTTTGCTTATTTTTCCCCATTAATCTTTGAAATTGAATGTTAAAGGTTTATTTTGTTGAAAATAGTGGTAGAAATCTTTGTAGATTACGTGAAATTACTATAAATGACATTTTTTGACGTGTTTTTGAGATTGTCGAAAATGACAATCTCTGGCACCTAGTCCAAGAAGAAAGGTGAAACGACGCTGGGCCATCTTTTTCCAGACGGCCCAAATGTCTAGGCCGTCTGTTTTCTAGACGACCTGACTGTGGCCCACGACTTTTTCCTCAATTTTTTTTCGTTGTATTTGAATAAATAATTTAAATACACAAAAATAAATAATGAATATTTAAATAATAAATAAATAATTATTTATATGATAAATAAAAAATGCAAATAATGAATAAATATTAATAATCAAAATATGTAATTAAAATTTAATTGAAATGAATTCCTAACATTTAAAATAAATAATTAAATATTTACGTTTACTTGTTCAATAAATAATTTAAATAATCAATGAATATAAATAATTAAATCAAATAATTTAAATGAACAATTGAAACAAATAAATGAAAAATAATTGAAATAAAGAATGAATAAATAATTAATTTAAATGCAAAAAAAATAGATAATGAACATTTAAATAATAACGAAATTATTATTGAAATGATAAATAAATAATTTAAATAATGAATAAATGTTAATAATCAAAATATGTAATTAAAATTTAATTGAAATAAATTTCAAACATTTAAAATAAATAATTAAATATTTACGTTCGCTTGTTCAATAAATAATTTAAATAATCATTGAATATAAATAATTAAATCAAAAAATTTAAATGAACAATTGAAACGGATAAACGAAAAACAATTGAAATAAAGAATTAACGAATAATTAATTTAAATGCAAAAAAATAAATAATGAACATTTAAATAACAATGAAATGATTATTTAAATGATAATTAAAAATGTAAATAATGAATAAATGTTAATAATCAAAAGATGTAATTAAAATTTAATTGAAATAAATTTCTAACATTTAAAATAAATAATAAAATATTTAGGTTTACTTGTTCAATAAATAATTTAAATAATCAATAAATATAAATAATTAAATCAAATAATTTAAATGAACAATTGAAACAAATAAATGAAAAACAATCCAAACAAATAATAAATGAATAATTAATTTAAATGCACAAAAATAAATAATGAACATTTAAATAACAATGAAATGATTATTTAAATGATAATTAAAAATATAAATAATGAATAAATGTTAATAATTAAAATTTAATTGAAATAAATTTCTAACATTTAAAATAAATAATTAAATATTTACGTTTACTTGTTCAATAAATAATTTAAATAACCAATAAATATAAATGATTAAATCGAATAATTCAAATGAATAATTGAAACAAATAAATGAAAAACAATCAAAATAAAGAATGAATGAATAATTAATTTAAATGTACAAAAATAAATAATGAACATTTACATAATAATGAAATGATTATTTAAATGATAATTAAAAATGTAAATAATGAATAAATGTTAATAATCAAAAGATATAATTAAAATTTAATTGAAATAAATTTCTAACGTTTAAAATAAATAATTAAATATTTACATTTACTTGTTCAATAAATAATTTAAATAATTAATAAATATAAATGATTAAATCAAATAATTTAAATGAACAATTGAGATAAATAAATGAAAAACAATCGAAATAAAGAATGAATGAATAATTAATTTAAATTCACAAAAATAAATAATGAATATTTAAATAATAATTAAATGATTATTAAAAATGTTAATAATGAATAAATGTTAATAATCAAAAGATGTAATTAAAATTTAATTGAAATAAATATTCAAAATAATTTATTTAATTTATTTATATAAGTAATATATTTAAATAATAAATATGAATACTCAAAATAATTTATTTAAATAAGTAATTAAATATAAATAATCAAAAATAATTGAAATAAATAATAAAGAATTAAAATAAATTATTAAATAAATAATTTTACAAAAATTAGTTTTTTGCTTTTTATAATTTGTTGTCTAATTTTGTAATTCATTTTCTTCATTATCTGTTATTTCGTGCGTATATTACTTACAGTTCGATTAATTGAATTTTGTGACATTATGTTTCAAATATTCTAATATTTGAAATTTTGCAGGATTAATTATTATTTGGACACCGTTTTGAGACAGATTCCTGGCAAAATTACGTCGAACTGTAATTTTGTAAGTTTCACAGCAGTGTTAGATTCAACCGTTTGGATTGGCTCAACGTGCCAACCATTTTTTTTATTTTTTTAATATTGAATTTAATTGCTTATAAATATTTCATGAATTATGTACATTGTTTATTTAAGTAAAATAATTAATTGTTTTTTCTTTCATTTTGTTTAAAATATGAATAATGAAATAATTATAATAAACAATTGAATATTCAATAAACAATTAAAATAAATGAGAAACAAATATAAATAATTAAATGAAGTAACTAAATATGAAATAAACTATTAAAATAAGTAATTAAATATTAAACAAACAATATACATAACCAATTAAAATAATTAATGAGATATTTAAATAAAAAATTAAATTAAATATTTAATAAGTAATTTAATAATTCAATATTTAAATAATTACTTTAATTGTTTATGTAGATTATTTGTTTAGTATATAATTATTCATTTTATACTTTATTTGTTTATTTAAATATTTCATGAATTATGTTAATTATTTATGTATATTGTTTATTTAAATAAGTAATAAATAATTAATTGAAATAAATTAAATAAATATTAATAAAACAATTAAAATAATTAATTGAAATAATAAATAACTAATTGAAATAAATTCAATAAACAAATAACTTAAATGTTAATTAAGCAATAAAAATAATTAATTGACATAAATAACAAATAAATATATGAGACAGATTCCCGACAAAATTACGTCGAACTATAACTTTGTCAACTTCGTATTAGTCCTAGATTTGTTGGATGGGTAGCACGTAGACCTGTTATACCTATCCTGCTTATGACGGTAACTCTGGCACAGTTAGGAGATGCATTCAAGGAATGCGACAATATATTTGATAAGTTGAAGTTGTGGATGGTGTGTTATACTAGAGAGCATACTGAGGTGTCATCACGAGAAGATATCGATCGACATCTTTCATTTGAAGGTTGTTGATGACACTGACACATTCAACAACTATCCATGGGGACAAAGCTGACAGTTATCAGCTCTTTTCAACAATACTAAGGTACATATTATTCATTTGTGGTATGTTGTACGTCATTTTGAAATCTTGATGCATGATCATTAATTCGGTGAAATATTAATATGTTAGCTTGAATTGCGCACTGAGCTGACACCATTGATCAAGGGGGAGGGTCAGAGTCATATCCAAGGAGATACAGTTTACAGGCGATAGGGATCCTAGATAGTGACAGAAGTAGCAGAGATTGTGACGTGGAGGGTGGCGAGGAGGGGTGGAGATGTACGCAGATGTTTCATTAGAATCATTATGGATGTCAGTGGAGAAAGGAGAGGTGCCGGTGGTGGGGACGAAATAATTGCATATATATTTTTTATTTATGAAATAATTGTGTATATTGTAAATTTATTTAAACAGGGTAATGAAATATTAAATACATACTATACACGACCAATTAAGATAATTTATAATTTAAATATCAAAATAAGAAATTAAATTAAATATTAATTTTTTATTTAATTAAGTGATTAAATAAATAATTAAACAACGTTATTAAATATTAATATAAATAATATACATAACTATGTCGAGAGGAATCCCAACTTGACAGATAATGTCGTGAGTTTGGATGACGCCCTGTACGAAACATATTATTGACGTGTCAGAGCAAATGGTTGGTAAAAGGACTAGATTGTCGTCACAACACATTGTTTCTCCGTACACGATCGAGGCAAAAAAGATAACATTTGTTTGAGGTACGTTGCCCAACCTCTTTCGTGAAATCGACCCAGGCAATAATAAAATATTTGCATTGAAGTTATGGTTGTAAATGGATCTGATATATGGATCGGATTGCTTAAATCCAATCCAATCCATTAATAATAATTATCATACCCGATCCGATTCAATAATAAATAACTAATTACTCTTAATTACATATATAACATACTATAAATAAATAAAAATTGAGGAAATCAGTAACACACTATAAATAGAGAGTACAAAGAATTTAAATAGATATTACATATCCATTAGGTAGAGAGTAACATATTATAATCGAGAACTTCTCACTCAATTTCATTTGGTAGATGAAATATAATTTCGACATTCCCAAATAATGTTCGATGTATTGAAAATGTGATCGTGCCTAAAGTTCGACTCCCATCTCCGTTAGATATTCTCATACACCGTGTGATTTATGTTCTAATTAAATATTAAATAAATAATATACATAATCAATCAAGATAATTAATTAATGAGTTATTTAAAGAATAAATTAAATTTAATATTAATTTTCTATTCGAATAAGCGATTAAATAAAGTAATCAAATATTAAATAAACAATAAACATAACAAATTAAGATTTTTCAAATCTCCATTAATGTCATGCTACTTGTATATTATAGTATAATGTTTTTATTTAAATAAGTAACTAAAATAAAATAATGAAATATTTAAAAGAGAAATCAAATTAAATACAAATTTTTTTATTTGAGTAAGTGTCTAAAATATATAATTAAATATACATATATCAATTAAGATAATTAGTTAATGAAATATTTAAATGAGAAATCAAATTAAATATTAATTTTTTTATTTAAACAAGTGATTAAATAAATAATTAAATAGATTAATTAAATATTAAATAAATAATATACATAATTGATTAAGATAATTAATTAATGAAATATTTAAACAAGAAAGTAAATTAAATATTAATTTTTTTATTTGAGTAAGTGTTTGAAATAAATAATTAAATATAAAGTGAAAAGTGTTTGATTTTTTAATTTATAACTTAATGGTATTTTTGTCTTTTTAAACAAAATTCTATCTTTGTAATTATATAAACTACTTAATAATATTATTGTCTTTTATTCAACAAATGACCATTTTGAAGATAGGCAAATTTTTTTGATCAAAGTGGAAAAATGACATTTTGACTTGCTCTCAAAAGTACCCCCCCCCCCGGTTTGAGCCCAATTTTGATAGAAAGAATGTATTTTTAAATAGTGATGATGATATATTTGTGGTTAAAAATTGAGGAAAATTTTTGAATTTGTTTGTAATATTATTTTATTAAAGAATATGTTGTTGAAATATGAGTTTTGAAAAAAATGAATTATTAGAAGAATGAGGCTCAAACAAGGGCTTAGTCACTATTATTTTCAGAATACATTTTTTTCCATCTTCTTAAATCTATTTTTTTTTTTAATTACACATTTTTTGTTAATTTATTTTTTCAAAATATGTTGTTATAATGGAGTTCAAGTAGGGATGGCAAAAAGGCTCGGACCGCTGACCATGATTCGGCCCGCAAAAAACTTAAGTCGGCTCGGCTCGACTCGGCTCGAGGCTCAATCAAATCGAGCCTGATCTTGGAGTGTCGGGCCGAGCCCGAGCCGACCCGTGTGGCTCGCGTGACGACTCAAAAAAAACAAAAACAAAAATGTAAGGCAACGTGAAAGGTAGTCTGCTGCCTTTAAACGAAGGCAACCAGCCACCAACTGCCTTTAGAAGGAAAAAAAAAGGAGAAAAATAAAAAATTAAAATCAAGTCAGCTCGGGCCGAGCCTCGAGTTTTTGCTCGACTCGTTGCCATCTCTAAGTTCAAATAGGCCCTTAAATAGAAAATAAATAAAAACACCAAGAAGTGCCATATATTGTCATTAACAAAAAAACACGATTTTAGTTGAAATAGGATAAAATCGAAGCGATCGAACCGGACATAATGGCCACGTGCCCTCATTGACTCCCTTTCGTCTTCGTTTACAATTCAAGATTTACCGTTCCAATTTCACTCTCTTCAGTAGGGTTTAATGGTATATCTGAAACCCTCTGGTATCCAAATGTAAGAATAAGAGAAATAATTTATCTGTAAGTTTCTACTGGCTCGAAAGGCTTAACGGGTTCTAAATTCTCAGCTATTTACAAGAAAAACTCCAATTATAAGTCATAAAAAGCGAATCGCATTAGAGCCACAGTTGATCGATCCATACAATGGTGGCAAAGATGGAGAAATCAGCAAAGGATCTTCTGACATCACCGGGTTTGAATTCCCTGTTTAAATCCCTGAGACTAAAAACGAAGCAACAGGAGCTTTTGATCCGAGTAACCATCCTGTGTTTGGTCTATGTATTGGCATTTATTACGCGTTTGTTCAGTGTTTTGCGTTATGAGAGCATGATCCACGAGTTTGACCCGTATTTCAATTACCGAGTCACTCAGTTTCTGACTCTGAAGGGGTTCTATGAGTTCTGGAACTGGTTTGACTCGGAGAGCTGGTACCCGCTTGGGAGAATCGTTGGTGGGACACTCTATCCCGGTCTTATGGTCACAGCCGCCCTGATTTACTGGACTCTCCGGTTTCTGAGGTACATGTCATGATTTTTATGTTGCATAAATATATGTTTATACTATACAGCATACATTCATGTATGTGGGTATTATACATTTAATTCTTGACAATGGTAGTGGGATATAACTGTGAAGATAGGGATTATACTTGGGACTTATTTGGAGCTACACAGAAAAAAATTTACTCCACACACATATATATATAATTTATGGAAGCACGATTCACCTAAATACAAAAGTTTCAAACTTTACAGAAGTATGATTCACTTGTACACAAAGGTGCAAACTTTAAGCAAATATCGTTTGGGAAACAAACTTGGAAATGCTTGGATATGAATGGAATTTTTTTATTTTATTATGCTCTTGCTTGCTTTTGTTGTAGAAAATAGTGAAAATTTTGAATATAATGCTGTGATCTGAAACCATTTCTATACATTACACGAAGATGATCATGGATTTTATTGGAAGAAGAAAGAAAAGAATTTGGTGATGGGAAAAAATTTGCTACTTCCAATGGGTTTGTCGAAGAATTCATTTTTAAATTTTACTTTCCTTCTTTTTTCTATTTTTTTTATTATTTTCATACAGATGTATTGCTAGTGATTGTTTTTTAGGGAGGGAATGCATTGTGCGTCAAGTGGCAAATAGAAGAAAGTGTACGCTGTAAGAGTTTATGAGATGGAAATGATTTAGATGACAACACAATCAGTAGTTAAATGCAACGAATAAATAATAATGGGGGGAAAAGGTGTCTGCCAAATGCGTCATGTGTCTAAAACTCAAGTATAATAATTTCACAGTGATTCATTAATATTTGCATAATTGCATATACATAGAGGTGAGTAAGCCCCTGTTTGGCCCCCATTTTTTCTCAAACTCATTTTTAACCACCTATTGCATCAATTTTTATTAAAATCTACTAAAATTCTGATTTTTAGTAAAACCAAACCTGGGCTTATATTGATACCTTGCTAAGATTTTTCTGATTGGTCTTGTACTTACTTAGGATTCTCACTCAGCAGCGCTTCTAATTGAGCAGTACTAGGTAGCTATTTAATACTAGCAATCTAGGGTGGTTGGTAAGAGATGGCAATGATTTAGATGATAATACAACCATTAGTTAATGCATCAAACAGATACTACTAGGAGGAAAGTGTGTTTGCCAAATACTACACGTCTAAACCTCGAGTGTGAATATTTTGACATGGATGCATTAGTATTTGCACCTACAATCGTACTTTTTGAGATTTTATTGTTGGTCTTCTGCCTTCTTGGGGCAATGTTATAAAAGATTAATCGGGTATTGAGGGGTTTAACTCCATGAGAGGAGGGGGAAGCCTCAAGATAAAATAATATTCTCTCCACCCCACAAAGATATTCTTGTTTCCATTTTTACACGGATTAAGAAAATGTAATTAATATAGTTGGAACAATAAATTTTACTTACATTTTCCCTGTATAACCTATCAAAAAACATTTTCCCTGTATAACCCTATATTGAGTAATGATTTGAATAAGAGTAGTTTATATTTGTTGTTAACAAGCCACATTATATAGGGGATATTAGAAAATTAACAAATCAATCATACTCTCGACAAGGATAATTTGGAATATACGAAAAAGGAAAGAAATCCAATCTTTATGGGATGGAGGAAGCAACAAAATTCATAAATATAAGAATGCAAAAGTTTATTCATAATATACCATGACCCCTTCAAAAGATCCATAACAAAGCTAATAACAAAATTCAAAGTCTAACATACAAAAAAAACTATAAAATTAATCAAGAAACTAGAAAATAATAAGGTCTGAAATTCAAGAATGTGTTAAAAATATGACTTCTCAAAAATTTATTTATCATCACTATTAATATTTGAGGAATCATTTGTATCAAGTTTCTTTTCATTCTTTGTCATCATCCTCCAATTGCAATGCATAATTCTCGTCCCCATTTTCCTTCTGTGTAAGTAGAAAAAAGAAAATAAAAGAACCTGTGAACCATTTTAGACTTTTCATGAAATAACTCAAAATGCTAAGGTCAATAATTTAAATATTGGAAAAATGCAAGCAAACGGGTGAACACCTTAGCTGGCTTAAGGCTCAGGCTTGAGGCATAAGCCTCTCAAATGCCCTTAAAAGGCATGGGTTTTGACCTGTATTATGATAGCCTCACATGAGTAACCTCAAATAGTTTTTAAACCATGAGTTAGGGTTCTCACTCTGTAAGTCTGCTAATGGGGCAGTACTATGTACAAATTTAATCTTGGAAATATGTGGCAGTCAGTGAGAGATCAAACAAAACACGCATGTTAGAGTACGTCATCTAAATTTTTTTTGATGATGCTAGCAGGATCTAACTGTGAACATGTGAGCATTACTTACAACAAAAAAACATGAGGCATAAATACTAGTAACTTACACATATTTTCATGTACCTGAGAATGATTTTGTTGTGTTGAATTTAGCTCTGAGATTCTATGCTTTCACCATAGTACATCAAAATCATGAAACGTCAAGATGATGCTCTGGCTTTGTTATATTCTTACTAAATTCAAAAAGAATCGAAAATGATATTGTGAACATGTATGCCTTGTGCAAACTACTAAAGTAAAAAACCAGGATAGAAATTTTTGCCCTTGTATGTTAAAGTTGCATAGAAGAGTTTTTGGGCAATAAAGAACACCATCGCCAATCCAAGTGTTATTCTTATTAAATTTGGGCTCGGCTACATCAATTATTTCGGCACTCCGTTCATTTGATTGCTACATCCGCCAAAAAATCCAATGCAACTAAATTATTAGTAACTGCAAGAGACTAAAAGTTTTAGGTCTGTTCTTCCCTGTTATAAATGAGGCCTCACCTGGTCTATGTAAGACATGCCCCAACCAAATCATCCTTTTCTTAATTTTTACTCACCCTGTTGGCTTAAATTCT
>NC_036248.1:5852288-5853788 GCF_002742605.1 Olea europaea var. sylvestris | reverse complement strand
CCGGGTATTCATCTCAGTGGTCATGAGGAGATTCGAACGGGTGACCATTAAGGAGCAAACTCAAGGTTTGACCACAATGGGAAAAAAATCATAACAAGAAATACTTGACCAAAGAAAATTGAAAGAAATAGGAGAAATGCTTCTACAATTTCTGAAGATCCTTTTTCTCAAAATTCCATTCTCTAGGTTAGTAGAATGTGTGACCATGTATAGAATTCTATTGTCAAGGGATTAACATCATTGAGGTCTACGATTAAGCCAAAAGAAAAAATATGGTAGATATTATCCCACTGTTGATTTATATTCTCTTTGTATCTTATGCGAAACACAATCAGGACATGTGTTTTGCTGGAAAATAGCCTTCTCTTCTTTACGTCTTTGAATTCTTTGCTCATGCAAAATGAAGGTGACATATTAAAAAATCATCTGTGGCATGTGATTATTTACTTCGTCGGATAAATATAAGTCCCAAGGGTCCATCCTAAATTGGGTTTGGCAACAGTACATAAAGATACTAAGTTGTTGGCTACTATAGATATTGAAATACAAAGTACGCGATTTGTCTAAGTACCATGTATCATACTTGGTTCTTTTTCTACCATTATCATATTTGGTTCTTTCTCTACCATTAAGAATCTGTCAACTCGTGTCCATCGTAAGTAGGTAAATTGCTAATGAGGTCTCTATGTGAATTGTATTTTTGCTGTCTTTCTGGCTTATCAGTAATTTCTGCATAATATTCCTCATGGTGCTTCTCTTCTAAACTGGTAATGTTTCTTGTGTATGCTGTGCTACCAGGGTTCACTGGATCAATCACTACCATTTCAAAGAAATGGTGCTATTGCATTGCTTCTAGGTGCATTTTACTTGCTCAGTAGATATGCTATCCACTGTACCTGGGTCACATCAGAGGCATATTCATCTCCTTCAATTGTCTTAGCTGCAAGGGGTGCCCACGGGAACCGGGTCATTTTTGATGATTACCGTGAAGCTTACTTCTGGCTGAGGCAGAACACTCCTCCAGATTCCAAGGTGATGTCATGGTGGGATTATGGCTATCAAATCACCGCCATGGGGAACAGAACAGTAATTGTTGACAATAACACCTGGAATAACACACATATTGCTACTGTCGGACGTGCAATGTCATCTTATGAAGATGAAGCATATAACATAATGAGATCACTAGATGTGGATTATGTGTTAGTGGTATTCGGAGGTGTTACGGGCTATTCTTCTGATGATATTAACAAGTAAGGATTTAATTCTGTACTCTATAAGTAAGTAAGGATTTATTTTTTTCTCAATATGAAGATATTTGTTTCAATTTATTTTGATGCCTTTTACTGTCTGAACAGGTCTTTGTTAGTATATCCAAATTCATTTATTTTTTATTTTATTTTATTTGGACAATTACCTATCAAAACAATTACTGAAACAAATGTGGCTAAAATAAATAAATGAATAAATAACTTTGAAAACATGTACCAAAATTTGTTG
>NC_036248.1:5758690-5849422 GCF_002742605.1 Olea europaea var. sylvestris | reverse complement strand
TGAACATTTCAACCTAATATTTGTTGGACCATGCTACAGTTACAAACTTTTTTTTACATAATCCTTTACTCACTACTCACAGTGGGAGGTGGGGACCATGAGCCGACATTTTTTAAATTCACGTGGGGGCTGCTTGTTTGTGAGAGTAAGTAACCCATGTTGTACACATTTGTTTGTACATATATATTTATCCTGTTTGAATGTATCTGTGCTCTTTTATTGACATATATCAAATTTGCTGCATAATAATTTATAATCCTATTAGTAGAAGTTGGGGAAGATGTGATAGCTATCCATTTCTCCATTAGTTTACAGTTGGTTGTTTGGTTCTCTATTGTTATATCTGTACTTTTCCAAAATAAACTGCTAATGCAATTCTGTTTCGTTATGGCAGATATGATAGAGCAAGGGGGGTCGAAATAGGAAATAAAGATATAAAGCTTGAATACTTGGAAGAGGCATTTACCACGTCTAACTGGATAGTCAGAATTTACAAAGTCAAACCACCCAAGAATAGGTGGTGATTTGACACCTTTCTTCCAATCTCTTACCCTGCCAGGACACCGGACGTGAGAAGTGCCGATCTTGGATAAATTACTTAGAAGACTACTTATTTTTCTTGATTTTTTCCTCTCTCTCTCCTATCTCTCGCTCTCTCTCTTTCTCTCTCTTTTTTTTTTTTTTTGGGGGTAACATTTAGGCCTTCAATTTTCCATAATCATCCTTTTTGCAGATCTTATTGTGTCACTGACTAATATAATCAAAATTACTAAATTTCTGTTTGAAGTGTTGTGCGGATTCTTGTTTGCTAAATTAATAGCATTGAGTCATACAAATTGTTGGGCTGCCAATTTTTGTTGAAGAATTTGAAATGTTTTGAGATTTCATGTTTGCCATCTTCTTTTGCTGTTCTATGTCGTGTGAAGCAGCTAACTTAAATTCTTACTCCCAGATTACCCCAGCTAGTACTTAAATTGTAAGCAAAAATATTCCCATTCACTTGTACAAAGGATCGACATTTCAAGAAAGAAGTCTGATGTGACCATAACGTTCAAAATTGATAAATCTGAATTGAAGTTCTCTCACATCCCTTGTGTTGAATTTGCACAATTCTCTGCTACCCCTTTCACAACAAGAGGATATTAAAACTCGGATGGCTAAACAATCCCATCATGATCCAGATTCTAGCTACGAAGAAGGGTTCTATAAAATCTATTTGGAAACAGTAATCACTGCAACCAATGAAAGCATGAGAGTAACAACAATCGACTCCCGAGATTATCACACTAAATAGTCACATTAATCAGTTAATTGAAACGAGTTCACTGAGTTCTCTCTGAGCACATCATTCCGGTCTATGAGATGGCCAGAAAAAGAACAAGAGTGTTTGATGATACGTAGCACGGATGAAATGTGCTCATTTACTCTTATTCTGCACCCTGTCACCATTAATCTGCAAACTAGTAACTTAAAGTGACATCACATGGCCAGAAAACGGCATGACAGAAACAGAAACTAAGCAGTCTTATGAAATTCTATAGAACAAGAACACTGCTCTTCCCTCATTTTACACATTTCCTTGAGCCATTAAACTATTTTGCCTCCCAGTGAACCAACGTTAGATAGAAACATGATTATAAAACGCATTCAAAGCTCATACAAGGCACTCTTCATGTAAGGCTTTTACTAAGCACTTCAGAGCTGTATCAAGGTTCGATTTACCGAGGCGTACTACTCAAGGCATGAGCCAGAGTTTTGTGAGGCGTGCACTCATTGTCTTATCATTGGCCACACAATAACTGTCTTGAGTATACATATAATTTGAGTTATGCTCTCACATCAGCCTTTGATATCAAACATTGAGATCAAGTAACAAAAAGAAAATCAAATTAAAATTTACGAGTTAGTTTTGGACCTTTTGGCAATTATCTGTATGTTTCTACAGTAGCACTTGCGTTCCGAGTTGAAACTTATAGGAACTGAACTGACATTCACTCTCACCATCCCAAATTTTCATCAAGCCTAATTAATTTTCCCTCAGACCCAGAATTTCTGAACACTCAAAATAGGTAAACAGCCTACCTGTTCTTGGGTACTATTTAGAGTATGCATGACAACTTCTGAAAAATTATTATTTTAACCAGTTAGATGCTTAAATCTTTCCTCGAATCCATGCGAATCTTCAAAAAGTCGCAGAACCAACTTACTTTAGCTGAGGTGGTCTCTCGCTTGCCCTCCTCCTCCAGAAACCACAATTTGTTCCTCCACTGTTATGGTTGAAGTTGTTCTCTCCGTCACTGTTATTGTTGCTGTTGTTCCCTCCATCATTACCCCCCAGCTCCTCCACTGCTGCTTGTCTCAGCAGAAGAATCCAACCCTCTCTATCGTTCTCGGCGTTGGAGCATTGGTATTATTTTCAATCCAATCAAGCTACGGTGCCAAAAATATTATGACACTCTAGTTGACATATATGTGGGTGGGAGCTTTTTTTTTGCATTTTTTATTCATACGGGTCCCACGTATATGTGAGAATATATCGTCCAAGATATTAAAAATTTTCTAACAATTTGACTTAATTCTTTTCAATCTGCTCCATACCACTCAACTCCAGTCCTAAATTATTATTATTATTAGAATTTGGGTGTGATCCGAAATTTTTTTTAAAGATAATTGAGAGTTTTAATTAAAGTGTATTAAGAGAAATTGAATTTGGGTGTGATCCGAAATTTTTTTTAAAGATAATTGAGAGTTTTAATTAAAGTGTATTAAGAGAAATTCTATTAGGAAAGCTTTTGAAATCCTATTCGAGATCAATTACTTCATGTATTGCTTAATCTCTTATCTTTTCATAATAAATTGTTATTGGAACTATTTAGCTTTCAATAAAGTAGTTTTAAATCTGGTTCGATTCATAATAAGTGGTATCAGAGCTTTTGATTTTGTAATTCTTCGGAAGATTGAGATTTTGATCAAGTTAATAGCTTAACTTGATTTTTTGTAATGACAACTATGAAGTTTGATGTTCTGCTATTGGATCACAATATAAGATTTTCTTTATGGTGGACTAGGAGACGAGCAGTGCTCACTTATATGGAATTGATTTTGTTGTTGTTTTGTCCATTTCTTATATTGTTTAAAGATACGATCTTATATAGTCGTGATCTCACCATTGAAGAAGTCTATGATGCTCTATTTTCAAAGAAGAAGATAAAGCATATTGTTGAGGTTCATGGAGATGGTCTTGTTCTTGATGGTGGTTGTGTTGAGAATTTACTTAAACATGCACAGCGAAATTTAACAAATTTCAATTCCCATTTTGGATTCAGCTTTGTATTTAGATAAAAACTATGATAAGAAATATACATTTTCTTTAATTTGCAAACTTCTTCGCGTTATTCCTTTCCAGCAATTTGAATCTGCCTCCTACAGTTGTCCAATTGTCCAGCCTCCAATGAAATCCACACAAAGAATAGACTGCAACTGCTAGAATTTTCTCTCTTGTGCCAGCAAGAATAATGAAAACCTTATGGACCTCAAACCCTAATCATGTATTTATATAAACCCAAACGGGCTCGGCCCGATCCGGTCCATTGTTTAATTAATCCATTTAATTAAACTCGATCCGTGAATTAATCAATCCAATTAATTAATTTGGGAATATAAATAATAAATCCAATTAATTAATTTATCCAACGATTGTTAAATTAATCAATTGAAAATTTGCAACCTATCAATTCTCTTTTATGTGCGACCCATTAGGTTCCCGACCACGATGCCTAACGACGTGAAATATTATTTTGATCTAATCAAAATTGATAAATTAAACACTCTTTTAATTTATCACAGATTCACACTCGTCGTCCTAGATTGACATCTAGCAATGTATCAGGGCAACACATGTGACGGGAAATGTCACGTGGTATGAAATAACCAAAACTGTTCGTTTACCATGAAATTATAATCCTTCGTCAATATGATCCGATCAACTACGAGATATGGAAGTGTGTCAATCTCGATTATCAATCATATCTTTCATTCTTCTATTAAATCAATATGAGTCGAAAACTCCTTTTCGACTTATATGTACACCTTGGCCAAGGATTTCGTTATTGACTTAATTGAACGAAATGCAGATCACAATATCTTACCATCTAAGAGTGACGAATCCTCTATTGATCATTCACAACCTTCATATGGTTCTTGACATACCCGAATGATGTCGTATTAGCGGCCCTTGACAGAGCAACATCCAACACCGTCAAAAAATGACTGTCCTCATATAAGGTACTATGATGACCTCAAGTTGTAGGACCAATTTCATTACCGAACGTTAGAGATTAACCACTGACACTCAGATAGTTATCCATGTGGAATCTCTTAGCGGATCTTCAATGTTTTATTTTATAACAAAACATTCACGTGTTCATTTAAGTGTCACTTTAGCTCGTGAGATCAGCTAAAAGCGTTTACAACCTAAATCGATTGGATCTAGGGCATAACACTTACAGGTTGTCCAAAGGGCAAATTAAGGTCTAACTCTAAAATTTATTGCAAGAATTCGACGCACTTTTTTAAGAATTGCAATAAGTTGCGTAATATAGAAACTTTAGCTGCAGCTTTTCTGAAGAAAAAACAATTATATACTTCAGGTAAAGTTATTGTTGAAACTTTTCATAGTGATGGAGAGCTTTTTCTTGTGTCTGACTACAACTCCAATCCTGACGAGGCTTGGATTTTGGATGCAAAAGGTGTTATGATGATCGGCAATTATACAACTTGTCGATTAGTTGGTATTGGTCGGGTCAGAATAAAGATGTTTGATGGGACAGTTAGAGCATTTGATGCAGTGAGACACATTCTAGATCTGAAGAGAAATCTTATCTCCTTAAGTACTCTTGATTCAAAATGGTACAGGTACACTGTTGAAGGTGGAGTCCTGAAGGTTGGTAAAAGAGTCCATGTTTTGTTTATGTCTTGCAATATTATACAGAATTTTAGAATAATCAGCATATTTTAACAATTCATGGATTTAAAGTTGGCTTCTATACCATTGGAGTCTAATTTGGGGTCTTCGTTTAAGATTACATCTCAGTTGAATTTTGAAGATATGGGTATATTCGTCTTGCTATCATTATCGATAGTGTCATCGTATTCACTTGCTAGAAATAGACCCTTTTTTTTACCATAAGATTCCATATAGGTACAATTATGCTGATTTTGTTGATGTTTTGAATGTGGTTAAGGGTGTTAATTCTAGCCAAGATTCTTCTTTTGATGCATTCAGTTGTGATTCTGTTATAAGTCTTGTGTCAGCCATGTTTGGTGGTCATTAGATCATTTTGCCCCTAGTTGGGGTAGCAAAGATGGAGAATATTCAGTTGGAATTGTTGATGAAAAAGTTCGTTAGTGTTTTTTCATTGAAGATTCCAAGTTTATTCATTGCAGTGGAATTTGTCTCTAAGTGGAGAATTTTTTTTCCATTTTCTTTGTTTTGCTCATTGCTGTGAAATTCATGTCAAGATAGAGATTGTTAGAATTTGGGTGTGACTTTAATTCTTTGTTGAAAATAATTGAAAGTTCTAATTAAAGCGCATATTAAGAGGAATTCTATTTGGAATGCTCTTGAAGTCCTATTCGAAGTCTATTGGACAAATTCTAGTTGAAGTTCTATTTAAAAGCCTATTAGGAGTTGAAATTTGTGTTGTATAAGGAAACTTTTGGGTATTCTATTTCGTCAACAACTCTACTTTTAGAACTTGAATTGTTCCCTATATATTTTACTCTTCTCTACAATTTAGTTGAGTTGTTTAACCTCATTATAAATTATGCAAATTATAAACACAAAATCATCGTATTCTTTCTCTATATTATAATAAAATCTCCATTTTCTACAAGTTATTTTATTCTTGTATTCTTTTGATTAATTACTTTATATATTGCTTAATCTCTTATCTTTTCATAATAAATTAGTATTGGAACTATTCCACTTTCAATAAAATGGTTTGGTCCAATTCATAATAATAATAATAATTATTATTATTATTATTCATCCTCTACTATTAGTATTGGATTGTCCCGTTTTCCAATTTTCATAGTTGGGTCATCGGTGGGCAACTCATATCGACAATCTGGGCAAGAATTATGCAACTCAAGCCATGGAAAGATACAATCTTTATGGTAAATATGTTTGTTGTCAATTTCAGTTTCACAAGTGTAAAAACCGTAACAAGTAATAGTGGACCTAAGAGTCCGGATTGTTGATCCCACAAGGACTAATTTCTAGCACTTGATTCATTTTTTCTTTAACCACTATTTGATGAAAACAAATTAAAAATTGTAGTGATTTGAGTTTTAATCTTAATTCTAGAAAATAAATGGATATTCACACAATTGTTTTATAAAATCAAATAATTAAAGGACGTTAGGGCAGAATAAGACTCAATTCTAATAAAGTGTTCGGTCGAATTCACTTGTTGTATTCAATTTACCCCTATCTAGTTCTCATTGAGTCTGTTCAAATAATTAAATTCCATATTTTTATGCAAATTCAACTTAATCAAACGAGTTCTTTGTCCTAAGAATTCAATTATGACTGCAATAATTGACATAGGTATCTCTACTCGTTATATCAATGTAGTGAATTTTACTACATGGCCTAAATCCTAAACTCATATCTTTATTCGTAAAGGATTTACAAAATTCATCAAGTTATTGATCAGATAATTTAATGCAATCAATACATAGCAAAAATTAACACATTGAAAAATTAAAAATCAAGAATTTTAATAAGAAAATATAAAGGGTCCCAAATTGCTTACATTATTCACCCTAACAATGGATTTAGCTGCACATAATGAAAGAAAAGAAATAACAAATTGTCTTAGAATATATCACCGGATTTAGAATTAAAGATGTAGAAGAAAAAGTAAATCTTGCACCAAGGATTCCTTCCTCTTCCAATTGATACTTCACATGATAAATTTGTCATTGTTTTCTTCCTTTGAATCTCTCCTTTTTTCTCCCAAGATGTATTTTTCGCCTCTTAATGTGTGTAGCCCCTTGAAGTGTGAGATTTTTCATTTTTATAGGTCCCTTGCCGTGTATGAATAATAGGGTTTTCATATGGACTAAAAAAGGGGGCCGAAGTGCACCCAGCGCCGCGAAACTAAACGGGTTGGCGTCGCAACGGTTTGGGTGGGCGCCGTGGCGACAACCCTCATATCTCTCAGCACTGCGGAGTCGAGGTTCTGGAGTGTGGGGCACCGTAGTGCCCTAAATGTGGTGTCGCGGCACCCACACTCTGGTTCTCTCTTGGTTTATTGAGTTTTGGTGTCATTCGTCCTATCTTTGCTTTGCCTATTTTTCCCCTGTATCACAACTTCTTTTCCATGCATGCCACTAACTTCAATTTAGTGATCTTTCTTTGTATCCTTCGCCATCTCGATAAACCTATAAAACAACATTAATACAAACATTAAAAATATCCTATACTCGTGAAATCTAGCTTAAAATCAAGTTAAAATTGCCTTAAACTCATGAGTAAAATAAACTTGTCAATGTTTACACGGCATCTGCCTCACCTCCTCATCTAACTCGTAATTGTCCTTACACACGACACATTGGGATGAATCCGAGCTCAGCATCTCCTCCTTGATCTTTATATCAGGCTACCCTCCGTTGCAGATTTCGATGCACGTGGTGTCCTGTACCGGTTGGGATCATTCTCGACAAGTTACCGAATTAATTATTCTAAACCTGGTCTAATAAAATAATCACCGAGATTCATTTAAAGTTGGAAATCTACTCATTCTCCATCAGGGCCTTCAAAAACAAGCTGAACATTCGCACCGTAGCCTTGGATTTTGCTAATGTAGTTGTTTAGAAAGGTAAATGGGTTGAATTTTTTGGTAGATCGACCTGAACGGTGATCGTTGCCACTACCGAAGATGATGGATAGATCTTCAAGTCCTATTCCAATGGGAAATGAAGATATTTACTACATTGATGTAATTTAACATATACGCATCAATTAGTAAATGACAACTCAGACCTCTTCTACATTGAAGATATGAATCAAAGTTATTCGATATTTTCGTACATCTCTTCTGTCCATCTTTTCGTTTTGTTTCTTGTTTCTTTTAGTTGCAGTTAACTTGATTATAAATTTTATGACAATATTTGTCCCAACTTACTTAAGATTGTTAGATATGGTGATTGGTCTGCTATAGCTAATGAAACTAGAATGGTTGCCTCTATTCTACACCTAAATTTCCATGACTCTTTTGCTAATGTAATCACGTTACCTCGTATGCTTCCACGTGGATAACTTACATAAAATTCAATGATTATACTTTTCATTTAATAAATTTCTCCGATAGGGTAGTATCGAATCCGTCCAAATCAAAATAATTCTAATAAGAATTTGGCTTCCTTGGATGCTACTACGACAAACAAGTTCGACAGAAACTATTTCAAGAATCTAGTAAACAAGTTGGCCTCCTACAATCTGACTAAGCCCTTATGGGTAACAATATCACCTCTTCATTCGTCATGAACTATAGCAGATTCCCTTTCCTTTTCTCAATAGATTTTTGTATATCTATGGTGAAGATGGGTAACATTGGTGTTCTTACTGGACAAAATGGAGAGACAAGAAAAAATTATAGAATGGTCAATTAGAAACTTGCCTACCTAAATGAATGATAATTACTTTTTGAGAATGCTTACGTTTGGATTTCAAATCTAGGTGATTATGATTCAATTTCTACTATTTAGCTTCTCCAGTTTTCCTGTTCTGTTTATGTACATATACCTCTTACTTTTCCATGGTGTTATGACTTTCTTATAATCTTCATGTATGATTTTTCGACATGCTTTCTATTTTTTAAATGAAACTTGCAGCATTTCATTCAAAATATATCAATTACAAAATATTAGAACTGAAAAGTATTTATATATCACATAAATTGTTTTAACTAACTTGTAAAAGAAGAGTGTGATCAGTGCAATGCAAATCATTGAAAATATTTAAAATTTTAGAACAAAACAACTCCTTATTTGACAGAAAATGTGTTTTTCTTCTTTTTTGCTTTTTCTTGACTAAAAAGTTGCCATTGTCAATTTTGAATTCTTATTGATTCCTTGAAGTAACTTCTCTAATACTTGCATATTGGTCTTCTGTAAAATTCTCAAAACCTTCATTAGGACTTCTATTTTCTTCCATTCTCCCTTTGCTTAATCCGTGGTGGGAATATAGTTGCTTCAACCTTCTAAAGGACGAGTCCTGACTGTTTTCCGCCACTAGTTTTTGCTCCATTGATACTGATATACACTGTTCTGCAAGTGAAGTTTGTTCGTTTGCCCTTCTTTTTAACATGTGATATTCTCCTCGAGCAACTGGACTACAATATTACTCGCAGACTCCGATTTATTACTGATGTAGCTAAGTGCATGAGCAGCTAATTTTTCAAATGCTTTTGACTCCAACTGTATTACTTTATGAGTGAGTTGCAATGCCAAAAGACCTTGCCTCTTAAGCTTAACACTTGATCCAGTTTCATTCTTTTTTGTTGCTATTCGTCCATTTGAATTTTGAGTTTTTCCATTTCTTTCTTTATTCTTTCCAGATCTTCACTTTTGTCTTCGATGATTTTTTTCATCTTTAATTCTTTTTCATTTGTAGACTTTTATGCACATATCGGTAGTTCCCAGTTGCGTTTTGGTATCTATTTGGTTGGTATCTTAATTTCCATTTTCATTCCTATCTGAGCCTATTGACAAACGATATGACAGATTAACAGCCTATTGTGAACCTTCAATTAGGAGTCTGTTTTTGCCTGAAGCCAACGTTCAACCGGGATTTGGTATCAATTTCTAGATACACTGAGTGAAATAAAACCTAAATTTGGGATGTGAAGAAAGGATTGAATGGGAAAATACTTCAAATAAGAGGTAATTTTTCATTTTTCTTCTAAAAAGTAAGAACACAATTTGGGTAGTTTTTTGGAAAAGTTAACTAGGGATAGTTGGAGCGTGTTTGGCGGATTGATTAAAGCCATGTAGATTCAAAAATGTATTTCTTCGTCGAGAGTGTTGAGACGTGTGGAAGAGTAGTTACAGCCATGGAATCAATAAATGGATTGATAGAAGCAATTTTGCTTTTATTTATTTTTATTACATAAAATGCAGTAATTTTGGTTTAAAAAATATTTAGTATAATTTCAATATTTATTAAAAATAAGGTATGTGATGAAATTTTCACTAAAAGTATTTAACAGGCCTAATTTAGACTTTGGCTTATTTTGGCCCATTTTGCCTACGTACTCAATTCATTGAACTCTAAATATATGCACCGCACAATCAACTTACAGAAAAATCTATTAAAAATTTGATTTTAATTCCTCACCCAATAGGGGCTTTTATGTCAATTTCAAGTCAAATTCAGCTACATTTAACATTAAATTATTAAAGAGAAATAACCGTGGATTTAAATATACATAAATATCTTAATCTATCTTTATTGAATAATTGTAATTACAAAATCTATATAAAAAGAATATACATATATATACCCATGGCTCACACGCTGAAGGGTTCTTGGCTCACTCTTTGAACTGGTTCGAATTACGGCCCACTCACTCTTTTGTGGGCTGCGGGAGAGCCCATGTCCACCAGCTCGGAGTGAGTGCCCCCATACCCATGAGCCATGAGCTTCTACTATATATATTGTAATTACAATTATTTAATAACGATAGATTAGACTATTTATGTATATTTAAATCCACGGTCATTTCTTTTTAATAATTTAATGTTAAATGTAGCTAAATGCGACTTGAAATTGACTTAAAAGTTCTTTTCCTTCTATTTAATATTTAATAGTAAAAATATAGACGAATTAGTTAGTACTCACTAGACGTTATTTACTAATTAAATATACGTGGGTTATTACATGGAAATTTCTTTGCATTTAAGAAGAAATTGATCACGATTAAACTAATATCTATTTTATTGTTTTTCTTTTTCTTTTTTTTTTTAATAATTATTCTTATGTCTCACTCGTGCTTATGTCTCACACGTCGTCTCCTTGCTTTGCTAAATATTAAATTGATATTTTAATTACTATTATCAATATTATTTACTATCGCATTATTTAGTGTTTCTAAGAAATTCTTCGAAACTACGCCACAATTTCGAAATTCAAAGGATTAAGTTGAAAATTAAATGAATAATCTTGTGCAACTTTTTTTTTTAATAATTATTCTTATGTCTCACTCGTGCTTATGTCTCACACGTCGTCTCCTTGCTTTGCTAAATATTAAATTGATATTTTAATTACTATTATCAATATTATTTACTATCGCATTATTTAGTGTTTCTAAGAAATTCTTCGAAACTACGCCACAATTTCGAAATTCAAAGGATTAAGTTGAAAATTAAATAAATAATCTTGTGCAAATTTTGCTTACGTACTCTGTGACATAGATTTCATCATCACAGTGACATAATAATCAAGACAGATTGGGATATTTTCATATTTTAAACCCATGATTATCTCTTTTTACTTATTTATAATTAAATTCTGGCTTAATTTGACTTCAAGATTTCATTATTTTATTTAAATGCACAATAGTTGGTTGGACGTCATGTCATTAATAAAAATAAATAAAAATGTGGGCTATGGTATGAAAATTTCTGGAAAATTACTGCACTAATTAATAAAAAATTAAATTAATTAGAGTCAAGTGATATCTATCCTATTTATAATTGTTTTGTGAACTGATATGTTTTGGTTTTTCAAGTTGTTTTGTCTCCCTCCAAAAACTCTATTCACCGACGTTGGACAATGCCCGATGTCTGTAATTTATATTCATTTATTTATGTAAAAACAGACGTATATACTTAGCCCCTGTTTGATCCCCATTAAATTAAATTACATTACATTTTTCTTTCTCCTATTTTCAACTACACAATCTTCCATAAAATAATATTACACGTAAACTGAAATTTTTTCATTCTTTTTCAACCACTCATTTTTCTAAAAAATACTATTCCCCTCATTTTCATTTTCTGGTAATGGGAATCAAACAGGGGCTTAATAAATACTTATTTAAAAATAAGTCAATGTCTTTTATGCTTTGTCTGAAATAATCCACTAATATTTCTGAATCAGAAAATAAACGGCTTGAATAGTAAAATAACGGTCAAAAAATCAATTTTTTGGGGCAAAAAATCCCTACCAAACGGGCCCTTAGTGCTGTTTCAGAATTCAAATGGCTTAGCTGAGAAATGAAAAACTATTGAATCTTTAACCCATCGAGACATGAAATTTTAAAACTAGGTCACTATAGGTTAATTAATGAATATTTTAAAAAAATTATCGTCCAACAATTTAACAGAACTGATTTTAAATGTCAAACTACTTAACTATTGATTAACTCAGTCCAAAATTATCAGCACCTATTTGACAATTATTATTTCAAAAGTCTTTAGTCTACATACTTATTTTCAATCACATTCACAAAATAAAATATTTCGCATATAAATCGAAATTTTTTCATACTTTTTAATTATACATTGTTCGAAAAAATTGTTCAGAAATTCACTATTCAAAACATTATTTTTTCCAAATAAATTCCATCAAACAAGCTTTAATCTTGCAGTTCACAACTTTGGTAGTTCACCAACATGTTCTAACTAGTTTACGAGTTACAAAGTTTGTTATTTCCCCAATATTGCAATAAAAATGTTAACTCAACCACAAAACACGATATAACTCAACAAAGGATTTTGCTGAGTTAAGATATGACTCTTACATGTCTCAGTTTGCACAAAACCTCTTGTTACCTTCATCCTATGAAGCTCGTATTACTGTTCACGCAATAGCCAACTTGAAAAATAGCAAAAAATCACCAGAGGTCCGCATTTCACTTCACTTAACCTAACCTAATCGAGGCTATCAAATAGAGGAAGCCAAAGTGACGCCCTTATGTACCTCAACCGAATCGACATATAGAGATCACATCTCCATAATCGAGATGATATGCCATGACATATTGCAGCTTATTTTTAAAGCAATTAGCTTTTGATTCACAAGGGGTCTTCTATAGCTTTACCTCATCCAAGAGATCCTCCGTCCGAGAGATACTTCGTGTTATTGATGGATTTGACGTATATTTTTGTAGTAGAAGTTTCTCAGCCCACATATCAATCTACTTTTCGAATGTTAGACCTAGATCGTAGGGTGATCATTTTTCAAAATCAATAAATGCCACTTGAACCTAGAACTCAGAGCTAATGTCTATGATAGTAACACATCGAACCCAAGGATGAGGCCACATGTCTTTCATTCAACAATAATCACCTCTTTTCCTTCGTTATAAAAGCTCATACTTAGTATTATTTAATGCAATTTTACTTTCGCAATTGTAATTAGCTTGAAATTCTATCTTGAACCCGATACCATACACATCCTTGTGGCTCACATTGTCTATTTATCCCATACTTAAAAATACACATATACAGTTAACTGATTAGACGGTCGAAGTATTTGCGACTACCTCCCCCACTAGCAAAAAAGACTGTGCATCTAATGATTTGTCTAAATATGCAAGAGCCTTGCACGTGAACAATAATGAATCAAAATTTTTTTACCATGTTATTCAGTCAAAAACCCAAGTTAACACCTGTTTCGCGCGGGTAGTCGCTAACAATTAAAAAGGGATCAGACGATTGTGTAAGGAACAAACCTCTTGAGACAAAGTCCAAAAAATGGGTGTTTTATTGGTGATGATTTACAATTGGAAATAGACAGAATGCCTCCAAGGGGCGCAAGCACACGAGTACTAAAAGAAGTGTTTTAAATTTAAACTAAGAAATCAAAATTACATATTCTCTGTTTGAGAGTGTTTGATTCGTCCCTTTTTCTCTATGTCTCTTCTTCCTTTTATATTCCCTTGATGACTTCTTCGTGACAAATCGCTTGGAAACTGCTTGATTGCTGTATAACTACCCACTTTCTTTATGATGGCTAACTTGTTGTGGAACTGTCGTCTCTAACTGTTGCCATTACTCTTTGTCGTTCAACCACCTTCAACTGGGCTCCTTGAATCGTGGAATGTGATAAGATCACCCAATAACTGATTCAATAACTGCTATTCTGGATAACCATAATGTTTTATGCTTGCTAAGATCTTGGGCGATTCGAAGGTTTGGGCGAGAACGAGGTCATCGCTCTGGGCGACCGTAAGGTACTCCATTCGCTCAGATTCTAGGCATCTTGCAAGTTTGGGCGATGATGTTACAGTGTTCGTGGGCCGCCACCCATTCATCAATAATCCTGTTTAGACCTTTATCCTTGATTTTCCAATTGGGCTTCATTCTTTGGACTATTTGATTTGGGTTGCACTTTTAGTGTGTTAACAATTACCCCTCAATATGGCAGAATTAATACCAATTATTAATCTTTGCCATATTCACTTTGTATTTTCCAGCAATATTTGAATTTCGAAGAATTTCAATCATTATTTCCTTCTACAGCCTGGAAAGGTGCAACGTTTCAAACCCTTATAAACCCAAAAGACATGTCATTTCATCGCACCACTAAATCACGTCTCTATATTTCGTGCTTCCTCCTCACTATTTTACTGTTCATCTTCTTGCTTCTCTGCTACGTTTTTCAGGCAAACCTTAACGAAACTGTACTTTGTTCCCAATGGCGACTTCACAAACTCAATCTGATGATTCTTTTAGTTTCGAAGATTTCCAAAAAATCTTTACTAGGCCGTATGTAAATCCAAACTTCCTTGCACAAGCTAATGCTGACCTCAATAAATTCTATTTGGGTCCATCGTTCAATAATGCCGAAGCCGTTGGACAAGTGCCGGTAGGCCAGCTGTTCCCTTGCACTTAAGGTCCTCCGTTCCTGAACTCTCTGCCATTGAGGCCGATTCGTGAAAAACGTATTCACACTTGGCCTAAAGCTGATGTTATTTTTCGTAGATGGCATGCACGTCTAGTGAATCATGGCCCTACCAAGGTGATTTTTTATCGTGCTAGGATTTCAGACTTACTAGAAATCACTCTTCAACCCCCAATTTTCGACCCAGTGCTTTTTCCTATTACTTTGAGTTTTTGGTCTTCTGAATATAACACCTTCGTTTTCCTTCTTGGTCCCATGTCTATTACTTTAAGGGACGTTGGAGCCCTAGTAAATCTTCCGCCTTTGGGCGATACCATCTTTCTTGGTATCTTGATTTTCGATGTTGCCCTGAAATTTGACAAGAAACTTACTGAATCCTATTCAAGCCTGCAAGACTTTTATAATCACTCAAGCGCTGAATCTTCCCATGCTGAGCATGTGGCCTTTCTTCAGATTTGGCTCTGTAAATATATTCTCTGCGTGCCAAGTATGAAACCTTCTATGAGCTATTTACCTATAGCGCATGAATTGACGCGCAATAGACCTTTGAACTTATGTTCCTTTTCTTTAGCTGCCCTTTATAGAGGCATGGCTTTCCTTCAATTTCAACTGAAGAATGGTGCATCTCCCACTGGCAGTGGACCCCTTTGGTTCACTCAACTGTGGTTGAGAGCATACTTTCCACCATTTGGTGTTCCATCCATTTCCCTTCATTCTGCTAGCTGCTATGGGCTAGCCATTAGTCCACTGAACCCTGTAAATATGTCCAATAGGGACATTTTTTCATTCTTTTATACCTTAAATTCGATTTCTTCGTCCTTTCCTTTTCCTGCTTACTTGACTCCAAATTATGTGCAACCTCCATCCACCCTAGTTAGTGCGAGTGCCTCTCTGCTTGTTTGGGTTCAATTTTTGATTGGGAGGGAATTGTTCCATGATATCTTAACTGGAACCAATGCCAAAACTGGAGTTGAAATACATACTCCCCAATTTTTTGCTCACCAACTTGGTTTTGGCCAAACTTGGCCTGTTCCTCCTTGTTACTCCAAAAATTTGACAGACCGCTTTCACACTATTAATAAGGCAAAGGCACAAGCTATAGATGCTCGCAACATTCTTTTGACGAGCAAATTTTCATTAGCCCCTTTCAATTCTAGCTGTGCCGTCCATCCTCTTTTTAAACAGCTTTGGCCATCAGTAAAACGCCGATTGTTTACAACTGATGCTAATCGTGTCTTCCATTTACTGGACCAGCCAGACACTCCCTCTACTTCTCCTATTTTGGTCACCCCTATGTCCATTAGGAATCCTTCCTCCCTTACTCGCGCTAAACATTCTATCCATTCATCTGCTTCTCTACCTGCCAAGGCTACTGCAGCTAAAGGTGCCTTAAGCCGCAAACGGCCAGCTTCAGCATCTCCCATTTTGCAGGATGATAATGATGATGATGATGATGACGCTCCTCTCATCCTTAGGAGAAAGGTAATTGAATTTGTTTATTCACAAACATACTTTTCTATGTACTAATTGTTTATCTGAATTTCTTAGAAAAGTTCAGCCTTTCCTTCAAAAGCTTTGGTTTTGGCAGCTCCTGCTCCATCATCTTCTGCTGAAGCTGCTTCGTCCAAATCAGCTGATGAAGGGATTATGCTTAAAGAGAAACCCTTAGTCCCGGAACCTTCATCACAACCAGTAGAAGGGCCACCTTCTTCCCAGGGCGCCGACCTTCCAAATGTCGAACCAGAAGGTAATACATATTTTGATGTTTTACCTTTGCTTGTGCTACTGATTTTTGATTCGTTGCTTCTTGAATTATGCAGAGGCACCCATGGGCCTGCCCGTTGTGGCAGAGTCTTCTCGCCCAAATAAGGGAAAGCCCCCACAGGCGGTGGAGCCAACTGGTGATATGCCTGAACTTCCCAAGATTGCTGATGAGGTAACCTTTTGCTTCACATTTATTTTCGCTTCGTTTATTGAAGTAAAAATCCTCAATGTTTGCATTTTTCTTTGCAGGGTGCTGATGACATTGTGTGTTCCATCCAAGACTTGTTTACTTCCTGGGGGCAAGTCAAGACGTCTCGTCCTACTTCAACTAGTCATCCTTCTGCTTCTTCAGAGGAAAATATGAAGTTTCTCAAGCAGTCGATATTTGAGTATGTGTCTTTATGGACATGGATATCGGTCAGGCTAGTGCTACTAAATATAAGGATAAGCTTGAGCTATTGAGTGCGAAATTGGCGCAAGCACTTACACTTCCGTCGCTCAATGTTTTTGCTGACTTTAAAGCGATGTTGAAGGTTGTTCACTCTGACATCCTCTTCTTGCTAGCCAAAAATGTTGAACTGAAGGCCAGGAGTACTCAATATCTTCGTGCTGCATCTGAAAGAGAGTCTTTGCTTCTGGAGATTAACAAAGCCGAGGGCGAATTAAAAGAAATATCTTCCGACGTTATGATCGAAGACTCTTTGATGACAAGTTTGGTTGCAGAGATGAAGGAGCTTCAAGCAATGATGGACGATTGTAGGGCGAGAATGGCTGCTAAAAAGCATAATGCTTCCCAAGGAATTGAACGAACCAAGTCTTTGGTTGAGCAGTACAAAAAGCTGGAGGTTGATGACGATTTTGTAGTTGAATTAAATGTCGCTTCTTCTCAACAGAGCGAAGATTGGGGGAGGGAAAGAATTCGTTCGGCCTGGGGTGAATTGTAATTAAGACATCCAATGCCTTAACTTTTCTTTTGTAACTTCGTACTAACTTTCCTTTTGTAACTTTGCACTAATTGCCATTGCTAATTTTGAATGTAACAGCAGTTATCGTCATTAATGAACGATTAATTTGTCTACTTGCGTATTAATTGACGTTGTCCTTAATCGTCAACCTCCCAAGCATTTAATTGCTTTATGCTAAGATTCATGTACATTCTTCCTTAGTATTTCCGTTTCTTTTTCCAAGACTCTGGGCCATTTGATTTCAGTTATTAGGCACGAATGTGACCATTCATATTCTTTCTTTTCACCTTCACGCCTCTATAAATGCGTGTGTATTTCGCATTCATCATTTTCATTTCTATTCTTTTCTTCAAAAACTAATTTGTTGCCATCGTTTGGCATCTCAACAATTGATCCAAAATTTTCGTCTTCCATAGAAATGGATCATTTGATCCGCCCATTTTGCTATCTGTTTTGATGTCACCACCTTTGGTATGGGAGATATAGGAAATATTCTTTGGCCAACGAAGTTCTTCCCATCATCTTCATATTCTTTACAAGGAGTTCAATGATGGAAGACAATTTTTGAGAATGGTTTTCAAGTCACTTTGCTTGCTGAGAGTGCTTCTCAGTCTCTTTTCCCGTTATTACAGCAATGCGATTAGGCAGGCGATTTGAGGGTGCTTTTCTTCCTTTTTGCTTGTTGAGAGTGCTTTTCGGTCTCTCTGCTTGTCCTTGCAGTAGTGCGGTCAGGACGGCTACCAAGACCGGTTCACCCTCTTGCTTGGCGATCGACCGAGAAATTAGTTTGCTCTCAATTGTAGCTTATAGAGCATTTAGTATTTTGTATCTCACAATTTGTAACGAATATTTGATAATAAAAGAATTTATTTGAACGTATTTCGTTCTGGCCTTATTTATCTACGATCGTTCAACGCAATTTGATTACACTTTAATTTGTTCATTCTCTCATAAGGAAGGAACATACTTTTTTAAATATTTACCATTAATGAACCTCATGTGCTTAGTGCCATCCAAATCTTCTAAATGATAGGCTCCATTAGGCAACACACTGTTTAGTTTATATGGCCCTTCCCAATTGGGCGACCACTTGCCATACTTTGGATTCTTGCTATCCAAATGGAGTATTATTTTTCAAACCAATTCGTCCAGGCTAAATGACTTGGCTATAATTTTTTTATTATAAAATTTAGCCATCCTTTGTTTTTGAACTTGCAATCTATCTAGGACGTCCAACTCCAATAAGTTTTGAACTAGTGATTTGGTATACTCACCATCACTTAACTTATGTTGCAAACACACTCTGATTAATCGCACATTGATTTCCATAGGCAAAATGGCCTCCTGTCCATAAGTAAGTTGGAAAGGAGTAACTTTGGTACTTGACCGAGACGACGTCCTATGAGCCTATAAGGCATTGTTTAGACATTCGTGCCAATTTCTGACATTTTTATCTATCATTTTTCTTATGATATTTTTTAGAATCTTATTAGAAGATTCTGCTTGTCCGTTAGATTGAGCGTAATATGGTACGGAGTTCACTAATTTAATTCCAAACTCGCTCAAGAATTCATTCACTTGATCTCCATTTAAAGAAGTTCCGTGATCTACCATCAAAGTTTGTGGAATCTCAAATCTATAAATAATATGATCACGGATAAATTTTATGACACTCTTTTGGGTGATCTCCTTTAAAGGTATCGCTTCTACCCACTTAGTGAAAAAATCAGTTGCAACTATAACAAAGGTATATTGCTTGGACGATGGGGGATAAATCTTCCCTATCAGGTCTATCGCCCAACTCTTGAATGGCCAGGGTTTGATAATAGGTGCCATCTCTCTTGTTGGCGCCCTTTGTATTGGACCATGCTTTTGGCATGTTAGACAACTCCTCGCATATCGAACACATGATTCTCCCATCTTGGGTCAAAAATATCCATTTCTAATAATTAACCATCTCATCTTTTGGCCAGCTTGATGAGCTCCAATATCCCTTCATGCACTTCAACCATGATTGTTCTAATTTCTTGCAAACTGACACATTAGTAATATACCATCAGATTGTTTTTTAAACAACTCTTCACCTATCGGTGTATAGTTTAGCAAACGCAACTTCATTTTCCTACTACCTCCTTTATTAGGTTCTTTAAGGAACCTTTTAATCTCTGCCTTCCAATCCATTGTATCTCCATCTTGTATGCAATGAATTTCAATCCTTCTCGCCCTTCTTTGGACTACGGGCAATATTACTTCATTTTCATAAGTGGATTTCCAATTTAAAGCCTTTGAATACCCTGAGGCCATCTGGGCCAACTTATTTGCTATGTCATTATATATCCTATTAACACATTGAAGCTCTACTTGGTCGAATTCTTCCAACAATTCTTAGGCGATTTCATATTGACTTATAATAGAATCACTTTGATACTTAAAATCACCGATCAATTGGTGAATTACCAATTGAGAATCGCCTCTAATGATCACATTCTTTACCTCCATATCTATCATTAATTCTAAGCCCACGATTAAGGCTTCATATTCGGCTTGATTGTTGGTGCACATCCTATCCAAAGTGAATGCGAACTTGTAACAAATCCCTAAAGAATTTATCAATGCTACTTCTACTCCTGCACCTTTAGAGGTTTTTGACCCGTCGAAATATAAAACCCAAGTTTTTAATTCGGAATGAATTGATTTCTAATTCAATTTCCTCAGGTATGTCAAGGCATGGATGATCGGCCAGAAAGTTAGCCAAAGCCTAATTTTTTATTGCCTTTTGGGGTATGTATTGTATTTCGAATTCTGATAATACTAATGTTCAAAAGTCTACCCTTTGGTGTAAAATAGGGCGAGAGAACATATACTTAACCAAATTTACTCTAGAAATCAAATAAATGGTTACGGACCGTAAATAAGCCTTTAATTTCGTACACGTGAAATACAATGCAAGACATGATTTTTCAATGGCAGAGTAATTACATTCACATTTTGTTAACCGATTACTCAAGTAGTAAAACGCCATTTCTTCACCAAATTGGTCTTCTTGCGTGACCATTCCAGTTATTGATTCTTGTTCAGTCGATATATACACTTTCATTGGTCGTCCTCGGATTGGTGACACCAACACTGGTGGACTTGATAAATATGTCTTTAGGCTTTCAAAAGCCTTTTGATGCTCTTCTTTCCAGACGAATTCGTCCTGATTTTTTAACTTTAAAAGTAGTGAAAAAGCTTTAGTTCACCCTGCACAGTTAGAAATAAAGTGTCTTAAAAAATTTACTTGACCTAGGAACCTTTGCAATTCTTTTTTATTGCTAGGTGGTTTGGCCTCTAAAATAGCCTTCGATTTATTTTTATCAAGTTCAATCTCCCTTTTGTGTACTAAGAAATTAAGAAAGTTTCCTGCATTAACGTCAAATGCACATTTCAAGGGATTCAATTTTAGTTTATATTGTTTCATTTGCTTAAATGAACATCTCAATTGTTCAAAATGGTCATCTTCTTTAATAGATTTGACCACTATATCATCTACATACACCTCAACAAACTTGCCTATCATATCATGAAAAATTAAGTTCATTGCCCTTTGATAAGTCGCTCCTGCATTTTTCAGGTTGAAAGGCATAACTACCCATTTAAAACATCCTAGAGATCCATGGCACCTAAAGGCAGTTTTGTGTATATTTTCCTTAACTATATAAATTTGATTGTATCCTGAATACCCATCCATGAAGGAATATATTACGTGTCCGGCAGTCGAGTCTGCTAAAGAATCTACCGTAGGCATTGGATATTCATCTTTGGGTGTGGCTATGTTTAGGTTCCTAAACTCTATGCACACCCTTAATTTACCATTCTTTTTTAGCACTGGCACGATATTGGACAACCACTCTATATATCTGGCTGTTCTAATAAAGCCTGCTTTTAATAATCGCTCTATTTCTTTATTAATCTCAGGAAGTACATTATGAGCAAAACGCCTAGGAGGTTGCTTATGAGGTTTAAAATTTGGCTTGGTTGGCAATTTATGTTCCACCAAATTTCTATCTAAACTAGGCATATATTCATATTCTCAAGCAAAACAATCCTTATATTCTTTTAATAAAGCGATTAATTTATCACTAACATCTTGATCGAGCATCTGGCTGACGAATATTGGGCGATCTTCCCCTTCATTGCCAATATTCACTTTAATCAGAGAGTCTTGTGCTTGAGCGTATCCAGCTTCATCGTCCATTTCCCTTATAGGCACTTCTTCTTCTAAACAATTCACCTTATTGACTTCTCGACCAATACTTTGTTCTAACTCGAATACTGCCAATTTATCTCCCAATGCTTTCAAGGCTGCTTCTTCTTTCGTCTTGTCTTTACATTCTGTATTGAAAGCCATTAATTTGGCTTTGAAGGCCTGAACATCGGTCATTTGCCTTTGTTGCTTACAACTCATTTAAAACTCCTTGATTACTTTTTTGCCAATTACTGGCTCTTCCAGGGCCACTATGTTTGGCCTCATTTGACTGAACATTTCAGTGAGTGCATCTATCAAAAGCGGCTCTTCACTCTGTGTAACAATTTGAGTTTCTTCTCCATCTTGGACCACTCGGACAGGTTCGTAATTTCCTTCGTACATGAATCTTTCCACTGAGTTTTCTTTTGTGACAAAAGGTCTATGATCTGCCTGCACCACTTCTGCTTCACCCTTGTCATTCCAGAAAACCAGACATTGATGGAGCGATGAAGGTATGCAGCGACTTCCGTGTATCCAATCACTTACATTGTAACTAGTAGGAGCATCTATTACGAAGAAAACTGTGGTCCTAGTAATTGTCCCTACAGGTATGTCCAATGGCATAACCCTTTTAGTTGGAATTGCTCCTCCATTGAAACTTGTAAGAATGACTTCTGTTGGAATCACATCACTTTCTGTCTTTGCAAATTTCCTCATCATCCTAGATGAAATGGTGTTGATAGTTGCTCCATTATCGATTAGTACTTTCGCCACAGGTATACCGTTAACTAAAGCCTTAACGTAAAATAGTCTCATGTTTAGTTAACTTCATGGCTGGTCTCTTAAAAATAACCTTTTCGGCAGTATCTATTTTCACTTCCTGCTTGTTCTCTGTTAAATTATCCTTTTGTGATAAGTCAACATGCAGTATGTCGCACTGAACTTCCGCTTCCTGAATTTCCTTTTTATTGTTTTCTAATGCTTCTTCTTCGGTTACCCAACCTGTGGGAGGAGACATTATTCTTGGAGATGATCCATACTTTTCAGAGCGAGGTACTCTCTTTTTCCTCTTGGGCGTCCCGTACAGCACGTAATAATAGAAAGAACGCCCAGATGGTTCCCCCAACAAGTCCACTTCACGAACTCCCTCTCGATGTAGTTGCTTCAAGAGGGTATTGTGCGATACTCCTCTCTTTCTTCTTTCTGCTTCCAGATCAATTTCCTCTTCGATGTCCGTCATACCATCATCATTTTCACCATTGTAGGCCCCTCTAGAAGTTTGGCCTTCTTCACATTCCAGCACACATGCTTCTTCCTCATTATCCTCCATCTCTTCTTCTTCTTTCTCTTTGTTCTTGAACTCATTGGCTAGTAGATAGTCATTAGCCATGACAGGAGGTAACGTATCGAACTGAATAGTAAGGGGCTGATCTGGATCTTCTCTGTCCTTTCTGCCTCGCTCAAACTTCGATCTTCCAGAAGAACTCTCTGGTAATTCTTACATCGATTCACCTGTACCAGTCTCCTCACTGTCTTCGAGAACATTTTGATTGGCCACCTCGAGTAGTTTAGGCGCCTTAGGACGTGGCACTCTCTGTTGTTACCTCATCATTCGTCCATAATTTCGTTGAAAACGTCTTTGTTGGATTCTTGTAATCTCGTTGAAGGGTATGACCCTTCCTGCATTATACTGGAACGAATGTCATACATTTGGTTGGCGAGGTTGCGGTCTGAGCGTTTGGGAAAAAACTAGGGCGATGGTGATGCTGCCATATCCCTGGTTCTCTGTATTTGCACTCACTTATCTTTTACATCTTGCACATAGGACGTCTTCATCTTTTTTAGGCTCCTTCCCTTTGATACGTTCAAAGACACTGGGGTGTGGCCCAGGGTCCTCTTTTCCGTCATCTATAACCAACTTGAATTTTGGCAACTTGTGTTTAAAACCAGTCGTCACCATGTTCACCCAAAGTGGCTGTGGAAAAGGGTTTTCATCTATTGTCATCTTCTTCTTATCCTCGAACGTAATTCATCCTGATTCAATGACGTCCTGTAACACATGGCGAAAAACCTAACAGTTGTTAGTCAAATGCGACCATGCATTATGCCACTTACAATATTTTTTACCCTTGATTTGTTCAGGGCTTGGCAACTTATGTTTATCGCTCAACTTTATCTGTTTATCCTTATATAGTCTATCAAATATAAGGTCAGCTTTGGTTACATAGAACGAGAACGTTCTAGCCTTTTTGTTTTCATCTTTTATAGGCTCATCCTTACCCGACGATCTAAGTTTAGCCATTATAGGACAAGTATACCGTCTCCTTTGATTAATTCGTCCAAACACATTTGGATTTGATCATAATACTCGTCATTAATGGTATGAACATCAAAATTTGGATCTCTATAATAAGTCCCCTTACTAGAATTTTTCATTTGCTCTTCTTCTCTTATTAATCGTTCATACCTAATCACGTTTACGCTCAATTGGAAAAGATCAGAAAATTCTTTGTCTTGAAATTTTTTTTTTCAAATCAAAGTTTAGACTACTTTGAGCGATTTTGACAAACCCTTTTCGAGCAAAGGTATAAAACATTTACTTCTTGCTGTCTTGAACTTTTGAAGGAAACCTTCTGCCTATTCGTTTGGCATTTGACGTAGATTCGCCAAATCGGCCAAACTAATTTCAGACTCAGTCTTATAAAACTGAGCATGGAACAATTGCTATAATTGTTGCCATGTTTAAACAGAGTGTGCTGGCAAATTGATGAACCAAGAGAAAGCTACTCCTGTTAATGAATTAGGGAACAACCTCATTTTATGGTAGTCGGTTACTTCACCACTTTGCAGTGTGAATCGCCTTATGTGTTCTAAAGTAGACACCTCTCCTAAACCGGTAAATAATGAGAATTCTGGCACTTTATACCCTCTAGGCCATGGATATGCTTGGTCTACCCAATCAAGGTATGGCTTTGTGTAAGTCGGCCTAATGACAGGACGTATCCCAAAAGTCATTTGATCTTGTACTATTTCCATAATTTGATTTCTCAACATGACGTTGAGGTCATATGGAATTCCTACAGGTTGGTTGATCGGTTGATTTGCCTGAGACCTGATATTTGGTCCTTGGTTGGCAACAAAGTTGCCATGATTTGGGCCATTGTTACCATTAACCTGAATATTTATTCCATCATTGACATGTGGGGTATTCTGTCCATTATTTAGGATATTATCTCTTATATTTAGGTTACCCCCCAAGTTAGATGTACCATTACACCATCCCCATGGTTTGAAGTAGGTGGACCAAAAGGTGGTTCTATCCCCTGATTTGGACTTAGGACCGGGGAATTATGTCCCACGATTGTCTTAGTTTGAAAGTGATTTGCAATAGGCACAACTGGCTGACAAATTTGGCCTACTAACTTATTCATTATTTCATTTAATGTATTCAATTGTTTGGCCATATTGTCATAATGTACATTCCCATTCTGAGTAAATCTTTCCATATTATGAACATTTTGTAGATTTACCTGTTCAACGACATCCTGTGTGAGTTCTCCAAGCAATGCACGCATGGTTCGAGGACTCAACTCTGTCATTGGTTCGTAACGACTGTGACTGCTCTGGCTCTGTCCCTCTGTTCATGGAGAGCTTTGCCGCTCCTCATATCGCTTGATCATAGACTGGACTCCTCCCTGACTTGTTGCTTCCTTATCAGATTTGTGAGGCATATTGTTTCACGTTTTGTATTTTCAACACCAAACACCAAGGTCCCACTGGGTGTGCCAAATTGTTTCGCGCGAGTAGTCGCTAACAATTAAAAAGGGATGAGACGATTGTTTAAGGAACGAATCTCTTGAGACAAAGTCCCAAAAAGGGGTATTTTATTGGCGATGATTTATAATTGGAAATAGACAGAATGCCTCCAAGGAGCGCAAGCACACGAGTACTAAAAGAAGTGTTTTAAGTTTAAACTAAGAAATCGAAATTATATATTCTCTGTTTGAGAGTATTTGATTCGTTCCTTTTTCTATATGTCTCCTCTTCCTTTTATATTACCTTGATGACTTCTTCGTGACAAATCGCTTGGAAACTGCTTGATTGCTGTATAACTAGCCACTTTCTTTATGGTGGCTAACTTGTTGTGGAACTGCCGTCTCTAACTGTTGCCATTACTCTTTATCGTTCAACCGCCTTTAACTGGGCTCCTTGAATCGTGGAATGTGATAAGATCACTCAATAACTGCTTCAATAATTACTATTCTGGATAACCATAATATTTTATGCTAACTAAGATCTTGGGCGATAACGGGGTCATCACTCTGGGCGACCATAAGGTACTCCATTCGCTCAAATTTTGGACGTCTTGCAAGTTTGGGCGATGATGTTACCGTCTTCGTGGGCCTCCACCGCATTCATCAATAATCCTGTTTGGATCATTATCCTTGATTCCCCAATTAGACTTCACTCTTTGGACTATTTGATTTGGGTTGCACTTTTAGTGTGTCAACACCACCTCTATCTACTATAAAAATCGAAACTATGGCAGTTATGTGACACGTGACAATTATTCGAGGTTTCTAAATGATGATGCATGCAGGCAGCTATACATTTTAGTATGCAATAAAGTGCTTTTGCAAAATAATAATCCATGCAGCTGCTTGTCTTCTATATTGGTTACTTTACGCAGTATAGACCGTTCAGTTAGTGGACCCATTTTATTTAACACAATCTTTCCTTAAAGTGGTATTAAAAAATAACAACCCGACGGAATCGCCGGAGAGTGGTGTCCCACCACCGTCATCCACCACTATAGTCTTTGTAATATACTTATAGTCCATTTTCGTCGTTATCATCGATCAATTATTGATAAATTATCGAAGGATAAAATATTTTTGCTTTACATAGTTTTACTGATGGAAAATTAATATATATTAGCAAAGATTTGACTAGCAAACTAACTGATTAATTGTTTGATTACTTTTCCCGCAAGTTATGAGGAGAGTTTTATTTATCATCGTGACCAAATTGTGGAAATAAACGAATTTATAAATTGATTAAAAATATTATTTGTTATGAATAATATTTTTCTGCCATTTGATCACGATATATAGGTATATGTATATCAAATGGACCATTAATTTACTCTTTGTTTTGCTTTCATCTTTCTCTTCCAATATATATACGTTTCAACTATGAATAAACAAATTTAATGGTCTCTACTAGTAAATTTTGTCTAAATCTTCTTGATTATTATTTCCTCAAGATATTTGAACAATGACTTAGATACTTACTATGTACACGTCAAGCACTTAAAATATCTAATCCAAAGATTGATAATAAAGAAAGACCGATAGATGATTGACTTGTGTATCTCATCATTAGTAAATGAATAACGCTGCTTATTTCAATTAGATATGATCATCCGTCTATGTGGTGGATGTATAGCTAAAAATTGGTGATGAAAAGTCTCCATCGAAATATCTATTGGTGATCTCTGATAAACGTCAGTTAAAAAATTAAAAATTTACAAATGTGCCCTTTGGAATGGAAACAATTCTATATATAATATAGTGGAGCTTAAAGGTGGTTTTGGTTTAGTGCAGTTGAGTGAAGTCTCTCTAATATTAATATAATTTTCTAGTAGTGGGTAAGCTGCAAAAGAAATGAAAACCCCAATACAAAAACTGCCACCATGAATGACATGAACCTTGCCTATATATATATATATACACACACACACACACACACACACACATATCCCAGTCTCTGGAGTCTCTTAATTTCACTTACCTACTCGCCTATTAATTAGGTATTTTGATATGGCCTTTGTGTTGGTAGAGAGTTTAGCACATAATAAACGGAAACTCGTGCAGATTGCAATAAAGGCCTTGGAGATCTTGTTTCTATCTGCAGGATTCATCTCCATTCTCCTCATGTTCAAAGAGGCCGAGATTCCAACTTTCCCGCAAATTCTAGTCGAATTCTGCAACTCGTTTTTGTCTTCCTCGCTATGCATGATCGCAGCCATCAATTTCGTAATTCTTTTGATAGTAATATCCTCCCGATTCCACCACCACCACCACCACCATGACGATGCAGATGTCGAAAATCATGACAGAGAAGTTTCCAAATCACCAACAGTGGTACCATCAGAATCACCAGCAGTCATACCGTCAGAATCACCAACAGTTGTATCATCAGAATCACCGGCAATCATACTGTTAGAATTACCAACGGTCCTACCATCAAAGCATAACAAAAAGATCGAATCAACTACAAAGAATGGCGAGAAAAATAGTGAGGAGGAATATGAGGATACGAATACAATGGATGCAACATGGCAAGCGATCACCCGGGGAGGAAAAGATAAGCAAAAGCCTAAAAGGGAACAAGTGATGAAGAAGAGTGAGACGTGGGATGCGGTTCGACGGCGAAGGGCAGTTGTATCATCAGAATCACCGGCAATCATACTGTCAGAATTACCAACGATCGTACCATCACAGCATAACAAAAAGATCGAGTCAACTACAAAGAATGACGAGAAAAATAGTGAGGAGGAATACGAGGATACGAGTACAATGGATGCAACATGGCAAGCGATCACCCGGGGAGGAAAAGATAAGCAAAAGCCTAAAAGGGAACAAGCGATGAAGAAGAGTGAGAAGTGGGATGCGGTTCGACGGCGAAGGGCAGTTGTATCATCAGAATCACCGGCAATCATACTGTCAGCATTACCAACGGTCGTACCATCACAGCATAACAAAAAGATCGAGTCAACTACAAATAATGATGAGAAAAATAGTGAGGAGGAATATGAGGATACGAATACAATGGATGCCACATGGCAAGCGATCACCCGGGAAGGAAAAGATAAGCAAAAGCCTAAAAGGGAAAAAGTGATGAAGAAGAGTGAGACATGGGATGCGGTTCGACGGCGAAGGGCTGCAGGAGTGCAAAGAGTTGATTCAGAGGAATTGTTTGCTTCAAGGTCAAGTTATTGTGCGTGGAAAGAGCTAAGAAAATCAGAAACATTTAACGATGCAGTGTCGATAATGCGACGAGGTGGACTACAAAGAGATTCTATAATGAGTCTTGATGAGTTGAACAACAAAGTCGAGGCATTCATCAAAACGTTTAACGACAACATGAGATTACAAAGACAAGAATCTTATCAACGCTTCTTGGATATGATCAATAATCGACATCTTTAAGTACTGCATAGTATCCCCAAACAACTTATCTTTTGTAATCCTCAATTTAAACATGGCTTTCCATATAACTATTCTCCGGTTTATTGAAGAATCTTGGCATGTTTCAAATGTAAAATTGTGCTTCGGTTTCTTGATGTGGATTATTTTTACGTAATCTTTGTATCTAAACGATAAGCACAATGGCTTATGACCTCTTCTGCAAGCAATTACTCTAAAATGTCTTGGTCAAGTCTTGTCCCATCTTAAATATGGGTGAATACAGTTCGATTTAAATAGTTTTTGTATATTCTTAAATTAAATCTTTTAAAAAAGATTTGGAAAAATATTCAAATAAAAAACTTTTCATAATAATCCACTTTTTGCCGTTCGATTTGGATTTCAAAACATGGATTGTGACACAAACGTAACGCCTTTGAAACAAATTAAAATATAAATATATTAATTTAAAATCTCAATAAAATCTAAAATTGGAACCTTTACATCAGTATTACAAATTCAAATATTGGTTTCAATATAAGCTAAAAGCAATGAAATAATACAAAATTTAACCATTTCAATTAACACAAACCGTAAAAACAATATTTTATTTAATTTCAAACAGCTAAATTGAACTATTTCTAAATGATTTGATTCTATTCAAATCTGAAATGTTGACAGGTCCATATGAACCCAAAGTTATAGCTTCGAAAATCGATTAAAGGGTTCTGTTTTCACCCTTAGAAGAATAACTCCATGGGCCTAAGCCCAGGACATATAACGGACCATAGGTCTCATCTCAACTAGTGAGTTGGGCCTTGGGTCCCAAATATACAGCCAATACTCTACTTTTATCCCTGTCAATTTGATTAGAAACTCGGCCCATCTTTTAGAGAATCTCATTTACTTTAGTTATTTTATTCGTCAAAAATAGTATTCAAATTTAATTTTACTAATAATTTTTTTTTCAAAAAAAATTAATTTTTCATCCTGTAAAATAACTCGTAAGCTCGATCAAATGTGGGTTTAGGTTCAATAATGCTATTTATCTAAACTGTCGATGATTGACAATTTAAATGTCATCTCATTTAAAATATTCAGTCATTGTTTGATTCTTGTTTTTCTAAAAATTCATTTTCAACTACACATTATTCAATAAAATAATATTAAACGTAAATTTAAAACTTTTCTTTAATTTTTAATTACACATTCTTTATCGATCTACCATTCAAAATGCATTATTTTCTCCGAAATGATAACCAAAGAAGGGTTCAATCACTCAACTGTTTCTAGATTGCTGATCCTTTAGCATCTACTTAAATCTTAAATAGAGAAATGTTATATAACAAAAATCATACCAATAATAAAAAATGACACGTTTATTTCATAAAACCCAATAATTGGCGGCTAATTTATAGGCTCTATTTCCAAAGAAGTAAGTAGAGCATGCCATGCCTCTTACTATTATACGTCGGATATAAATATCAAACCTTACTTGGCCACTCTGCCTTTATATAAGCTGCTTCATCTGCAGTCTGCACTGTGTGTTGTGCGTGTTTTCCCAGTCCGATTCACACAACAATTAAAGGTATGAATTTATCGCTGAAGATTTGAAGTTCCATCCTCCTTCTGCATTCTTTGTTTAATCTTTTATCCACAGTTTTCTTTTTCCAAGATTTTAGTTGAATTTTTGGGTTTTGTTGTTCTTCCTTTGTTTTGTTTTCTTCACGATACTTCCCAAGAACACACACTAACAAGATTAAACATGAAATGGGTTGTTTGTAATTTGCAGTATTTTTCAACAAAATTGAATGCTGTAATATTCTATAATATGTATATTTACTGTCTTATTAACTTCTTCTATGCTGTTCTTATTCATAATTGTACTCCATTTAAAGCATTAACTACTGCAAGCAGGCTGCGTCATTTACTCCTCCAGATCAATTTACTCGTATGTATATAATTATGATGGGTCTTGTCTGGTGCCTGCATTAATTTCTGGTATTGTAGGTCAGATTTTGTCTGCGGAAATGGTTGCAAAAATGAAGAAAAATGGTGCTGGTGCAGAAGCTTATGCACCGTCAAACCATTTCAGTAAACCTTCTTGGCTTCTTTGCACTATTGCTGGTAAAAATTAATTTACTGCTTTACTATTATTATTTCATTGGGCATATGAGACTTGTATTCGTACTTTTCAAAATAATCCTTTTTTTTTTTTTCGTTGGGCATATAATTTGAAATGTGGGTCCCCAGAAAAAGGAAATGAAGATGAAACCTTACCCTGCTTTCCTCTCTTTGGCTTTGAGTGTATCAGATTATTCTGATGGGTCACTTTCAACCATATAATGACCCAGAAAAGTTCAATTCAAAAAGCCTGCAAAGACCAATTCCCCCTCAACTGCACCTTTCTAGTTTCAAAATTTGAACCATTTTGCCAAACCAAATCCCTGATTTTGCAGAAACAATTTGATTCGAATCTCCCATTCTTATGTCATCCCATGTGTTACGTACATTCTTCTGTCACGTACCCGACCCGTTTAGGCAGAAAAGGCCAATCCTTTTTACCATTTTAACTAGATTGTCTTATTCTGTACAAGATTTAGGCTATATTCTTGTACCCCAACATTGATTTGCATGTTCCAACACTGAATCGTATAATGCCAATTAATTATAAATAAGCAAAAATATTGAAAACAATTACAATGTTTGGAGTCTAATTATAGTGTATGCTCATCCCGTTGGCTATATGGAGATTGTTCTACTTATAGTTACATGTAAACGAAGCTTTCACGTTGACAGTGAATAGATATAACCTTGAGCATATTTAGCTAGTTTTCTTGTTTATGGTTGTTCTCGAAGGTAAATATTAATGGTGAAACGAAGGGTTGTGCATAATTTGAGCGACATCATTTTGAATTTCAAATGAATTGAGTCCATTTCATTGTCAAATGGAGCCAAAACTGTCACTGCTGTTTGATATCCAGGACGTGCTATGGGTCCATTCTTGTAAATAAAATGAATGTTAATTATTTGAAAAAAAAAAAATGTGTTCTAGTTAGAATTCAAATTTCAAAAGTTATACAAATAAAGCCAAGATTATCATATAATTAAATAATTTCGGTTTTATCAGATTTGGACGAGAGGATGAAGATGCTGATATCAAAAATCCCTAAAGAAGACAGTGCTGATAGCTTTGCAGAAAGGGCCAATGCCTACTATCAGAAAAGGCCTCAGCTGCTTGCATTGCTTCAAGACTTGTACAATGACTACCTCTCTTTGGCAGACCGTTATTGCCAATCACTTGCCAAGAACTATCATCATCGTAGTCATTGTTCTTCGCCCTCGAATTTCAATGAAAATCAACGGTCTGATCATGGAGACTCGGAGGAAGTCATTGATTCAGATGCAGAAAGTTCGTTGTCTTTCCAATCTCCCTTTCCACTTCCAGCCAAAGTGGATGTAGAAATGATGGTAGCCGACATGGTTATGAACACAGTGGACTACGAGATTCTTTCAAACGAGCTTAGGATGGCAGAGAAGAGGTCTAGTGAATCAGCACGAAAGATAGAGCTGCAAAAGAACTTGTTGGATGTGCTCGAGTCGGAAAGGTTAATACTACTTAATGATAACGCGACATTGGGCTACAGATTGTCCTCACTGGCAGAAGAAAACAAAGGGTTGGTTTCAGAATCTCTGTTTCTGAAGAGAAAGGCTGCTGAGTTGGCGAGGTGTCTGTTGAAGACGAGGGAGGATCACAGGGTATTCGTGCTGAGTCGAAAGATTGAAGATCTGCAAGGGCAGATATATGGACTGGAGAAGAGAAACAAGGAGTACTATGAACAACTTGTTAAACAAGATGAACAGAAAATCAAAGCTAAGAAAAAGACTGGTAGGATTAAAGGTCAGGTGAGTTTGGATAACTGCTTCAAAGTGCGTGCAAGTGCTGCTGCCAATGTGAAAAGGGACTTCAAGCCTAAACATGGAGGTGTTGAAGGTGCAAGAGTTTCCAAGTTGTGGAATAGGGTCAAGAAAATGGATCTATTCAGTTGTGGATCTTGTGGCCCTCATCTCAATTTTAGTAACAGCCAAGAAAATTAAAACTATTCAAAAATTACCAGATGATGGTATATAATAGCACTGTGTAGCGATTTCCTATGTTCTTGAGCGTTAAACTTTATCAAATCTTATGATAAGAATCTTAATACATGTTTCGTCGTTCTTGTTTGTTTTCTTGAATCTAATGTGAGAAAACATCTATTCAAGCTGCATATTTCTTTTCATTAATATAATACTTGTAATTTAGCTCTTTCATTCTTCTTTCAGAGCTACTGTAGCAACTGTAGTGGCAAAATGTATTCAAATATGTACAAGGAGAGGTGGGAATGTGATAAATTGCACTAAATTGTAAATACGCTTGTGTTATTTATCTCTTTGCCCAGTTCAATTTCCATGTCATCACTAATAGTATTGAATTTTTCTTCCTCTTCTTGCTGTTCCAAAGTCTCATAGAGTGGGGAGTTTCTAGTCTCAGGAAGCCACAGGCTTATCATTCCACTGACAATGGATAGTAGCCCAAATACAAGAAACGAAAGAGACGGGCTGAATCGACCAACAACAACTAGTAGAGGAGCGATAGACGCGCCTAGCATCAAGGCTTGTCGAAGCATAGAAACAGCGAAATTTCTCACGTTTGTAGGGAAAAGCTCCACACAATAAACGTACATCACATCAAATGCAGTTGAAGCAGCCATGAAGCCTATTGCTTCAATAGTTAGTTGAGCTAAACTACCTTTTGATCGATTTCCCTTTTTGTGCGATGTCCTTGAGAAGATAATGCAGAGGATACATGAAATTCCAGCAATGTAAGCCGATATGGAGAAGAGCAAACGACGGTTGGTGAAGCTCAAGAGTACACTGCCAACAAAAACAGCCGGGATCTCCATCATTGCGTTAATGGCTACCGTGAAGTAGAGGTTAAAGTTCAGGTTTTCGACGTTGAGTTGAACTCCATAATAGACAAAACCAACTCCAAAACCAGTAATCATTACTATAGCCATTCTTTTAGCAGCCCAGTTAGTGTTCCATAGGTTCTTTGTGCCTTGAACAGCCCCTCGTTCAGCACAAGAAGGTGGTTCCAGCAGACTTAGATTTGGAGGTAACTTCTTCCCGTTCACTTTGGCATATCTTTTCAATACATCAAGAGCTTCTTCGCTCCTACCTCGGACTAGAAGCCAACGAGGAGACTCCGATACAAAGGGCACAAGTATAAAAACGGCATAGACTAGAGGAAGGAACGAGATGATCTTGTATATGTTTCTCCAACAAGTTCTAGTTGGATATGCGATCAAAGGAAGTGAAAGAAAGCCTGCGGTGAAGAAAAAAAAGCCATATTGGCCGACTTGACCACGCCATTTGCGGCCAACAGCTTCAGTTGAGAGTACAAGACAACAAATGCCAATGCCTGATCTAGAAAATCCATTGGCAAAACGGAGAAGAGAATATATCCATATATTTGGAGAAAGTGAAGTGAGAAAAGTTGTTGCAGAGGTTAGAAGACATGAAAGAAGCACTGATCTTTTTCTTCCCAAGAATCCATCTGCTAGCCTACCATACACAGCTGACCCTGTTTGCGCAAGTAAAAACTTTCAGATCAAGTGGTTCAACGAAAATCAAGAGATGGAAAATGTTTACCTAGTAAGGAACCGAGGAAGAAGAGTGATGCTGGTATAGCAGCAAGAAAGTTTTGATCACACACCAGTCCCCATTCAGCAATAGTAGAGCTTGAATTCCCAGCAGCCCATTCCCAAGTTCCTGGTTTTAATCCACAAACAGAAGCCTCATTTTCATCACATATAGGACTAATGCATTTCCAACTGTGTGGTTGTGCATCAGTAAATATGGTGACCAAAGTGTTGTGGGAATCAAAAATCCAAGCCAATGACACCAAAAATACGTGAACCAGTTGTGAAAATCCAAATGATCCTACATATTCTTCAACCACTTCATCTACTGTCAATTGTAACCTGTTCTCTCTTCCCTTTACAAGCCCTTGTTTTTCTTCTTCCATATTCAATTATTTGGTATTTTTTTAAGTTTTACCTAGTGTCTCTGTTTTATATCCAGAGGTTTGGGAAATTGGGATTACACTTGGCATGGCCAATGTCCACTGCCTCTCTTTTGTAAAGTGTTCAGTGACGCATTCTGCCACTATAAAAAAGTTTCTTGTTTCTCATTGCTTGGAGGTGGCAATCCGAGTAAGAAAAAATGATGCTCCTACTCTAATCACTAGCCATTCATTCATCTCAATATTCAGTATTATTCCATTCACCTGACCAATTCAAGAATATTCAACGTCCAATGGATATGAGAATATTGCTTACACGTCACAAAGTATGCTTTGAATCATCCTAGTCCACACATAATTGAGTGATTACATGGGAAAAATCACACTCCATCAAGGTCTACATTATATATCTAATGTGCTAGACCCTCATAATGGAATCACTGATAATCGCGATTAGTTGAGGCCCCCCAACTTTCTGCAAAAGTCCAGAATTCATGTCTAACCCAATGTGAAAATATTGTTCGCACATCTTTGACAAATACCAAAAAATTGTTCATTTTTCGTTCATGATGTAAATGCGCGTATGTTTTTCAAATCCAATATTCGTATAATCCTGATTTTGAAAGAAAAGCATAAATAAACAAAGGGACCATTACGATTCCACCAATAACCGTTGTGCTCATATGAAAACTGACTCAACATGAACTTGACATCCATTTCAATTCTCCCACTCAAATCCTCCAGAAGGCTAAGAATTTTAGCCCATTTTGCTCGTGGTTTATAGAAAACCTATATGCCTTGGCAATGGATATACGTGTTCACCATGAAAGAGACTAGGAGAACAAGGCATTGCTGCCTCATTATTTTTTCATTTTTGGAAATTGTCAAATTTATTTTGTTAGAAAATATATACATGACAACTGCAGAAAATAAGAATATGAGGAATGAAAGGAATAAAAAGAGAGAAAAAAGGAAGAAAATAATGACAAAATGTCAATTTTTATTTGCATTTATACAAAATACAACAATTTTTTATCGCTGAATTCGATTCATTGCCACAACCAGCAAAAAACACATCGGAGTCAAACCTTTTCGTACAATATTGAACCATGTTAAATCAAGATTATATATATCTCTTCAAGCACATTATATGAAAACTGCATCACAATTTTGTGAAATACTTCATCAGCTTTAAATGAAGTTCTATAGAACATATAAACAGAACATAAAACACTAGCCAAACTTGACACTCGACTAGAAACAATGAAGTCATCCAGTTCTGTGGCTGTGAGTTAAAATAGGGGACTGGGGAGTATCCTAGTGGAGAACAATTTCCGACCATCCACAAATCACAACTATCTCAAAACAAAGCACAACATTATAGATATGACCATGTTTTCCTCAAGAAATCTCATCTAGGGAAAAAACAAGGTGTACCAAGAAAAAAAAAAGCATAAGACTCTGATGAATGTGTAGATGAAAAGAAGAAGCCATTAGGCCACAAAAGCCAGTTTTTTTTAGCAATGACAATATCTACCAAGTACCTCAATCACGAAGGCTTGGTGAACTGCCAGTTTCTAAGACTGTACTTTTCGACAATAAAGAAAAGGCAATAACAATGTGTAGTACGTATTGTAAACTAAATAAAGATGATCACCTATTCAACCCACATGTTACATAAGGCTCTTGTTCCCTTCAGGATTGAGACATGGAATCCAATTTTGCATAATTGACAGAAATGTGAAATATATACTTTGAGAAATTACAAACTGACAGCCATACTAAAACAAAATATAGGTTCAGAAATGATCCCAAATATCCATATATTAATGGAACTTTTACAGTATATTTGTGAGTATTCAAGAGAAGCGGATTACATGGTATACTGTCTGTCTTCCTTTTTTTTCTTTTCTATTTAATAAAAAAGGAAACCTCAGCTCATTGCAAGAATCATAAAAGTGACAATTCAAAATTTGTATCCACACGGAATGAGAGGAAAAGATCCAACAAATGAGCCACTAGCTAAGCTTGGTAATCCAAGAAAAGACGCAATTTCTGTAAAAGGAGCTCGTGGGTTCCATAGAGAGGCTTACCACTAACGATCCAATCCTTCTCAAGATGTCCTGCTTTAGAACTGTTGAGCATCTCATTGTGGAAGGCAGAGACAATGCAGTAAATTGAACTCCTCAAAATACCAGCAATTTCATATGCTTTGGCATAAAAAGGGCTATTTCTTCTTTTTCCTGTGGCACCTACAGTAGAGTCTCTTCTCTCTGTGCTTATTGTGGCCCAATTGATTCCAGCAGGAACCATCAGATGATTTGGGGACTGTAAGTTGGTCTTCTTCCCCATGAGAGTTTCAACAGCCAGCAAACATGATAGTACGATTGAGATAACGGCAGCATTACTTCCAGAGAGTTGAGCAATCCCAAATCTGTCCTCCTTGTGTGAACGTGCAGTCAATGATGAAACAATCCGGGCACATACCTGGGACATAGAGAAGCAATAGTTAGCATCTTGTTCAAAGCCCAAATGGTGGAACCGTACTACGAAAACAGTTAGTGCTATCTATTCGTCTGTTTGTTCTCAATGATGTAGAATTATTAGTTTTGGTTCCTTGATTGCATATTTATCAAGTAAGAGGAGAAGAATACTTTACTTCTTATACTACATTGATCTTCTAAATTTTCTCTTTATCCCCTTAACTTCTGTCTCACATCACACGATGTATGTCAGCCATAAAATTTTGACCAGTGTTTTAAGTGTTCATATAATTTTGACAAGTGTCAGCATATTTGCAAGCAAATTTACCATGAAACCCATTTCCCTAAAATCAAAATTAAAACAGAGTGGCCTGATGCGGAGTCAGAAACAACTACCATATCAGATTCTCAGGAACCTGAAAACCAGATTAAGTCAAGAAGTCAACAGCTTTACAAGTCAGGTGATAACTCAACTTTCTAAATGAATACAAATTTGCCTAAATTTGTTGGTGTTCAGACTTTTGAACAACGCACTCTTTGTCAATCTGTCCTCACAATTGAATGGTTAGGTTTTTTAGGATAATAACAAAATCTACCGTTGTCAGAGGTATAAATATGTCCATGCATAAAGATTACAAATTCTTGTGTTCTTTCTATTGAACTTTTAAACAAAAACTCTTGGTAGCGAATAGTAAGAGTAGACCTTATTCATAGAATACCTCCCTTGCTTTCATGTAAAAAGGCAATCGGGCACAATTTGAAAGGCTTCAAATATAGTAATTCCAAATGTCAAAACAAATTACAGAAAATACTTCAAGCTCAAACTTGAAACCCTTTTCTGACAATGCCTCTATTTATCACTTCTTGATCTTGGACGGTGACGATGAGATACTTTTATATTCTAGTTAAGTATCAAGCTAAAGCAACTAGATTACTCTGTTTTGCTGGTTGTGTTCGTATTGTAATCGGTGGTGCAGGGTGGAGGTTCGGTTTAGATGCAAGTTTAGGATGCATAAGAAATAGCAATAGACCCCTTTAGTTAAAAGCCGGTGATTATTTCTTTATTCCAATGTGGTGCGATGTATCCAGAAGTTTACTGGCATAGGACAAAGGAACAAACAGAATATGATTTAATTTTTCTCATCTGAGAATTGAGCTCTGAGGTCAGGACTGAAAGCAATAATGTGATGTCTCCATTTCACAATAGGAAAATAAAAGCATATAGTGGACGCTCTAGATAATTTTAAGAATTTCCCAAATAACAGAAAAGGTAGTGTCTTATCTCATATTCTAGAGAAAGTGTATTTGTCTCTTGCAGTTACATGATATATCATCATAAAACATCAACATGTTACTCTACCATCAGCACTGTGACGGTTGTACAAGAATCCAAACGTACTAATTTGATAATTTTCTTTACTCGATATGTCTCAGTGACCAACCTAGTGGTCTAAATGCATATGCTTACAGTCAAGATAAATGAAATCAAAATGAAAAATGAAGCTCTGAAAAAAAATATATTGTTTGACAGTTATAATGAAAATGTTGTGAAGTGTGTAACAATTATCATAGGTACTGAGTACATATTTTTTGTAAATGAACTTTTCTAAATCTCTTCCTTATCTGCTGCTGCAGCTGCCTTCCTACCCTTTTTTCTCATTTTGTTTGAAGCGGGCCCAATGGAGAAAGAAATGCATAAAATAAATAGTATGATGAGAAGGTATAATCATATGCACAAAACAATATAACTGAAAAATGGAGAATGTGTCAGTTTGAAACAGTGCATGTACATTAGTAAGCAGTCGAAAGACCATGAAATTTCTAGTACGTGAATTACTTAAATATATGAATTGAGAATCCCAAACAAATCTGAAGATCTGATAAAAAAAAATTTACAGATATTTACACAAATTCTTCAGCATACAACATAATAAATATCAATTTCCAGAAACTCGATATGTCTCAGTGACCAACCTAGTGGTCTAAATGCATATGCTTACAGTCAAGATAAATGAAATCAAAATGAAAAATGAAGCTCTGAAAAAAAATATATTGTTTGACAGTTATAATGAAAATGTTGTGAAGTGTGTAACAATTATCATAGGTACTGAGTACATATTTTTTGTAAATGAACTTTTCTAAATCTCTTCCTTATCTGCTGCTGCAGCTGCCTTCCTACCCTTTTTTCTCATTTTGTTTGAAGCGGGCCCAATGGAGAAAGAAATGCATAAAATAAATAGTATGATGAGAAGGTATAATCATATGCACAAAACAATATAACTGAAAAATGGAGAATGTGTCAGTTTGAAACATAGTGCATGTACATTAGTAAGCAGTTGAAAGACCATGAAATTTCTAGTACGTGAATTACCTAAATATATGAATTGAGAATCCCAAACAAATCTGAAGATCTGATAAAAAAAAATTTACAGATATTTACACAAATTCTTCAGCATACAACATAATAAATATCAATTTCCAGAAACTGAAAGGTGAACATCGAATTATAAGAAAAGGATATCATTTCTGGAACAAATCAACACGAGAATAGAAGTATTAAAATTCTACCTGGGTGTCATAAATTGATTCACAGAGTTTAGAGTATTCAGGTCCCTTTGCCGGCAAGTATAACTGGCTGGACAGGTGGGAGGAGTTATCTATTGAAGGGGTATCTAGACTTTCATTTAGCTTTACAGTGAGCTGTTCCAGAGGCCTCAAGCATACAGCTATTACTCTTTTATAAGTCTCGCCGGTCTCTTCAAAGAATGCTGCTCGGCGCCATGTATCAACATTGCTTTCACATACCATACATAGATCAAGATATGCAAGATACTGCAAAAGAGACTTTGTTGTGCTCTCCTCAAGAGTGTCAAGAAGTGCTTCGCTTGGATTTGTTTCTGCAGCTGCTGAGCCTTTTGGAGGTGCAAATACAAACCGCTTTGTGTGTATCACCTAAATAGTCAGAGATATTATTCATGCATGCAAATAATATGGTGTCAGATAACAACTTGAGATGCTTTCCTAGGTGACAATACGGAATTAAAATTCAAAAGGTTCAAAGGGAATTTTTTTTTTTTTCCTTGATAAAACATGCTTGCTAAGGAAGAAACCTATGTAAATGATGGCTTAATTCCCAACAAAGAATCACTACAAAGCTTCCAATATAGAAGATAATCTGCTCGCTCATGAACTTTCCCATCGTGTCCTGACTTGTATATCCATTAGGTAGGAAAAAAGCTAGCACACCTGATAACAGGTAACCAGCAGCTGAAAACTTTAAAGCTTGCCCAACAGCTAAGGGAAGACCTATCTTAAAGCTGAAGAAAGGAGGACGCTGTCGATAGTAGACATGATACAAGGGATTATGTTATGAAGTGAATCACATTAACAAAACTGCAGTTCTTGATGATTTCATAGAACGACAATCTCTCCAGCATGACAGAATAATCTTAATCACCTAAATAGTCAGAGATATTATTCATGCATGCAAATAATATGGTGTCAGATAACAACTTGAGATGCTTTCCTAGGTGACAATAAGGAATTAAAATTCAAAAGGTTCAAAGGGAATTTTTTTTTTTTCTTGATAAAACATGCTTGCTAAGGAAGAAACCTGATGTAAATGATGGTTTAATTCCCAACAAAGAATCACTACAAAGCTTCCAATATAGAAGATAATCTGCTCGCTCATGAACTTTCCCATCGTGTCCTGACTTGTATATCCATTAGGTAGGAAAAAAGCTAGCACACCTGATAACAGGTAACCAGCAGCTGAAAACTTTAAAGCTTGCCCAACAGCTAAGGGAAGACCTATCTTAAAGCTGAAGAAAGGAGGACGCTGTCGATAGTAGACATGATACAAGGGATTATGTTATTAAGTGAATCACATTAACAAAACTGCAGTTCTTGATGATTTCATAGAACGACAATCTCTCCAGCATGACAGAATAATCTTAATCTATCTATCCTTCAAGCATTGCAAATAAAATTTCAAGGGTGATCCAATGGAACTGATTTGCTTCTGTAACCATACAATAAACACAGGGAAATCAATAAATGAAAATTGAACAGCATTAGCCTTTTACACCTAGAAGTGTTTTGCCACACAAAACATCCTATTCTAAAATATTTAACAAATCAACGTGTATTCTCCCTGCAGACGCGATTATAAAATCAAACAAATTCAAGGAATGCTTTCTGAATCATTTATGTTTCATTGAAAGCTACACATAAGATGCAGACACTAAAGGTTACTTTGATAATGTATGGTTACTGAACGTCTACAATCGAAGCATTACATATTTTTACAGAAAACAAACAGGAACTATTAATACATCATATGCAAGGATGTATGCAAATATATTGTCAAATCTAACTGATGAAATACAATTCCATATAAACACCCCTTCAAATTGAATTTACATTAGCAAGTATTATTATTCTTACAAAACTCGATTTTCATTATTGAGATAAAAGAGCATAATATTTATCATTTTTTTCTTCACAATTTCATCACAATGAAATGTTATGCCCATAAATCAACATCATAGTTACCTGAATAATCGGAAATCGCAAAAGCCATCGCTGTTTATACACATAGTGCATCCCATAAAACAACCCCACCACAAAACCTCTAACCCCCAACTTCCCATATACATCATACCATCTAGACCTCGACTCTACATTATAAACTTCACAACCCCAGCACACGCAAATTAAGGAAACTGCACCCGCCACTGCGCAAAAGTTCACAAACAAAACATAGCTCAATGACACCCTAATTTTTCTCCTAAGTTCCGGCTCAGCCGAGCCTCTGGAAACGAAAAGAAGCCGAGCCAAACCGAGGAGGAGGTCGAGCGGAGATGCAGAGGGAAGTGGGTTAGGAGAGGAGAGAATGAATAGGGAAATTGCGAAGAGGAAGAGGGAAAAGTGGAAGAAAAGGAAATAGAAGAGGGAAAGGAAATTGTGAGTATAAGGGGATTGAGTGAAGGGGAAATGTGAATTTTATACCCTAATTAGAGAGCAAAATGAGAAAAAACACGAATGGGAAAAGAACTTTTCTCTCTTACTACTGTTCGTGATACAATTGTGTATATATATACATTTAACCAAAAAAATGACAGCTCAGCTAACTGGTAAATTACATAAATAACCCTACATTCCCCTAAAACTCCCCCTTAAGATGGCTGATGAATATTCAAAACACCCATCTAGGATAATAATATCTGAAATCTAGCTCCCCCTAAAGCTTTAGTCAACAAATCTACTAGCTGATTTTTGTGGACAAATACATGGTTTTTATGTCACCAGATTGTATCTTTTCTCTCACCAAATGACAATCTAGTTCTATGTGTTTCGTCCTCTCGTGAAAGACAGGATTGCTAGCTATATGCATTGCCGCTTGATTATCACAGAATAGTAGAGCAGCTTTAGGATGATCAACCCCTAGATCAGTCAACACCTTCTTAAGTCAAATTATTTCACAGACTGCTGCTGCCATGGCCCTGTATTCTGCTTCAGCTGATGACCTTGATATAGTATGTTGCTTCTTTGATCGCCAAGATATTAAGGACCCTCCAAGAAATATGCAAAACCCTGTAACTGACCTTCTTGTATTTGCACACGACGCCCAATCTGCATCACAAAAAGCTTTGAGCTCAAAATTAGAATCTGCTGCAAAGAATAATCCTTGCCCTGGTGTTCCTTTCACATATCTGAGCACATGGTGTGCGGCATCTAAGTGAGGAACAGATATTGCAGTTCCTAATGGGGTTAGATGAGTGCTATTCCAATGTAAGAAGTTAGATATTACTGATGGAGCCTTTACCAATGTTGAACAAAGTGTTTGCATTAGTTCAACAAGATGAAAGGCAAAGAGATGTTGCATCAAGGAGCCAAGTCCATGTGGAAACTGGTGCATTTGTAAGTAGATTGATGAATAATTCAACAAATTTTGGAAATAACCAGAGATCAGCACACACAAACCAAAATTCAAGGAAGGAACGGCCAAAATGCAATTACTGTGGGATGCTTGGACATATACAAGGGAAGTGTTATAAACTTCATGGATATCCTCCAGGACATAGGTTGGCAAAGGACAGAAGCAAGGAACCAATTTCGAGTGCACATCAAGCAACTGGAAATGCTAATTCTTCTGATCTGTCAAATGGTTTCTCAAGTTTGACTATCACACCGGAACAATGCCAACAAGTTCTCAATATACTGAAGCCACAACTTCACACTCAACTCTCAAATGTGATCCCTCAATCTGGTAATGCTGATAATCAAAGCTAAGCAAACCTAGTTATGCCAGATGTTCCCTTATTCTCAGGTAACACTTATTGTCTAGCAGTCTCAGCTGTTAAAGATAAATGGATAATTGACACTGGTGCCACAGACCACATGGTACGTTCTATCAATCATTTATCCTCCATTACTGCTGAGGTAAATGCAAGTGTTAAACTTCTTAATGGAGATGAGGCTCGTGTGACTCATATAGGATCTGTGAAGTTGTCTGAAAATCTATCATTAACTAATGTGTTGTGCATTCCTTCTTTCCAATGCAATCTGGTTTCTGTTAGCAAACTCATTCATTCTCACCATTGTTGCCTAATATTCCTATCTGACCATTGCCTCATTCAGGACCGTTCTACATGGACAACAATTGGAGTTGGGAAACTTGAAGCTAGATTGTATCATTACCAGCTTCGTACTCCTTCAAACAGTGGTCCATCACACACTACCTGTTCCAACAAATCTGTTCTTCATCATTTCAATGCTGGTTGTAATAAAGTCATGAACAATGACCATGTTCCTAGTTTTAATGCTGTCACTAGGTTGCCTTTTGAACTATGGCACTATAGGTTAGGACATATTCCTCATTCTAAAGTTTTCACTTTACAGAAGTTTGTACCTGAAATTGTGTTGAATTCTGACTTTCATTGTAATATTTGTCCTATGGCAAGGCAGCATCGATTACCTTTTCCTCATAGTTTACATGTTTCTCAATCCATTTTTGAGCTAATTCATTGTGATATTTGGGGTCCTTATCAATCACATTCACTTGATGGTTCGAAATATTTCTTGACTATAGTGGATGACTATAGTAGATCCACATGGACTTTCCTAATGAAAACTAAGTCACAAACCAGGAAAATTATCCTAACCTTTTCCAATATGGTTGAAACTCAGTTTAGTACCAAAATTAAGGCACTAAGATCTGATAATGGCGCTGAATTTATCATGACTGACTTTTATTCCTCAAAAGGGATCATACATCAAGTGAGTTGTGTTGAGAGACCACAACAAAATGGCATAGTTGAACGTAAACATCAACACTTATTGAACGTTGCTAGAGCTTTAAAATTCCAAGCCAAACTTCCTGACAATTTTTGGGGAGATTGTATCTTGACAGCCACATATCTCATTAATCGTATACCCAGTACATCTCTATCAAACAACTCCCCTCATGAGATCCTATTCTCAGCAAAGCCCTCTTACTCTCATTTAAGAGTGTTTGGTTCACTATGCTATGCTTCCACTCTTCAAAGGCATAGGCATAAGTTTGACCCTAGAGCTATTCCTTGCATCTTCATTGGTTATCCTCCCACTCAAAAGGGATACAAGCTGTACAATATGCATACACATGAGGTTTTTGTTTCTAGGGATGTCATTTTTCATGAGAATATATTTCCATTCAATGATCCTACATTCCTAGCTACCCTTGGTTACTGTGATGCAACTTCTACTCAATCTCCACAAGCCCTTTTATTCCCTTTTTCATCTCCTCTTATATCAGATTGCATTCCTCATACATCATCTTTACCATCACAGCCTAGTCCATCTTTGCCACCTTCTACCTCTACTCCTGTGTCCTTATCCCCATCCTCACCTATATCTAATCCTACCCCTCAATCTATTTCACAACATTCAAATGTCAACCCTCTTCGCAGATCTACTAGACTTCGAAAATCTCCTAGCTATCTCCAATAGTTCCATTGTGACCTAGCCTCTCAACGTTCCCAACAACATTCTACCTCACCTACTCCCAATCATGGTGCTGGCAAATCCTGTGATATATCCAACACTTTAGGTTATGATTCACTTTCATCAGCTCACAGGGCTTATGTGTTGTCACTATCTACCAATGTTGAGCCAAGGAATTTTATAGAGGCAATTCGATCCCCAGCTTGGTGTCAAGCCATGAATGATGAATATCAGGCTTTAGTTAATAATAATACCTGGACAGTCACCTCACTTCCTACAAATAAGAAGGCTGTGGATTGTAAGTGGGTGTACAAGATCAAACTTAAGCAAGATGGAACTGAAGATAGAAAGAAAGCCAGGTTAGTTGCCCGGGGATTTACTCAACAGGCTGGCCTTGATTATCAGGAAACTTTTTCTCCTGTGGCTAAGTTAGCTTCTGTCAAGGCGTTGTTGGCAGTTGCAGCCAGTAAAAGTTGGCATCTGCACCAGCTGGACATAAACAATGCCTTCCTTCATGGAGACCTCGAGGAAGAAGTATATATGAAGATGCCTCCAGGGTATGAGCAGCAGGGGGAGAATGGTGTCACATTGGTATGCAAACTTAACAAATCTATCTATGGACTCAAACAAGCCTCAAGGCAATGGAATGCCAAGCTGTCATCCTTCATCATATCTCAAGGATTTGTTCAATCTAAGTCTGATTACTCACTTTTCAGCAAGAGAACTGACTGCTCTTATACTGTGTTGCTCATTTACGTTGATGACATCATAATAGGAGGAAATGATCTGACATACATTGAGCATTTTAAAAGGAATCTGGACAATCAGTTCAAGCTGAAGGATTTAGGAGTCTTAAAATTTTTTTTGGGGCTTGAAGTTGTAAGATCATCCAAAGGCATTGCTGTCTGTCAACGTAAGTATGCCTTGGAAATCCTTGAAGATGCAGGTTATTTAGGATCAAAGCCTGCCAAATGTCCTATGTTGCAGGGTCTAAAATTGACTAAAGATCAAGGGGAGTTGCTAGATGATCCAGGAATGTACAGAAGGCTAATTGGAAGGCTGTTATACTTGACCATTACAAGACCAGATTTGTCATTCTCAGTGCAGGCTCTAAGTCAATATCTTGAATCCCCTAGAAAAGCCTCACTTAGATGCTGCACTTCTTACGGGAATGTAGGGTTATTTATGTAATTCACCAGTTAGCTGAGTTGTCATTTTTTTGGTTAAATGTATATATATACACAATTGTATCACGAACAGTATTAAGAGAGAAAAGTTCTTTTCCCATTCGTGTTTTCTTTCATTTTGCTCTCTAATTAGGGTATAAAATTGACATAGTATCAGAGCATTAATCAAGACTTTCGTTCATGGCAACGAATTCAGATGCTGAAATTGAAGTTTCGACTAACAATTCTTCACCAAAAGCTGATAATCGTGGTAAAGACCTGATAATTGCAGCTCAACGAATGATTTCAAATCCTGCGAGTCCTTATTACGTGCACTATGGAGACAACACAGGTATGCAGATTGTATCGGTTATGCTTTCTGATGAAAATTACTCGACGTGGAGTCGAGCTGTGGAAATGGCTTTGAGCGTGAAAAACAAAGAAGGTTTCATTGATGGATCTTTATCAAGACCTTCAATAGATTCACCTCTATATGCTGCTTGGCGTAGATGTAATCACATTGTTTCATCATGGATCATAAATTCGATCCCTAAGGAGTTGTATCCTAGTGTTATGCACAAGGAATCGTCACGTGAAATCTGGCTCGAACCGAAGGATAGGTACAGTCAGGGTAATGGACCTAGAATTTATCAATTGAAAAAGTTAATTGCTTCAATTACATAGGGAAATGGATCTGTGAATGCTTACTTTAACAGGTTGAAGTAAGCAGGAAAAGTAAAATGGTTTTGGAGAGAAAAAGTAAAAAAGTAAACCGAAGGGCTTGCCAGATTAAGAAGCTTAAGAAGCGGTGTTTGATGATTGTGAAATGGGTTGCTCCGCCGTTTTTGTCTTTGAACAGTGTTCTTTCTACGGTGGCGTATATTGACATCTTCATGAGTGAGTTTCAGTGACGGTGGCAGGTTTGGCTTTGGAAGCTGTTAGGGTGAACAAAGGGAGTCTTTATGATCTCGACGTTGGAGGTGGCAGGGGCAATGGCGGCGGTGGTGGTGGAAGGTACTCCATAATAAACTCAGAAGGTTCAGCGTGCTGAAAAAGTTTGCTGACTGTAAATTATTCTTGAAAATAAATAATTTATTTACTTTTGTGCAAATGTCTCCATCTAGACAAAAATAAATATACCCCGTTTGTTTCTTATTTTTTGAAGAATGAGAATGAAAAATATAATCGTTACGGACTCCACACAAAAGATGAAAATTTAAATTTGGTGGCTTAATGTAATGAATAACGGTTATATTTTTTATTTTAATGAGGAAAGAATGGATATCAAACAGGGACATAATTTTCCTATTTTAGCCCCGTTTGTTTCTTAATTTTGGAAGAATGAAAATAAAAAAATATAGTTGTTACAGACCCCACACAAGAGATAGAAATTCAATTTTGATTATTTGATGTGATGGATAACGGTTATATTTTTCATTTTAATGAAGAAAGAATGGAAACCAAACATGAGCTTAGTGTTTGTTTGATAGAGATTTTGATAATTGATTTTTTTTTATCGTTATAGATAAAGTGGATCCAACCTGTGAGAGTATAATTCAAAAATAACGAGTGAAATAGTGAACTAACGATCAAAAAATTGATTTTAATTGGATTAAAATCTCTACCAAACTAGCTGTTAATTTTATCTTCATAAATTAACACTCTTTCTTCTTATTCTATTTTTTCCCCCTTAATTTCAGGCTAGATATAAATTGTCTTTAAATTTGAAGATTTTTTTTCTTTTTTTAGCTAAAATGGTTGCAACTCAATAACAATTTTCAAACTTAACCTTCCATTCAAAGGATGAAAGAACAAATTAATAAAAACAAAAAAAAAAACGTTGATTAGTAAAAAATAATAATAATAATGAAATTGACGTTTATTTATTTATTTTCTTTTTAGACCATCCACTATCGAGTCTTATTTAGCTCCCGTTTGAGCCACATTATTGTAAAAATAAGAATAAAAAATATAGTCGTTATAAGCCCCACATAAGAGATAAAAAGTCAAATATGGTAACTTCATGTGATGGATAACGGTCAAAATTTTCATTCTAATGAAAAACTAATGGGGCTCAACAGGGCCTTAATATTATTAATTACCATAGGCGCCCAGTTTCGCTTCCTCTAGCAAGATTATAAGCATGTTTAGATTGACTTATTCTTAAAACTAAATAGCTGAGTGCATCAACCACGTGAACATATATAATAATCGAAAATTCTGGTAAAAAAATAAAGGAGAAATTGCAGCCGTGATATCAAGCCTTTTGTTTATTATCAGACTTGACCCAAACCTTTCATCTGTGCTACCCACGATACCAAACCTTTCAAAAACTCGCAGTTGAAATTCAAATGGATGGAAACCGTTAATTTGACTGTTAGTTGACCAAATAATTAACTTTGACTTGAATTTTGACTAATTTTAAAAGGATAAGACGGTTAAGTTTGATAATAAACGAAAGGCTTGATATCTCGGCTGCAATTTTCCCAAAAATAAATCTTGAATCAGTGACTTCTGCAGCAGAAAGTAAAGTTGGTAATGTATTTTTCCCTTTGCATTTTTCACTCCACAAGAAAAAGTGCGTAGACATTTTCTTTAAAGAACCTGCTTCAAGTTCAAACAATGGAAGAGCTTAAGCTCGAAACTTTATCATCCAGTAGGGAGACACTCACGTAACAGCTCTGGTCAAGGGAGTGTCTCGTAGTGTGTTCTTGACCTGCTCTATTAACAATACTGGATCAACTTCATGGCTAGTGAGCGGAAAAAACCGAATCCACCTCTTCAATACTGCTTCGGTTCCTCTTTGAGTCCTCGTCGAAGCTCAGATCTTGGTTTTGCAACTTCGACAAAAATTACCCGGCCATCCAGAAACTACAAATCATGCAGTATTGTGTCAGCAAATCACATTATAAACAATAATATGGATTTATGGTATGAAAACGTTATAGTGAACACCAAATTCCATAGCACTGAAGTGAGTTTAAGAAGCAAAGTGTAATTGCATCTTTAGAGTAGAATACAAAACATAGATATCAAACAATTTGAGGTCAACATATCAAAGATGCATGGTATCGTATAAATACACAAGGGAATACAGAATGTACTTCAACTAAGCCCCTATTTGACAACCATTATTTTTAAACTCTTTTTTTCACATACTCATTTTCAACCATTAACAGGGGGTAAGTGTGAATCGGATGTAATTTGTTTCATCAGCAAATGCATCTATCGCAATAAAAGATGGGAACCAATAGAATTTGAGTTATGAGTCTCATGCAAGCCAAGATCACTACCAATATTAAGTGCTTGTTCAAGAGAGCTGCACGAGCTGCTATAAAGTTGAGGTCAAAATCAATAATTAATTTTAACCACACACTTCATGAGACTACAACTTTTATCATCCATTTAACCACACATTTAATCAATTTTTATCATAACATGCCAAAACTTTTATCAAAAACTTCGTCAAACAACCTCGAAAGATGAAAAGGCCTAGCTCAAAAGTAGCTTGATATACACGGAAACTTGAGAGATCAACCGAATCAGCAAACCAAAGCTTGACCACTCCCCTATTGTGAAATGAATGAAAATATAGAATGAGACATAACCCTTTTTCAGCCTCAACTAATTCATCTTATGTTATCAATAATATATGAAGAGGCATATGGGTAAAAATCACATCTTTCTGATGATGCTATTATGAACCGATGAGCCATGGCATTCCTTTTTGGATTCTAGTTTTTGGGGCAAAACAGTCTAAATATTTCTCTCTTGAGTACCATCTGAGTATCATAATAGCTCATAAACTGCACAATTTCCAAGTTACACCTGAGCTGTATGCTTTCAGTTCTCTAGACAAAAGTCACTTCTCTTTAGGTTCTACTTCTTTCTATTATTAATTGTCTATAAGTGTAACACTTTCTAATGCTACGATCCCAGATTTGGTTTAAGAAAATAATACTCCACAGGATCATAAATTTTGTACATATTTCTAATTGTGTCTTCCACTCCACAAATTTGGAGTTCAGGGAGATTGAAGTGTGATATTCAAACTACTCCCAGCTACCCATTTTCAAATGGTTCCATAATTCCATTCGGGTCAGCCCACACAAGCACCTGTACCCATTCCAACACTAAATTTGAAGAATATTTACGTCCTCTGGAACGATGAGTATCTTGAAAAATATTAACACTTTTCTCACTACATTGGCCTTCTGTATGTAAAAGATACAAACCAAGTTTTACATTGTTCTCATGCTAGCAAGACTAGCATGAATCATGACTTTGGAGGCAAACACAAACCCATAAGTGCAGGAAACCATTTCTAATATCTAAGGTGAACAATTGCATTACTCTAACAGTCGCCGTAGGCATCATAAAACTCGAGAAAAACACTTTGCATCTATTGGTCTATGTATAACTAAACATTTCATCGAACTCCACATGATTGAATTTAATATTACTTTATAATGAAAGCACACACGAAAGAACTGCTCACCTTCCCATGCATTCCTTCAATGGCTTTCTTAGATTCCTCCTCCGTTGCATATCGCAAGAAAGCAAAACCTCTTGGTCTGTTCGCGATTTTATCCATCACCAGATTTACTAGGAACAAATAACACAACCGTTCCATAAAAGAGAGAGGCAATATTCACCAATAGGGCTTGAAATAAATAACTGATCAACACTTAAAGTTAAAGCTATTTTTCTCACCTTCTACAAGCTCGCCGAAGTTCTTGAAGGCATTCCTTAAACTCTCCTCTGTAGTCCGAAAAGAAAGCCCTGCAGAGATGGCAATATTTTGTGACATAACCTTGTTGTAGAACAATGTGAAGAATTAGGCCTCATATATGAACAAGAGATGATGCACGAGCCATAATCATCAAACATGCAAGACCACTTACACAATATGCAATACTAAATGCATGTGGTATCATCTACTGAACATGACCAAACAATACAATCAACATAGCACTTTATCCTTCAAAGATTGTATCTTATCCCCCAAAACTGCTCTTTTCTCTGCTAATGGCATTATTTACTACAAACAGACAAAGATCTTGAGCAAATGACAAGGCAAATAAGAATAAATTAAACCAAGAATGCAGAATCTTCAAATTTGGGGTGAAAAAAAAAATAAACATTCTGAGAACGTAATAAGTTAAAATTTGTTCCACCAGTAAAGACTTTACAAACAAACTTGAATAATATTTGTTCAAGAAAATACAATAAAATTCAAAATATTACTACTCAAAAAGGGTTCTCCATTGGTTACAGCATGAAATGGATTGAATTATTCTTTAATAAAACAAATAAATGATGCAATCAAGATTCCCCAATAATAAAATAAATAACAAAAAGTGAATTATTAGAACGCAGAGCTAACCACTGATGAAGAGCTTGGTGGATGGAATGAAACGGGTCCTCGGTGTAGAAGAAGAAGAAGATGGTGGGAGGCATGACACAACGCATAGACTACGTATTAGGGATCGAAGTGAGGGATGAAACTGTCTTTTTACTCCGAGCAGCGTTCTGCTAATTGGTGGTTGCGGTGGGGCAAGAAAGAGGTGTGGAAGATGATGATTTGTAACAGCTGTGGTGAGCATTTTCTTCTTACTGCAGGCCCGCAACGGCGGGGAACGGCGGCGTTGGTGAGGATAGGGAGAGAGAGTAATGAATTATTATCCTAATCCCTTCAAGTTTGAGGAAATGTCCTAGTCCTACCATTTGGATTAAGTCAAACGACCACATTTATTGACACTTAACTCACATTCGAGACATGGATTTCGCGCAAATAAAATAATACCGACATCATGTGAGTGTGTTGTTTCAATCAATATATCAAACTTGTGATAGTGTAAGATAATTCATATCACTTTGGCCTTGGCCCTTTTCAAACACTTTGAAAACTGTGATTTTAAAAATTGTGGTAATATTTATATGGATAAATGAAATTACTTAAAACTGAGTTCCTAATACTTAGTGCACATAATTTAGTATAATTAACGTGCGAGAAAAAAGTCTACTAATCTTCGTAATTTGATTTTTTCAATATAAATGGGATTAATCGTACAAATTATTTATTATTGTAATAAAAAATATATTATTAATTACTATTCTTACTGTAATTAATAGAAAATTCAAAAATTTTATGTCAATACTCAATAATGAAAAGGATTATGTGTTTCAAATGCCCACAAATTTAAAAGCACCAATCTTCAAGTCATCACAGAGTTTTAAACCACAGTAATGAAGTTCGAGTTTAGATTCTCAGAGAGACAATAATCAACTTAGTAATTATTCAATTCTGCCTTCCACCGTTTCTTGAAGACAACTCTAACAATAAAACATTACTCTCTTCACGTTCTCCTTGAGCTGGGGCAGAGGTCTCACAGCAGCATTGGCTGCTGCAACCTTCGCATTCCTAGCACCACCAGTCATTGACCCACTGTCGGACGTATCAGGCTCCATGTAGAAACGAGCACGAAATGCAGCCAGATGTGCGTAGTATACAGGTGGTAGTGCCGGAAAATATAAACATTTGTTAACAGCATATAAATTTTTCTAAGTAGCCTTGTCAAGTACAGAAGGAAAATTCTTCGGTCTGTAACAAATTATCTGACTAGCAAGTTGGTTCTCCACCTCTCATTTTTGTTGCACATACAGTCCCCAAAACAACTGAAACTGTCCAAAACATGATATGTGGCACATCATATTTCTTGGCACCAACTCAATCCAAGTTGATAAACAGAATCTTCATGAAGTAGGACGTGAGCGGGTCACTTAAGAGGAGATTTGGATATTTTTGGCATTGGAGACTGATGGTGGAACTGTAATGTAAGGTTGAAGACCAACTTGCAATTTGGGCAATAAACTGGGAACGAAAGTGCAGTTCTCTCAGAAAAAACATGAAATCATATAAAAAAGAATCGTACCAACGGAAACAGAGCGGGTGCACCTCACATACCTGCAGTTGAAATGAAACTGATTAGAAATTTATTTTACCTAAAAAAATCAATATGCATCAGGCACTTACGTGTAGCATAGGTTATTTGTGAGGGACTGGAGGGCGTCAGCTGTGAACTTATTTTCATCCCACAGCACATGATAATGTGCTGGCCGGCTGGTACCCTGGAAGATTGAATTTCAGTAAGCGATACGATAATGATATTGTATCAAAGCATAAACTAAATGGAAGTGAAGCTCTACCTTCACCCCAGCATGGCTGCAGAGGTAGAAATCAAACTCAGTAGGATGGCATATCTTTGAATCTACGACGGTACCTGAAAATATTCGTATTTAAGGTGAATCGTGTTGTATAATAATATCAAATGCAAAACACTAAACCTGAGTGACTCAATTAAACTCCATACCAGGCAGTATATTTCCACTTTTGTCGACAGCATGTCTGTCATTATGGTTACTGGCAAACAACCTTGTATGATGACGTTTCTGAACCACAACAAATGTAACCGGGGGTTGATAGTTTGGTTCCAAAGATGCACAAGCCTGAATTAGATTAAACAAGGAGCAATTAAAATATAGGAATTAGATGCCTGTTTCATGGAACTCCGCGAATCTAAAGAGGGAGTACCTTACGGATGGCATCAAGTTCATAAAGCAGAACTTGATAGAACTGCCCTTCACTAACACCATCCCTGTAGACAGCCACATATAGTGAGGTTACAAATGACGGAAAGAGTGGTAACCAAAATGACAGAATAATTTCACTGATAAATGACAATACCTATAGAAAATAATCCGCTGTGGCTTCTGTCCAGTTGCTCTATGGAAAGAAATGAGCAGTTCCCTAAATTGTAGAACCACAAAAACATGTCTATTAACCATGTAATTATAATCCAAATAAGCATAAATGATAAATCAACTATTTCTCTCATATACATGAGTGGGAAGGGTGGAGTAAAAGAATTTCCATTGGTAGGTGGAAGTGTTAGATGTCATACTTGATCATGCCACCTGTCACAGTTCCTCTAACAGGGTCTTGCCAGGTTTTATACAAATCTTGGATAAGCTCTTGCCTATGAGCTTGAGCACAAACCAACCCAGCATATTTTGTGACCTCTGGCCAGTCCTGGGAAGCAACAACCTGAAATGAAATTCTAGTAACATTAAGTTGACCTCAACAGAAAGATGAAACCAAATATATGGAAGAAGCATCTTATAGCTCTCAAGAGAGAATCTTACGGCAGCAATGGATGGGCTAGAATCCTCGCCAGGTTGGGGATGTGTAACATCAGCACCAAAAATAATTGTAGGTCGGTCACTGACAAGAGGGATACGCCTAGTGAGTGCGTCGACCAGCACAGTGTTTCTCCCTCCAGCCTTCACATTTATCTTCAGTGCTACATTTGCAAGATACTGTTGTTTGTTCGCCTTGTACACATTCTTTTGCAGACAGCACTGTGAGACAATACCAAGGTCTGTCTCACATATTCTTTTCAGATTACCTGTACAAAATCAAATGTGCATTTTATTACAAAATCAAACAAATATCAAATTCGTGCACGGTGCCTAAAAATAGAGGAGGACTGTTGTTTTGATTATCACAAGTTTCTTACCATAAAGGGGGCCGTTATTGTCTGGTAATATAACAATTAGCAAGTCAAGCTCCTTCCCATGATGCTGCAGCTTTGCCATGACATCGTGAAATCTAGCTTTTAAGACTCTTTCCACCTGATCTGGCCGCCCGGTAAAAACTGGTAGAATAGGTTCAGGGTTGAAGGCCTGTGAGAAAATACAAAAATCAGAATTCACATATTACAGTATAAAGAAGAGTTAAAAATCCAAATGCCTTTACCATGCCAGAAGTAATACACATTTGAGCAAGGTCATGACAAAAGCTTTGTGCCATATTGTCACGCACATTGCGGGCAAAGTTAATGCAGATCCAACTGTTGACAGTGCCTCCATTAATCATCCTCTGCAAGATCAAATATGATTATAAAAATAAAAATAAAAATAAAAATGCAACTTGAACAACATTGCAAGGTGAAAGCTATGCTGTTTGGAGCAATAAGCAAAATAAACATAAGAAGATAACAATGCATGAAGTTCTGGTTCATTTTAGCTTAGATGGCAGAATAAATTAGAACTTTAAAATTGAAATTACTCTGTTCATCATGTTCCACTGCCCAACTTGTGGCAAACAGTCCCTGTCTCGACTAGAATCATGATATTTAAGCTGTAAAAACAACACCAAACTTGTGAAACAATTTACCATCAAAATGACCAAGAAAATTTACGTCAACATATATACAGCAAGAGAAATGATCAAAGTAAAGTACCCGGGGAGCAGGCAGAATGCGAGCCTCAACTTGAGCCAGTTTTTGACTAATTTCAATTCCGAACTCTTTCGCATAAGGGTCCTCTGAGTAAGCATTATGATGCACAGTCTGATGAAAAAGGTGTCAAAGCACTTTAAGCACTCTCTCAGCGTAAAAATGCATCGTTCAGATACCAAAAGTGACAATTTGCGTTAAAAAAAAAATGAAGAATTTATATTATAAAATTCGCACACTCCCCAAAAATAATTCTTGATACTGATGCTTCACTCTTTCAAATGAGAGATTAATAAAATAATGATGCATCAAGCAAAATTATAGTGTTATAGTACTTGCACTCAATGAATTAGTATACACTGTATCCATTAACAGTTAACAGGGAACTATAAATATCAAGCAGTATCGAATATGATGTAAGGAAAATGTCTACATGACCTTCATCCTTTTCCCCATCAGTTCATATAATGCCTCATGAAGCCCTATAAATAAAATAAAATATCGCAAAAGCATCCCTTGGATCAAACCACAATAACCACAGCGATGAAGGTTGTAATTTTTGTAAGTATTATGCCCTAGGTCCAATCGACTTTGGACATAAATACTTTTATATATAATTAATGCAATTAAATGGCAGATCTATTATTTAATTAATAGACAATTAAATAAATAATAGAGTCCGTAGATTCAAATATTTTAATTTGTTAATCACAAGGAGTTGTGATTGTGAGATACAAATTACATCTGATTGAATCTTAAATCATCCGTGGTCGTAAGTAATAACGAGATACGGATATCGTTATTACGGATAGACCATCACGTGTGGCATTTCTTACTTGTGAAGTAAGTAGCTGATCTCACAAGTTAAAGTGTGGTAACACTTAAATGAACAGGTGGATATTTGTTATAGAACAAAACATTGGAGACCCGTCGAGAGATTCCACATGGATAACTATCTGAGTGTCGGTGGTTAATCTCTAACGTTCGGTAGTGAAATTGGTCCTTTGACTTGAGGTCGTCATGGTACCTTATATGAGGACAGTCATACTTTGGCGGTGTTGGATGTTGCTCTGAAAAGGGCCGCTAATACGTCAAACCAGTAGCATAAGATCAGTGTTCTGAAAAGAGGCTTGTCCTTGAGATGCACCTAGTGCCAAACTAGGAATCTCAATTTCAAAACCTCCCTACCATGACAACTAAAACGTGCAGTGACCAAGCTCGGTAAATAAGAAGAAATGAAGCATGCAACCAAAACGCACTGTGAAAAAGTAATAAAGAGAGGAGATGCAGTATCTAACCTTTACTCGATCAGCATCGGACAGTGGTTTAGCCGAAACATCCCTATTCAAAAGCTGTGCGACAAAATCAATCACTGGGAGTGGCTCAATGAAAGCACTAGATGACATATCTGCTCAGTGACACAACATTGTACAGCAGAAGAAAGATATAGTTTTTAGAAAAGATGAAGGCAAATTTCATTATAAAAATAAAAACTACTTCCCCCATGAGTAAGCAAACTAGAGATAAAGTTCAAAGGTAAAAAGAGGATCTAATTAGTAGAAAGGAAATGCAATTTAAAATTCAAATAAATGGCAAGACTTGCTCACCAATGTTCAGGGACAACCCCATCTGAGTTGGGCGAATACTTTGGTAGAAACCACGCCAACTTTCCAGCCCTTCACCCAAATGCTCCTTTCTTCCTAAATGAGGGGAATAGAATGAGCGGCTAGCTGAATAAAACCTGCACTTAACAAAGACAAATCAAATCAAATGAACGGCAAGAAAATTTGATAGCAGAAATAATAAGTAACACAAGGCCGATATACCTACCGGGTAGTTGGCAATTGGCGGAGAACAATGTCCAAAACCTTAAGAGTTTCTTGTGGCACATCAGCGAGCCTTCCCTGCAAAAACATCCCTAAATGATGCAAGTCAGCACGTGCAGCAAATTTGATCACGACCTTGAACTCCCTCTGGCGCCTTCATCAATAGATAAACCAGAAATCAATGGCTAAAAACTTGTTACAGGATAAAATTATTGCGCAAACCAGGGTAGACAACAAACATTGAAGAGAATTAGGAATGATACCTAGTGCTGGCTGGTCCATCTTCTTCATCAATAAGGATGATCTTGAACTCTCTTGAGACAAAAGGGAGAGGCCCAGCAGTGTAAAGACTCTTTCTTCCATCATAAGCAGGAAGCCTCTGTCCTAAATGCGATTCCCGGTAAAGCTTCACCAATTGCTGTATCACAGCACGATTAACGTCGCGGACTGAGATCTCAGGGGTAATTGATACCTAATACCGGTAAGCTAAAAAAAGATTAGCAATCAAATTATACAAGAAAAAACAACCCAGTGCCTAAAAAGAAACAAATTAAATTAGAGATGGCAAGGAAGAACTCACATCATAATGATGGAAGTCCTTCTCAGGCAACTCGGCAAAAAAGTGATTAGCCTTCACAAAACACTTGGTACCATAGCTACCCTTGCCAGGCCGTAGAGGAAATCTCATTGATTTGCTCGATGCAGGTTGCATTGCATCGCAAGGAGATGCTCCTAGCTGGATAACTTGCTGCTGGATATGTTGGGTCTCTTGTGAAGATGTTACCTCAGGTGGCCGGGATGAAGAATGAGCCTCAGCATCTGTGTGTGCAGGCCTCTGGTATGGCGATGGATGAGTTGTCACCCCAGCTTGGTATGGGACCTGGGTTGCTTGGTGCAGCTCGGGAGCTGGTGGCCTGAACAGCACGCCAGCAGGAGCCCCATGGCCACCTCCAATGCCACCACGGTGCTGAGGGGGTGCTTGATACTGCTGACCACCCCTCCCTTGCTGATATTCAGAAGGCCCATCATAATACTGTTGCGGAAAGATTCTTCCACCTCTCCCGCCGTGGCCACCATACCCTCCACGCTGTTGACCCCATCCTCTCACTCCACCTTGCTGATGTAGATGTTGGACACGGCCATGTCCTCGTTCAGTCTCCTGGGAGTCAGGGCCCTTGCCTCTACCAGGATGATCAGTTCGCTTCTTCCTCAGCATGGTAACTACTACTGCAAAGAGGAATTAGAAACTGTTTCTACCAAATTCAAGTACAGTTTTAGTACATGAATAATCATAGTCACATAAACTGGAAAAAATAATAAACAACCAGTTCAGGGGCAAAACTATAAAGTGATAAAAATAAAAATAAAAAATGCAACTTCTGGAAAAATGGGCATAACCGAGATAGAAATGGTAGTTCAAATCCAAGCAATGCATTTTTAAATCCCATCCCACAAAAATTAAAATAAGTAAAAGGAGAAAGATAAATGCTATCATACTTTTATCGGTAACCATTTTTAAGTATTCATCCTGCTCAATCAAGTTTCTTCACTGAGAACAATAAACATTATTGATACTCGGCTTCTTATGCATTAGAATCCTGCAGATAATCACACCCTAAAGCAAAAAGGGTTATCACATATAATTTGCCAACTACTCCATTTCTAATACACCAATTTAGAGCGGTTTTCTATAAAAGACAAAATGGCATTGCCAAAACATTTAGTGTCCACTTTCCATGCATTTAAATATCATTATTACAGATGCCATGATAGAAAGTAGCACTTAAGTAGACAGTGGTAAGACTCCTTCAAAATTCATTTAAAAGAAAAAAAAAAAATGAAGTGCCAAAACAATCCAGTTATTCTTCATGAGACATGATCACTAAATCCTAGAAACATCAGAGAACTGAACACATATTCAGCAAATGAAAATTTCTAAAACGCTACAAACACCCTAAAAGCAAACCCCGGAAGCCAAGGCTCTTCGTATAGAAAAGTAAAAGTATGCTTATGTTTTGTATTTTTACATGTAAAGATATCTTCTCATAACATAAACCCAATATTAATCATCAAAATGAACTCATAATAAGTCACTAAAATTCTCAATCCAACAGGATCAAACCAAAAACACGGAGAATTTAACAAACTCAGACACATCATTAACTGCGCATTTTACATCAGACTTTCCGTTTTACCTTGAAACCGCTTTAGGATTTGTCGTCGAACTGCTAAGGAAAAAATCCGAAGCCCACCACCACACCACCTCTTTCCCCAAACACTAACATATCTTCTCATAACATAAACCCAATATTAATCATCAAAATGAACTCATAATAAGTCACTAAAATTCTCAATCCAACAGGATCAAACCAAAAACACGGAGAATTTAACAAACTCAGACACATCATTAACTGCGCATTTTACATCAGACTTTCCGTTTTACCTTGAAACCGCTTTAGGATTTGTCGTCGAACTGCTAAGGAAAAAATCCGAAGCCCACCACCACACCACCTCTTTCCCCAAACACTAACGGACACCTACAAGAGTTGAAGAAAGGGATAATTACAAATAAAAAATGGAAGTGGATAGTTCAGAAAGTGACGTGGTAGTTAATAGAGGCTGCGAAAATGCCATCCACGTGAGTACAGAATACAAACAAAGTTACTGGGTAATTGTTGTCCTTTTGAAACTATCATGTCACAGTTTTTTCTTGAGTTAATTGTTCCAATGGTCACTGAACTTAGGTTAGTATCTTTGATTGGCTATTGAACTTTAAAATATCGAGTTTTGGCCACTAAATTTTGAAAAATATCGACTTTTGATCACTCAACTTAGATCCATATTTTTTATTGGTCACAAAGTTTAAATTATTGAATTTTGATCACTGAACTTAGATGAATTTCTTCAATTGCTCAATGAATAATTTAGATCCATATCTTAGATTGTTCACTGAAATTTAAAATGTCGAGTTTTGATCACTGAACTTTAAAATATGGCGTACGTACACTATCATAACTGTTGAACTTTGAAAAATATCGAGTTTGCAGTGAATAATGTACAATATTTTTCAAAGTTCAATGTCCAAAATTCGACATTTTCGAAGGCATAGACCTAAGTTCAGTGACCAAAACTTGACATTGTTCAAAGTTTAGTAGTAAAAACTCAACATTTTAAATTTCAGTGACCAATCAATGACATGCACCTAAATTCAGTAACCAATAATTATCTCTTTTTTCTTACATAAAATAAAAAGAATAAATCCATTTGTCTAGGGTTAAAAACAAAAGAGAAAAGAGATAGATTAATGGGTCTAAAAATGATTGGATGTTTTTGTTTTATATTTTTTAAACTGTCCAATCATGTGTCGACACCTATCCCATCTAAATTGAAGTTTGGATGTGTAGCGTGATTGAAATAAAAATCAATGTCAAGTATTGCTTTTGAACGTTAAACATAAAAGAATAAGATAAACTTAAATTACGATTAAAAAAATTTCTTGAATTGAGTGAAATTTAATATTATTAAACTCGCAAATGATAAAGTCGATGTGTTAAAATGTAATTTTTATTTGCTTAAATTCATGAGCAGTACTCCATATTTTAAATAAAACATTTAATTGGAAATAACAATAATAAATAAAACACTTGAAATCTTAGCATAGTCAATTTTCACTTATTTTGAAATGTTAATGGGCTAATATAAAACTCTTGAATTTCAATGGAGGCTGAAACATTATTTTAGTAAACTTTGAGGAGTTTAGCGCAATAAATGAAAGCAAGTACAAGGATACAAACGAGGCCCCGTGTTTGTCATATGATTGGACAAGACCAGTCTCGGTGCTGCAGACCAAAAATGCAATAAACAGCCCTCGTTTCTCAGCCAATCGCGAGTTTATATAAATATTTTCTAATCGCTTACTGCCACGTGTAAGACAGGAATTTTTCAGATAATGCACAAAAATAAATAAGGTATCTAGCATCAATAGTCAGAGCGCCAGGCTATATGATCATAATTAATACGTTCAATTAAATAAATTATGTGATATTACATTTAAATGATGATATCATTTAATACTATACAGTAATGACATAGACTAGTATTTTTTTTTTTTTGATATTCAGGTATCTTAGCTTGCACAGATTAAATCCTGGACCCCCAAGACCCTTACCCCTAGAACCTTGGAGGGGGTAAATCGCAGATTATGTCTCAATTGGATCACAGGTTCCTCCCACCGCCTGTACACTTCTGCGCACAAGAGATCCTTCTCCAAAGTGATTGTTCCATACCAAATAAATCTGGTCGCAGGTTCCCACCAGGATTCGAACCTCCACCCTACTGCTGAAAGCAAGACAAATGTTGATTGATCCACGAATTGAGTTGTGCCCCCGGGGGCACATAGACTGATATTTCATTTTAAGTAGTGTTGAATAACATTACTCGCACGAAAATACTATTATATTGGTGGCAAATAGGGAAGTAGATGTTTGGTGCTTTACAGGTGTGTGTTTTGGCTTTTAGTTTCATCAAATGCTATCAATTATTATGATTAAACATTTGTCATTAAAGAATTGATTAATTATTATTATTCCCTTTGCAGTAATTATTATGATTGAACAATTGTCATTAAACTTTGTAAAATAAACTTTAATTGTTATTAAATTTTTGAAGTTTTTAAGTTCACACTTCTGAAGTTCAATTGGAAAACTATTTTAAAAAAAAATTAATTGCAATCCGAAAAACTTCTAACCCATGTTGAGCTGAGAGAGAGAGAGATTTGAAAAATATGTGGTTAAAAAAATATGGAAAAATTTTGTGCTTTTTTATACAATTATTTTATTAGAAGAATGTGTTGTTGAAAATGAATTTGAAGAAAAATGGGTTAAAGTTTAATAATGAGAAATATTTTAGAAATTTCAGCAAAAATATTTATATGAACACCATTTGAGCATGATGATTTTGCAATTATTGGTAAAAAAAAATAATAATAATAAATTAATTAATTAAATTAAATTAAAAAATTAAAAAAATCTTATAGTGTTATTAGTAAGATTTCATGAAGTGTTTAACCATTTGAACATGTCCATTTTTCAATTCTATATTAGAAAATGTTATTTTATGCATGATCAGTTTAGCATTTAACTTGATGATTTTACGTTTAATTCGTGCAATGTGGATTCGATGTTGCTACATTAGATATTCCGTTCTTTTGACTTACATATATAAAATTGGGAAAAAAATTAGAAATACCCTACAAATAAATAAAATTTCACTTTCTACTACTGTACTAAAATAAATGTTGGGATTACTATCAGGGACGAATTCAGGAGTTTGAGTCAGCACGGGCGATCGTTGATCGTCTACCGTTGACTGCAATAAAATATTAAAAGTCCTTTTGATATCCATTTTTTTTTTTTTTTGCAAAAAATGCATTTTGAAATGATGATTTGATGGAGAACATGTGACTAAAAATAAAGAAAAATTTTGAATTTACGTGTAATATCATTTTATTGAAGAACGTATGGATGAAAAGAAGAAAGAAAAATATTTATTTAAAAAAAAGGGGATTCAAACAAGGCATAAAGTATAAATATAACAATTATTTTGTTCAAACTGAATATATATAATTATGTTATAAGAATAAATAGAACTCATCAAATAATATTATTGCCAAGTTTTGTATAATTCAAAGGAAGAGTATAAATTTGAATATTCAAAATTGTTTGCATTAAAACAATCAAAATATCATTTTGTTAAATTTAGTAACACAATTCAAAAGGTACCATAATGGTTAAATTTATCACAACCCTTGCTTGATATTACAGGTTCAAATCCTCATTGTCCATCCCTTATTTAATTTTGGTAAAAATCATAGAATAAAAATAATACAAACAAATCCATTGACAAGAATTCAAACTTAAGACTTGAAGTATGTTAAGGCTGACTCTCACCAAATAAGCTACAGAGAATGTTTGAAAATAAAATCAATTATCAGAAATATAAGGTAAACATTTAATCTATTACCAACAAAAATATATATATCTCAGCGGATCCAGCTAGGGCGCCGCCCCTGGATCCGTCACTGATTACTATATTACTAAAATAAATTCCCCACTTTTACTATAATCCAAACTTTCCATATTTTAACCCCTAATTGAAACCACAATTAGATGCAGAATAGAAAACGGAATTAATTAATTGAGAATGCTGAAATCTTGGGAATTCAAATTCAAACCATTAAAATGCTACTGTAACAAGAGCAGCAATGGTGGAAGTGACGAATACAAACTTGTATCTCAGTTAAATCTCCTCTGGTATAGTGTCATCGACTGATAAATTTTTATTGCTTACTTTTGTAGATCGATTATCATACGAAGTGAATTGAACAATCAAAATATGTAAGAGGTGATATTACATTGTATTGTCATTCTTCTATGTAATCTTACAAAATATGTTCTGTCTTTCTATTTGACTTCATAATTTGTTTGATTCGGATGAATGATATTTATGTAACAGGTGATATTACATTGTATTGTCCTTCTTCTATGTAATCTTACAAAATATGTTCCGTCTTTCGATTTAACTTCATAATGTGCATATTATGAACAGATGACATTACTTTGTCAATATAAAACATTTCATATTTAGGAACGTTAATTGGGGGATATGGATTTGGGTGGGGTTTGGGTGAGTGATAATGGCTATTTGGTGCATGATTTTTGCATGTTAAATGATTAATTGGGAAGAGAATGAATTTTTAAATTTTCATTTGTACTGCATAAATTACAGTATTTCCAGAATAAAAAACTATGAAATGTAAAATTGGAATTTTTTTTTAAAAATGGTGTACTGGGTGAAATTTCCTCTATAAAATTTAGAATAGATGAGGAGCACTATATTGAGTTTGATAATTGTTTTTAGACAAATTTAGGTCATCTTGTCACATGGTAGTGAGCAACTAAACATTCCCTAGTGTTGACCGAGGTATGTGTGCTATCTATAATTTTACAGCTAAGAAATCTGAGTCGATTTAACCTACCAACCAGCTCCGGTTCCTGCCAATCCGTTTGAACGTGCTTTAATTGATTCAAGTGTCAAACAATCCAAGATTGTAATCCAAACGAATCATTGACTGGTTGACTAATTTTGAGCCGAATCAGACGGACCAATTTAAGATTCATAACTATGGATAAAGTTTATGTACTATATATATATATATATACCATGTGCAACTAAACATTCCCTAGTGTTGACCGAGGTATGTGTGCTATCTATAATTTTACAGCTAAGAAATCTGAGTCGATTTAACCTACCAACCAGCTCCGGTTCCTGCCAATCCGTTTGAACGTGCTTTAATTGATTCAAGTGTCAAACAATCCAAGATTGTAATCCAAACGAATCATTGACTGGTTGACTAATTTTGAGCCGAATCAGACGGACCAATTTAAGATTCATAACTATGGATAAAGTTTATGTACTATATATATATATATATACCATGTGCAACTAAACATTCCCTAGTGTTGACCGAGGTATGTGTGCTATCTATAATTTTACAGCTAAGAAATCTGAGTCGATTTAACCTACCAACCAGCTCCGGTTCCTGCCAATCCGTTTGAACGTGCTTTAATTGATTCAAGTGTCAAACAATCCAAGATTGTAATCCAAACGAATCATTGACTGGTTGACTAATTTTGAGCCGAATCAGACGGACCAATTTAAGATTCATAACTATGGATAAAGTTTATGTACTATATATATATATATATACCATGTGCAACTAAACATTCCCTAGTGTTGACCGAGGTATGTGTGCTATCTATAATTTTACAGCTAAGAAATTATTATATATATATATATATATATATATATATATATATATATATATACACAACGCAAAAATTTAGAAAGAATTAAACTATAATATGACAAAAAATTAAGGTATGCTAATAATAAGAGTTGGTTTTTCAATTTTCATTGACTACTTTCACCAAAAGTAGCCATTAAACATGAGTAATGCTACTTACCGTCGGTAGTGGTGACATCAAATGATACTGAATGATAGATCTAATTAAACGAGTCTAATAATTTTACGTTTAATGAGACCTATCACGTAGCACCACTAGTGTTTTAGCACTATTATTTATGCTTGGTTAAATGTTTTATATTTCTAGTCGTGTGTTTATTTATTTATTTTGCATTTCACTCTCTGTGTTAACAAGTATCTTTTGCTAGTTCCATCGCACTTCGCGATTTTTTCTGCATGATTAAATTTTAATAATTGTATCTAAGCTTAAAGATTACAATCAATTCTTTGTCGTCAGGGTTTTACGTCATTGATACAATATTATCTTTGTCGTGTCATCATATTTGGTTTTATCCATTAATATAATGACCATTAAATTAGTAGTGGAATTAAAGGTAAAAACTTTTATGTCAAAGTAAAATAAAGGCAAAAGCTTTTTCAATTGCCAATAATTATTATTCTGCTCCCAAAATATAATAATTTCTTTTCCCCAACCTGCCGCTTGTTTAAAGGTTGAACCTCAACCTTAAGGGCCCCCACCGACCCTGCCCTAAGTTATCGTGGAGGAGGTAAATCGCAGGATGTGCCTCCCAGGAGTCAGGGTGAGAGCACATGGATAGGCCAAGGCTGTTAACCCATATGGTAACTCCCGCTTGCAACAAAACCAATTCCACCTTGCGGGGAATCGAACTCTGCACACTGTCGCGCTGAGCCCTATTCGCCCTCCCCTTTGCCACTGGGAGATATGCCCTGGGGGCGACCTGTCGCTTGTTTTATTGGCTGCAATGTACCTCCAATGGAAGAAAAACTTGGTAATAGGATATGTCATTTAGATAAGAATTATGTTATTTGTATTCTCTACCTATCGCAGTCGTTCTACGAGGCATACATGTGACGGTTAGTAATTTGATGCATGTGACATAAAAAATAAAAATAAAAAAACACTAATACATTAATGCATTAAATCATAAACTGTCATACAAGATGTCACGTAATACGCCTATCGCATTGAATGACATTATTCGTTAGACAATGACACTTCGAATCCCGAGCCATTTAAAACCTCGTATGCTAAGGTGCTATATTCTTAATGGTTGTCCTACCAGTTATACATATAGGTGCATTTTATTGAATCTTTCATTTTTCAATAGGGATGACAAAATGTTTGCTTGTGTGCCTATATTGTCGTGCATTACCTTTTCCGGAATGGGAGGAAATTGAGACGAGAGATGGGGAACATAGTCCTCACCCATTGTCATCCATAACCTTGTGTTTTACGATTCAATCCATTAATAACTTGAACAATCATTTTAAAATCACATGTGCATTAAGAAAATCACATGTAATTTTATATCGTGAAAACGCTTTCTACTCCTTCCAATGCAACTCTTGAGTTTAGGGGTTTCATTGCCCCTCTCATTGTACTTCATTAGCCTAATTTTCTCTTTAGTCTTTAAATAGATAGGGAATTTTACTTGAGAGTAGGAGAAATCCCCCCATGACCCTATCTTTAAAGGCCCATCTACCTTAGATGGACCTCATAGAATGGGCCCAATGGCCCCATATCTCTGTACGGTTCACTGTCGCAGGCATATATGCCCTTCGCATGACTTTAAAAAGTTGATACAAATTTAAGTAAAGTTAATATTAATTTTAATTGCATAATTCATGAGATTAACAAATTTATCAATTTTCAACCACACATTAATCAAATTTTATTAAAATTTATTAAAAATATGATTTTTAACTCTGCCAAACATGGTCTTAAGTTGGTAGCTACGTGGCCTCCATAGGAATTTATGGTGTAACAATTATAATATTATTTTATTGTCCCTTGAATTAGTAAAGAAAGCTGCAAATATTATGGACTAATTGAAAAGGTGAAAAAAGAAATTGAAATACAAAAAAATTGTCCTTGAAGGGATCTGCTTTTTATTCCACAAGTAACAAACATCTAAATCTATATAGCCATAAGGTAACCATGGCTTCAATAATATCACCACCCAATACAATAACACAAAAAATTAAATACAATTACATATAATCAGATTGCACAATGAAAACCAGAAAAATTTAAGAAACGTCTTCAAGTTATCATATGCATCAATTATAAGTTAATTATTATGTTACTAATTAATCATCCCACAAATAATTGTTAATCAGTTTGTAAATCCCATTTGAGACACCTCTTCACCACCAAAAGGTCCATTGGATGAACACCATACATCATCTGTAATGAACTGCATCCACGACTCGTCTTTCTCTTCTTCTTCCATACAAATTGTGGACGAAGATGCCAAGGGAACGTCCGGGGACATTGTTTCGCACTCGGTCGTGACTCCCTGAGGATAGTCGAGCAACGATACGCTACATTGCCCTTGATCTTCTACTTCGGTGCACACACCATTTTTCTTGAAAACTCGACATAATGCATATGAATCCTGCAGTCAAACGATCAAGTTAGTTATTGTTTTTCTATCGACGATCCCCAGTCGAGGCGAGTGGAGTGTGGAGTTCCTAAAGAAGAAAAGTATTGGTCTGAATCTTGTTTTATCGGTCAATAATAGGGGCTGCTGAATTTAGTTTGATACACTTGAGGAAAATGTAAGAGAAAAGGGCCTTAAAAGAAGAAGATAACAAGTTTGGAATAATAACTAAAAAAGGCAAGATCACTCCGATCTCTGTAAAAATTGCTCGAGTACAATTTTTTAACTTCTTTCTGTCTCTCTCCATATCAGCCATAGAAAATCAGCAAGTTCATGTAATTTCTCTCCATGTAATTTGTATTTTAATAAATGAAATCATCACATGAATTCTCTAAAAATAATAAGCAAAAAAGAAAAGCATTAAAGTAATAGATAAATTGCTGACTTGCATAAGGGTTGCAATCCATTGTCTTATTCAGGGAAGTGGAAGAATAAAGTGAAAAGTAACCGACACCTTCTTACAGAAATGAAAGTGAAGTATAGGAAGGGAGGGGTAGGGGTAGGGGAGGGCTGCTTTTATGTCAGCATATATAAATAATGTAACATTGTATATTTTGCAGAATCTAAAGGTGGGAATTCTTATGATTATCAAATTAGTAAACTGATGATTGGGGTGATAAGATTCAGTCATATGGGGAGATAGTACTTTTGTCTCATTCCAGAAAGACAAAGTGAAACCAAAGTTTGTCACTCAAGAGATCTAAGAAATGTGCAAGTAAAGAATATGTCAGTAATTTTCTTACTACTATATCTTTAAAGAATCACATTATAATATAATAATATATCCTGTCTGATTATATTAAGATAAAGGTGGTGGTTTAAGGGTGACAAAAGCAGTGACTTTAGTTTTATTTTCCATGCATGCCATGCAATTCACGTAACATATTCTCCTCTCCAACTTTATAATATTGTTGGAAAAAGAAGGATTTCAATTCCCATGTTAATCTAGACATGGATATACATGATCTTAGAGGATTGAGTTAGTCGACTCCAAATCCATACAATATATATATAGAAAATGAGTTCATTATATATAGAAAAATAAGGGTTCGTAAAGAAATTTTCCCTCAATTATCGACTAGGCACATGTTAAAGAGTAGTTATCTTGCTGTCTATCCATCTTTTAAGTGAAAAAGAGAAGATCAAAATAGAGGGGTAAAAGCTTTTCTATCAATTTAAGGCCTGAAATTTGTGCTTTACAAATGAAAACGTGACATCTGTATCAACAGAACTAAAGAGTGGACTAGCTACATGTTTCGAGGAAAAATGGTCAGGATCCTAAAATGAAAAATTAAAATTAAAAGGAAGTATTTATCAAAAGAAAAATAAAGGGAGCAGACACTGATATACAAGAATTACTCTGTGTGTGCGCATGCGTGCGTGTGTGTCTGTGATCATCAAATCAAGTTCACAAGATCAGTTTAGCAATATTATGAGGGCAGCCATGAAAAATGCAATAACAAACAAACATAACTTTGAAGAATTGAATCGAGGGAGGATGATCTAGACCATCACGAAGGTAAGTGTAGTTAAAAATTATACGTCATGTGATTGTGATTAATTGGTATAACCATACAAGCTACCTGAATCCCAGAAGTCTCCTCGAACTCTTTATCATCAAGACGATACTCATGCATCACCCAATCGGTCCTAATTCCTTGAGGAGCTCGACCTCGATAGTATACCAATGTTTTTTTCATTCCAATGGATCGATTTTGGCTACTCACCCTCCGATCTTTCCCGGTGGACTTCCAATATCCTGCTCTTGTTGCTCTATTTGTTCGGAATCCATTTGGGTACTTCCTGTCCCTTGGTCCAAAAAAATACCACTCTGGATCTCTGCTCGGGAAAAATGATTTCTCTGCAGTAGCAATGTTATAAGACTCGGAAATAAAATAACAATATTCAAGTTTCAAAATCATGTGATGAAAAACTAAGAAATTGACAGTATTATGTTATAGAAATACTGTCTAATCATTTCCAAACACAAAGATATAGAGAAGAGTGAGGAATAACCTGCTAATTCCCATGGCTCACATTTGTAAAGATCAACTTCTGGAATGATATCGAGTTCAATCTCGAGGCCGTGAATTTTCCTTTTGAGATAATAATTGACAAGCTCTTCATCAGTCGGATGGAACCTGAAACCTGGAGGCAATCCGACTGGGGCCATATCTTTTTCCCTGCTACGTACACCCGACCAGATCACTCACAATTAAACTTAACCTTCTTCTTCTTAGTCTTCGTCTTCGTCTTAGTCTTAGTCTTCTCCTTCTATATATATAGTACTAGTACTATCACTTCATGTATATGTATAAAAAGGATTCAAAGCTCCTTGTCTTTGAGTCAGTTTTCACTTTTTTTCTCTTTTAAAGATTCTGAGAAACGTTTCTTGGAAGCCCTGATTGTCTAACACTTATTTTCTCCACAAGCTAGCTGTTTGCTAAATTATAGTATAGAAATGGAGTGGCCATTGTTCTCCCTCGTGAAATAGCGGCTTAAAGCGAAGATAACATGAGATTTCCAGGTTGGTAATTGTGTAGAATGATGGAACTTTAGATTTGAATTATTGTGACTTTCTTATTTACCTTTGATGATGGGACACGGTCGGGTCCTCGTGGGGTATATATGGGGAAGTGGGGGTAGTAATCTATTGGGACTGCTCCACCAAGATAAAAACTAAGGATGTTGCTAATGTTAAAAGTTCTAGAGTAATTTGTAATCTTAATCTAGTCCAAATCCAAATTCGAAACTTCAACAACAAAAGAAGATTCAAAGAGTTCAAATCAAAATTGAACACTTCAACCAACAATGGCTTTATTCATTGAATGGTCAAAGGATAAAATTTTCAATTCAAGTTGTATACTCAACTTATGCAAGCTGGAAATTAACATAGACAGCAATCAATATATATTCTGATGTTATGCAATCTGGAAATTACATCAGTCAGCAGCCATTTGACACTTATGTGATGTTCAAACACAGCTGCAAATGCTTATGTTCCAGCTGTAAATGATGAAGAAAAATAGCTTTTACCTAGTTGTAATTGTAGAGAATTAGTAAAACTAGTTTACTCAATATTTTCTATAAATAGGGAGATATCCATCTAGTGTGATGTATGTAGAAAAAGTGAGAAAAACCTCTCAAAAAAATTGAGAAAGAGTGTGCTGTAACAACTCCTTTGTAATTCCTCAAATTTCATAAGAAAAATTTCATATTTCTCTTATTTATTTCCTTGTACGCCCAACAAATTTTGGTATCAGAGCTTAGGCAAAACATATAAACCAAATCCTACCAAAAGTTGAAACAAAATCAACCCCAAAAATCACCATAGCAGCAGCAGATTTTTAACAGAAACTGGGCAGCTATGGCAACAAATTCAGCAGCCTCCTTGTTCACTTATTCACCAAGTCAAGTACCAATCTTTGAAGGTGAGCATTATGAATATTGGAGTAGTCAAATGCAAACTTTCTTCATCTCTTTAGTTTTAAGGGATGTCATTGAAGAAGATGAGGTGATAGAAGATTCGAATGAAGGAGATGAAGAAGATCCATAGTTACAAAAGGAATATAAAAAGAAAGATGAAATGGGGTTGCGATATATTCAACAAGGAGTTGCCAAGTCAAGTACCAATCTTTGAAGGTGAGCATTATGAATATTGGAGTAGTCAAATGCAAACTTTCTTCATCTCTTTAGTTTTATGGGATGTCATTGAAGAAGATGAGGTGATAGAAGATTCGAATGAAGGAGATGAAGAAGATCCATAGTTACAAAAGGAATATAAAAAGAAAGATGAAATGGGGTTGCGATATATTCAACAAGGAGTTAGAAAGTCAATTTTTCCTTGTATATTTGGTGCTAAAAATGCCAAAGATGCATGAAAAATTTTAAATCAAGATTTTCAAGGTTCAGAAAAAACTATCGCCTTGAAACTTCAATCTTTATGGAAAGATTTTGACAATCTCAAAATGGAAGAAAGGGAGTCGGTTCGTGATTTCTCTTCACGAGTTTCAAAGATTGTAAACCAAATTAAAAGTTGCAGAGATACAATTAAAGACAAAAGAGTTGTTGAAAAAGTGCTTCGATGTCTCCCTTCAAAATTCGATCATGTAGCCACCGCAATTGAAGAATCAAAGGATTTGTCTAAGATGACCATGTACGAGTTAACTGGATCACTTCTTGCACATGAGCAAAGAATCAATCATTCGGCTAGTCAACCAACCGAACAAGCTTTCCAATCAAAGCAAGCATTAAAAATAAGTTCAAGAAATCATGGAGGTTCAAACAACAAAAAAGGAAAGTTTAGCTAGTGGAGTCAAAATGAAAAGCAAAGCAATTGGAAAGCCAAGGCACCACAACAATTCAGTAAAACTCAATCTTACATTATTTGCAAAAAGAACAATCATGAATCAAAAGATTTCTATTTTAAATGCAAAAGATGCTAAGTTCCTAATCATTCTCAAAAGGATTGTTGATTTTAAAATAAGGAGAAAAATGAAGATGGGGCAAAATTTTTAAAAGAGAGTAAAGATGAAATTCTATTTTATTCTCATCAAAATGGTGACTTTGAATCCAAGAATCAATGGCATTTGGATAGTGGTGCTAGCAATCACATGATAGGAAATAAAGATATCTTTGTAGATATCAATCCAAATATCACCTCACAAATTATTCTTGGAGATGGAACACAAAGACGCGCAGAAGGAAAATGCATCATTGCAGTCCAAACTAAGGGAGGTAACAGAGAACTTATTACTGATGTTCTTATGTGTCAAATCTTTCATATACTCTCTTAAGTATTTAACAACTCTTGCAAAAGAATTTTTCAGTTCACTTTGATGATGAGAGATGCAAGATCTTTGATAAAAAGAAAAATGTCATAATGGCAAATGTTGAAATGAAAAACAAAACTTTTTCTCTCATGTTACCACTAGACAACAATTGTGCACTTAAAGTTGAAAATGCATATTTGTCACATCTATGGCATTTTCGATATGGTCATTTAAACGACAGAGGACTTCAATTGCATAAGGATAAAAATATGGTGATTGGGCTTCCTAAAATTCAAATGATAGACAAAGTGTGTGAAGGCTGTGTATATGGGAAAATGCATAAGCTTTCATTTCCTAAAACTTCATGGCGAGCAAAAATACCATTGGAGCTTGTCCATTCAGATATTTGCGAACCAATGCAAACTCTCACTCCTGGAAACAAGAGATATTTCATTCTCTTTGTTGATGATTACACAAGGATGATGTGGATTTTCTTTCTCAATAAAAAATCTGAGGCATTCTCTACTCTTCTCCAGTTTAAAGCACTTGCAGAAAGACAAAATGGATTTCTAATAAAGATGTTGAGGACCGATCGTGGAGGAGAATTTTTCTACAATCCCTTCATTGAAATTGCAAAGATAATGGCATTCAAAGGCAGCTGACAGTTAACAGAACTCCACAACAAAATGGAGTAGCTGAGAGAAAGAATCGCACCATTGTTGAAATGGCAAGAAGCATGCTAAAAGGCAAAGGAACTCCAAATCTTTATTGGGCAGAAGCTGTAAATATGGCAGTATATATTCTCAATCGATCTCCTACAAAAGCTATTAGAAATAAAACTCTTTTCGAGGCATGGCACAAAAAGAAGCCAAAGATAGATCACTTAAAAATTTTTGGTAGCATTGCCTATGCCTTCATTCCATCACAAAATAGAGAAAATTTTGATGAGAAATGACAAAAACTTCTACTCATTGGGTATAGTGACGAGTCTAAAGGATGTCGTTTACTAAACCCAGAGACAAATAAAATAACAGTTTCCCAAGATGTTGTGTTCGATAACAATACAACTTACGATTGGAAGGGAAAGCAAGTCATAGATTCCAGTCCCTATCAATTTGATGATCCATTGATGTCAATTTCCAACACTGAACAACATACAGCTCCAAATATTCCAACAATTGAAAAAGAATCAGAAAACCCCCCAAGAAAAACACGTTCACTAAGAGAAATATATGAATCACAGGAACTTGGATTATTCTCTTGTGAACCTCAATCATATGAAGAAGTTTCAAAAGACAAAAGTTGGACAATAGCAATGAATGAAGAAATATCCGCCATTGAGAAAAATAAAACTTGGGAACTCATTGAGCTACCAGAAAGAAAGAGGACCATTGGTTTGAAATGGGTCTATAAAATCAAATACAATGAAAACGGGTCAATTCAAAAATATAAAGCTCGGCTCGTGGCCAAAGGATATTCTCAACAACTAGGAGTCGACTTCACAGAGACATTTGCTCCAGTTGCAAGAATGGAGATAATACGTATACTTTTGGCATTGGCAGCTCAATTGGAGTTAAAAGTTTTTCAGCTCAATGTAAAATCAGCATTCTTAAAGGCGAAATTCAAGAAGAAGTGTATGTTGAACAACCTGAAGGATTCAAAATCAAAGGCAAAGAAGGCAAAGCTTATCGTCTTTAAAAAGTATTATATGGGTTAAAGCAAGCACCCTGAGTATGGAATAGCAAAATCAATAGCTATTTTATTCAAAATGGCTTCAATCAAAGCACAAGTGAATCATCCCTCTACGTGAGAAACGTAGAAAAATATTTTCTTATTGTATGCATCTACGTGGGTGATCTTATCTACTTTGGAACAAATGAACATATGGTGGATGAATTCAAAAAGAAAATGATGAAAGATTTTGAAACGTCAGACTTAGGACTCATGAGATATTTTCTTGGGATTCAAGTAAAGCAAAGGCCAGGAAGAATTTTTCTTTCTCAAGAAAAGTATATTGATGATCTTCTCAAAAAATTCAAAATGAGTGAGTGCATGCCAATATCTACTCCGATGGCCTTAAATGAAAAATTGCAAGTTTATGATGATGCAGAAAAAGTTGATGCCACACTCTACAGGAAATTGATTGGTTCATTGATTTATCTTAATACAAGGCCAGATATTACATATTCAGTCAGTTTGTTATCCAGATTTATGAATGAACCAAGTAAACTACATTTTGCAGCAGCAAAAAGAATTTTGAGATTCCTTAAAGGAACCAAGAATCATGGCTTAGAGTTTAAAAATGAAAATAATTGCAAACTTGTTAGTTATATAGATAGTGACTGGGCTAGATCAGTTGATGATAAGAAGAGCACTTCTGGATACATCTTTTTCCTTGGATCAAATGTGATTTCCTGGAGCTCAAAAAGGCAAAAATCCATTGGTTTATCATCAGTCGAAGCAGAGTACATCGCAACTACAGATTCAACTTGCGAAACTATTTGGCTTAGAAATTTTTTGAAAGATTTGAAATTTGAGAAGGAAGGACCAACAACAATTTATTGCGACAATATGTCAACAATTGCGATGACAAAAACTCCAGTTTTTCATGCCAAGTCAAAGCATATTGAACTTCGTCATCACTTTATAAGAGATTTGGTAAATCAAGAAAAAATTTGCATGGAGTTCATAAATACCAACGATCAACCAGCCGATATGATGACAAAGCCAATGACGATTGATAAGTTTGAGAAATTCAAGAAGCATTTGAAGATTACAAATTAAGAGAGGGTGTTAAAAGTTCTAGAGTAATTTGTATTCTTCATCTAGTCCAAATCCAAATTGGAAACTTCAACAACAAAAGAAGATTCAAAGAGTTCAAATCAAAATTGAGCACTCCAACCAACAATGGCTTAATTCATTGAATGGTCAAAGGATAAGATTTTCAATTCAAGTTGTATACTCAACTTATGCAAGCTGGAAATTAACATAGACAGCAATCAATATATATTCTGATGTTATGCAATCTGGAAATTACATTAGGCAGCAGCCATTTGACACTTATGATGTTCAAACACAGCTGCAAATACTTGTGTTTCAGCTGTAAATGATGAAAAAAAAACAGCTTTTACCTAATTGTAATTGTAGAGATTAGTAAGACAAGTTTATTCAATATTTTCTATAAATAGGGAGGTATCCATGTATGTAGAAGAAGTGAGAAAAATTCTCAAAAAAAAATTGAGAAGGAGTGTGTTGTAGCAACTCCTTTGTAATTCCTCAAATTTCATAAGAAAATTTTCATATTTCTCTTATTTATTTCCTTCTACACCCAACAGCTAATATTGGTCGAACTATTCAAGACGACCAACATAAATCACGTGTGTCAAGAGAGACTCATTCATCACCTTGATCAAATATGTAACATTGTGAGCGATCGAGTATTGAGCCTTTTTTTTTCACCTTGGAGTGATCACGGGGGCAGTGTGGAAAATTGAAATTGAGATCAATTAGTCGGAGCAAGTTATCCATGTCATTCTTAAGCTTACGAGTGCGTAATTACAAAAAAAATAAAAAATAAAAACTCCACGTCTAGTCACAACTAAATAGTGTTAAGACTTGGGGTTTCATTTTAAAATGTCAACCTTATTAAGAGAAGTAGTCCAAACCTTTTATAAGTTGGTCCATATTTTCATTTTTATTCGATGTAGGATTTTATCTCATAGCATGCAAAAACTTGATAGGTATTAAATGGCACGCCGCAAGTGCACGGGTCGCGATCAAGTAGTATAATGAACCTTTTAAGTCCCAGTCGATCCCTCAGAGAGTGTTGTTTTCAATTACGAGTGTGTTTGTTTAAAATTAACGAAAAAGATACACACATTTAAAAGTTCGATTTTAAAAACTATAAAAAGGCGAAAACTCGATTTTGATTTAAAATACTTAAATAATACTTAAAAAGTGGAAAAGTTTGATTTTAAAAGATGTTGGAATTTATGATTTTGCTTAACCCTTTTCAAGCCAATTATGCGTCGATGCAAATTACCAAAATATGTGGTTAGACCCGATTTTTCAAAATTAGTTAATAACCTCTGTCGAGCGATATTAACCCTAATTGCTTGGCATTAACATATTTCTATGTCGTTCTAAACCAAACAACTGCATTCAATTTTTGTGAAAATAACTCAACTGGTCACATAGGGTAGGTATACATGTCTGGATACCTAAACGCGTATAGTCGAAACGATACAAACCTATGGTATTAATTATTTCGGTCCATTATGTGCAACTATTTTTCAATAATTACGCAACTACCTAACCACAACATCTATTGACGTCAAATAAATGTAGTAATTTTAAACATGATAATTAATACACCAATATTTTGATAACAAATGCATATCTAACAACATATAACACGATATTAATGAAAATAGGTTAAGCTAATACATAAATTTCAACATAAACTTGTTTAGTTCATCATTCTAACAAAATAACAAAGAGATTCTCATAAACATATCATTTCAAACATGGAGAACTAAATGAAAGGAATACAAAAGTTGAGATAAAACCCTTTTAAATATGAATTGTAATTCTTTCAATGTATTCTTCAAGCTTTCCTTAATGATCTCCTTGCTATATCCACTTGATTCCTAAAATAAAACTAAAATTAACAAAAGAAAATAAAACTAAAAGAAGAAAAATCAAGAAAAAGAGAGAGAGAGAGACCAAAAGAGATAGAGAGAAAAGTGAAAGAGTTGGGGAATTTTTTTTACCTACCAAGTTATATTAGTATATATATGAAATATGTATAAAATATAATATATAAAAAAAGGGATATTATTAGACACATAAATATCCTAAAAATATCTAGCATAAAATAAGGATAAAATATAATATATAAAAAAAAGATATTATTAGACACAACATAAATATTCTAAAAATATCTAGAATAAAATAAGGATAAAATAATAAAAATGTTGACCAAAAAATCTCGAAATTGCTGATCAGGTCCTTCAACTTTCATTTAGTGCAATTTGGTCCTCAAAATTTGACTTTTATTACATTTAGGCCCTTCCATAATTGCACTTCAAGTCCTTTTCCTTCTCTTTTCGCTCGTTATACTTCTTTCCGGGGTTTTAGCCTACAAAAGTAACAATTACACAATTATAAATAGAAATCTACTCAATTTTATCAATAATAAAGTCCCAAAAAGTGCTAAATAAGTGTGTAAAAACACACTTATCACCCGCACAAGAAAGTGGTTCATTTGAACGGATCAATCTTGAAATTCGTATACTCATTTTTTAATCTTAATCGAATCGAATTGCTCATTAGAGTTTAATGGACTCTGATTCCATATTAAGATTTGCGGTTCCATCTTAAAAGATCAACCTTGTTAAGAGAAGTTGTCCAAACCCTTTATAAATTGATTTATATTTTCATCTTTATTTGATATGAGATTTTGTCGCATAACAAATAGGAAAATGGCGGGTATTTGAACAATCAGGTGCCTTGCTTCAACATGAGTTAAGTAGCCGTTGGAGCTAACAGAGTTTCTGATGACACTATAATAATCATTACTAACCTCAGAAGATTGGCAAAGAATGGGTGCTCCAACCCCTGGGCCGTGCCGGAAGTTTTTGAGCCACTATCACTAGCGCCCTTTACCCAAGCTTCTATTGCACCTTTAGAAAGGAAATAGGCATTTAGGACAATTTTTCGTGCCGGCAAATTCAGTCTCAAAAGCCGCCCAATTATTGTATTGAGACTAATGACTCGAAGGTAAGAATAATGACATGGAAAAGAAGTTTTCAATGGCTATGTTTGAGAATTTATAATATCAATATCTGTTATCATATCTATGTCTGTTCCAAAAGGTATTTCATATTTTGAGATACTTTTCATTCTTTTTGCCAATTTATCTATTATATCTTGTATATCTTTTATGATTATTGACCTTACAATTCCTTTAGCGAAATTTTCTAATAAGTTTTCTTTAAAACATTTTAATATTTCTTGTGATGCATATAATTGTTCTTGATATCCTATCTTATCAATTTCTTTTTCAAATTTAATTTCTTTTTTATTTTTAACAACCTTTTTTATATTATATGGTCCTCTCTTATATTTGGGCTTTTCCATTTTATAATTATTCATTAATAATTTTTACAAATTTTTAGAAAAATTATTTGTTAGATTTTTTAAGGACTAAAAAAGAAACTTCTTATTATATAAAGGGTTGGTTGTTAAATTTTTCTAAGGATATTTTGGGTAGTTTCAAATTTCTAAAAAAGTCAAAGGTCATTTTGGAAAAGGTTATATACTATTTGGGCCATTTTCATGTATATTCCTAAATATCATCATTTACTGTTCCTTTTAATTTTAATTATTTTTGAATTTTGAATTTTATTTTTTATATATGATTTAAATTTAAAAATACATGAAAATAAAAAGATATTGAGCAAACACTATGAACTTAAAAAGTGCGGCCATATTTTCCGTCCCCGCCCGATTTGAGTCAAAGTAAATTTGGATGAGAGCGTGATATTTTGTCATCGCTCACAACCAGACATGGGGCACAACCGTGTGACAGCAAGGCAAGGGACCATCTTTTATTTGTTTTAGTTATTTCTTGTACTTTAATTAGTTAGGGGCATTTATGTTTTTGCAGAGCTAATTGTACCAATGGTCACTGAACTTATATTCTGTTTTCGATAGCTCACTAGTGTTTAAAATATCGAGTTTTCATCATTTTTCTCAAGTTATTGGAGATGTTTCGTAAGGGCTTAATCAATGATTATATGATAGGCAAGGTAGCTCATGAACTGCTCGTAACTATTAAACTTAACAAAACGTTGGACGTTACTAACTACATTAACGTTTGTTCCAATTCTTTAACAGAATTAGTGACATGGCTAATTGAATATATATGTAACGTCCCGTCACGCCGTTAACAAATTGTTACGTCTTCATTGCTTATCAAACTTCGAAAAATATCTTCAATTGCTACCAAATTTTGAAAAAAAAAGTTTTCGATTGTTCACTAAACATTGAAAAACGTCTTATATTACTCAACGAATTCTGGCCACTAAACTTTTAAAAATGACACCAATCTATTGCTTATTAAAAAAATATGAAGTGCAACCGCATGTGTCACGGAAAGTAATAAAGCGGACAAACAAATTCGAATTGTCCATTCTACAAAAAATGATTACTTAATTACACAATAGTTAAATTTAATTTTAATATTTTTGTAGAATTTTAAGCAATTTTCATCATTTGAAAAAATTCAAACTTATTGTATATTTCGTTGTTAAAACAAAATTAATATTTGAACTTTGCAGCGAAACACAATAAATTTAATTAAAATTTAGATTTTTGTAATGAAACACGATTCATTTCTCGGAGGGACCAAAATTGAATGAAAATTATTTAATTAAATTTATTGCGTGTTTGGTTGCAAAATCTAAATATTAATATAATTTTAACAACGAAACATACAACAATTTGAATATTTCAAATTATGAAAATAGCTTACAATTCTACAAAAAATGTTAAAATTAAATTTAACTATTGTGTAATTAGTAATCATTTCTTGTGGAATCGACAATTTGAACTCGTTTATCCACTTTATTACTTTTACTCGATCCGTGCGATTGCGCTACATTTTTTTACGAACAATAATTTGATGTCATTTTTAAGTTTAGTGGCAAAAATTCGACCGCCTCAAAGTTCAGTGAGCAATCGAATACATTTTTCAAAGTTTAGTTAGCAATTAAAGACGTTTTTCAAAAAGTTTGGTGAGCAATTGAAGATGTTATAATTTGTTAATGACGTGAAAAAGAGCCACATATATAACCCGTTAGTCACGTCGCTAATTCAGTTAAAGAATTATAATGGATATTGACATAGTAAGTACCGTCCAACGTTTTGATAAATTTAATGATCAAAATTCAACATCTTAAATTACAGTGAGAAATTAAAGACATTGACATAAGTTCAATGACCATTGAACAATTAACTCATTTTTGCAAGATTTAATTTTTCCCCCTTCTTCCTCTTACTGTTTGATCTTCATTGTGATTTGTCTGCATGTTGAGTTGCTTTTCGGACATTTATATACTCATCAAATTCTATCAAGTTTTTAGTATTTCTTCTAAGAATGAAAGAATCTGTAAATTTAAATTTCTCAGAATTTACAATTTTCTAGAGTGTCTTTTATGTTTTTGGGTTTTTTCGCCTAAAGGGGTAGTGTATAAAAATAATAGAAAATTTGAAAAATAAAATAATTTCTTTATTTCTAATTATATAAATAAGTTTTGTATAATAAAAATTCCTTGATTCACCCAAAAAGTTTGAATCTTTAATTCTTGAATCAAAATCTCGAATTGGAAATATTATATAAAAAATAAGCACTTAGTTTGGTATAATTCATGCGATTTGTCTAATTCAACATCAATCTTAATCGGACGCACTCATGGATTATAAGTATGTCTTAATCTATTTTCAAGACACGACTTTTCAACAGTCAAGCGCTAAATTAGTTTATTTAAAATAAATATCACGCCATCTACTCTATCCTTATCATGCCAGTCTTAGCCCCCGTTTATTTTTCATTCTTTCCTCATTAAAATAAAAAATATGATTGTTATACATTATATCAAGCCACCAATTTGAATTTTTATCTCTTGTGTGGAGTCTGTAACGACTATATTTTCATTTTCATTCTTCAAAAAATTGGAAATTGTTGTAAAAAGGAAAGTTCATTGGGGTTTATTGGTGAATGACAATTATACCCTTGTAGCCCTAGAAATTATTAACGTTGTACCCCTAATTCTGCCATATGAATAGAAGGTTTTGGTTCTTAATAAAACACACACGTTTATTGACTTCTCCCTATTTTCTTATTTTTTCTCTCTTTTCACAACACGTTATCAGCACGATAGCTTAATTTTTCAAAATTTAGTAAATGTAGTAAATTTTTTTATAAGTATAAATATTTATCATATGTACCAAAATTAATTTGGTGTCATGTGAATTCTTTCGATATACGTGTACATCATAACAAGGTTGTTCATTCTCCTTTACTTTTCATTGGTATACATATTAATTTTAATTCACGTTTGTATGTGTAATATGTACGCATATTAGTTCATGTCTTTTGATTCATACTCAATCATTTTTTTCATGTATTATTCAGTATTAATACTGTCTTTTGAATCTGTCAGATATTAGTTCTACATTTAATTTCTATATATGTGAAATTCACGTGCATGTTTCGTATCTTTTGCATATTGGTAAAAAAAAAAAAAAAAGCCAATAAAAGATGTAGCCAGTTTTGTTAACTTCTATGTATGGAGATTTTTTTTCCTAATGCATGTTTGGTAATTAATTTTTCTATATAAATTCATATCATGTCTATATGGTAAGATATAATGTTTGAAATTTATATATATATAAATGTTTGTTCGATTTTCATGTACTTCATATAAATTAAAAATAATGAAACTTTACAAATACGGATTAATAGTTGAGAATATTATTTGTAGATCTATCTACTACAAATATTTTATTGTTGCTCCTGAAATAGCACAATATTAACATATTAGTTATGAAGAATATTTTGTTATTCCTAAATAATCCAAAATTCATGGTTATTAAATTTCATATGGTGGTAGTTGTTGACCTCCAAAAATGGCTCCAACAGGCACCCTAGCTTCGTCCCCTCGAAACCTGCGTATGTAGCACCCCGTCAAGAGGCAAAGGCGGCCGGACGAGAAAAAGGTCCGGCGACCGTTTGCACTCCGACGGTCAAGTCAACGGTCGAATGAGAAATAGATATATAGAGTGCAAATAGTAGAGAGATGGGGGATTTGGCTAGAGTATTTAGAACTTACCTTAACTTGTGAATTGAATCCATATATATAGAGAAATGATGTGAAATGGGCTAAGGCGGGTTAATGGGCCTAAGTTCGAGCCCAGTATGAGGTGAGCAAAGTGATAGGCACTTCGGCTGGGCTTTTTATGGCCTCGGTGGCACCTCGGCTAGGCTTCTTAGAGCCTCGGATTTGAGGCCCAACACTAATGGGCCTGGCTCGGGTCCAATAAGGTGGCCCAATATGGAGTGATAATTCATAGGCGTAACAGTAGTCCCCCAAGTCCGAGTCGTGTTATTTATATGCGGGTCGGACTTGAAATCTAAACTCTCAAGTAGGCGAGGTCTTACAGATTGCCTCAGAAAATGTGTCAGAATAAGCGAGGACTTACGAATTGCCTCGAAAGATATACTGCGTATACTTTTTCAAAATTTCGACAGCATCTCCTCTATAATATGGACTAAACCAATCCTGTAATACAATACAATATATCCACAGCACATATACCAAATAAATTTAGGGTCCATTTACCCCTTTAAATGCTCATAAGGTGTAACATATCGCATTTCTCCAAGATATGTGCAGAGGGTCTATCATGCATTATAATAAATCATATGCTCGCACAGCTCAATGTATCAGTAGTGCTATAGTGAAGCAAGTAACATGATGTCGACAATAAAATGAAAATGATGATAACACGACATACGTACTGGTTGTGATGAAAATAATGTATGACATGCTAGCAGTGATATGACATTCATGCTTGGAAACAGTAATGTGATGCGTATGCTAGCAGTGATATGCAGTCCCCCAAGTCCGAGTCGTATTATTTATATGCGGGTCGGACTTGAAATGTAAGCTACTGCGATAAAGTTGATATAGAGCCGATGCTCTGAATGCAAGTAGCATAGGCGGCAGAGGCGATGCTCTGGACACAGTAGCAAAGGCGATAGGGGCGATGCTCTGGATGCAAAGTCAATGCTCTGATTGTAGTAGCAGAGGTGACGCTCTGGATATAGTAGCAGAGACGATGCTTTAGACATCGTAGCAGTGGCGATGCTCTGGATGTAGTAGCAGAGGCGATGCTCTGGACTGAATATGATTAGCTGTACTGATACTAAAGCATGCTGATGTATGTTAGCCGTTGACTTTTTCAGATGAGCTGAGTGTATGGTTGCTGTTGCGGTTGTAGGTTCAACTGTCTCTACCGAAGCGCTGACTCATAGGACGACGCATGGGAGATGCTGAAGCTTGTGAAATTGAAGGTCGGGACACATCTTCAATTGAGGCGCTGAAGCTTCAATGCTACTTGAGGAAGGAGCTCATCTACCACCGGTGTACTGACCCACAGGGGACGGTGCGTTGGGAGACGGCTAAAGTTTTGTAAAGCTCAGGAGGAAACACAGCCACCGAGGCGATAACCCACAGGGGACTCCGCGTCAGGTGTGTCTAACCTATGTAAAGCTGAGTAAGGAGCTCATCTGCGACCGATGCGGGAGATGGCTAAAGCTTTGTAAAGTTTAGGAGGGAATGCAGCCACTGAAGCGATGACCCATAGGGGACTCCGCGTTAGATGCGGCTAAACTCTGTAAAGCTGAGTAAGGAGCTCATCTGCGATCGATGTGAATAAGTCTTGAACTATTAGAGGCTTAGTGACTGGCCTCGGAATGACGAGGACTGAGAGTCAGGCTCGACAATAGTGAGAAGTGAGGAAGACATCTTGCGGAGACTTAAATAAACATCTGACAATATGTCGAACTGTCAGAGTCTTATAAGCCGGCCTCGGATAGATGAGGACTTAGAGCTAAGCTTGAGGATAGTGAGGCGCGAAGAAAAGACGTCTCGCAAAGCCAGGGATAAACATCTAGTAAGGCTTCAAACAATCGGAGTCTTATAAGTTGGCCTCAGATAGATGAGAACTTAGAGCTAAGCTTGAGGATAGTGAGGCGGGGAATAAGCATCCCGTGAAGCCAGGGATAAACATCTGGCGAACTGTCAAAGGATCGGAGTCTTATAAACTAGTCTCGGATGGACGAAGGCTTAAAGCTAAGCTCGATGATAATGAGGCGGGGAATAAACATCCCGCGAAGAGGTCAGGAAATGCTCCTTTTGCAAGGGCGAACACATCGGATAATTTGTCTCGTCCTTTATTCAAGGAACAAAGACTTCAAACATATCACATCTTCCTTTATTCAAGGAACGGCAGCCTCTTCCTTTATTCAAAGAATGAGGACTTATAAATATCGCCTATTCCTTTATTCAAGGAACGAGGACTTCGGTATGCTTGAATAATTCAAGTTCCATAATGTGAATAAGTTTCCCTTCATAATCAAGAATTGGCCAAGTATGATTTTCTGAGGGTTGCTTCATAAATCAGTTCAGCATTCTTTACAAGTATAGGGATTCCATGAACCATCAGCAAGAATATGGCAAGCCACAACAACTCACTAGGAGAGTGCAGACTTTTCTCGACCTAACCAAAACTCCGGCTACCTTAAAAATGCCTCGTCGCTGGAGGCCTTGATGTCGTGGACACTAGACTTTATTGATGAATTATAGTGCCAAGACAAATTTTGGATGAGGAGAGCCATGGCTAGAGAAGAGATAAGACCAGTAGGCTGAAGCGTCTAGCAGGTCTCATGGGTTGGCCCACTATTGCTGTCGGAATGGCAGAACTGAAGTGGGTGAAGGAGTCGAAGTCTGCCTTTTACTGTGACTACGGCAAACCCGCCAAAATGGAAGGTTGAAGCGAGGCCGAAGTGAGAAAAATTGAAGTGGTAGAACTGTCGAACTCAGGGAGCTGAAGCGGGAGGGCCAAAGCTAGAACCGAAGTGGTCCTCCCTTGGTTATTCCAGCAAACTAGATGTCCAAGTGATTCCAGCAGCCGAAGTGGACGAACCGAATTAAAAGGGTTGAAATCTGTGATTACAGCAAGCCGAAGTGCTCAATAGGCCTAGGTGCTTCAATATGCTTGGAAGAGTTGTGGAAGATGCCGGAATTTGCCTCATGGGTTTGCCAAGTCAATTGTAGCAGCTTGAGTGAAAGGGCCGAAATGGTTGGAAGAACCGAAGTCTCTTTTCATTGTGATTGCGGCAAACCCGCTAAAATGGAATGTTGAAACGAGGTCGAAGTGAGAAGAATCAAATGGTAGAATTGCCGAACTGGGGAGCTGAAGCGGAAGGGCCGAAGCGGGTGGAACCGAAGACATTTTTCCATGGTTATTCCAGCAAATCAGATGTCAAATGATTCCAGCAGTCGAAGTGGAAAAATCGAAGTGGAAGAGCCAAATTAGGTGGACCAACCGAAGTGGAAGGTCGAAATCTGCCTGCAGTGGTGATTACAGCCAACTCCCATGTCTAATAGGCCCAAATGTTTTAATATATTTGGAAGAGTTGGTGGCCAAGGAAAAATACATTTTTGTAGCCCATATTTATGTAACCCAATAAGAAGAAATCTTAGGCCCAATAGCGTAATCCAAAAGAAGTATTAATTACTAGAAAATATATATAGAAGATTTGTATTTGTTTGGCCAAACCTGGGAAGAAAAGTCAACCAAATTAGGCACATGACAACTTGCAATCTCTGCAAACGGCTGAGAGTCACATCAACATGCTGGAAAGGCTAGTCACTAGCAAGGCTTTGTCTCCATCAGGGCCAATGTTGGTAGAAAGGGCAGAGACCATTTACTGCCGGTTACTATGGTCTTGCAAGAAGCTGCTAATGACGGTGGCTGCCTTAGTGACCTTTTCCGGAGATGATAAAATGCAAGGAGCGACGGAGATGGTTGGATGCCAAAAAATCCAATTTATTTCTCTTTACACATCAAAGCCTTAGAGGAGAGATTCCATATTTTTGTGGTGGGACTTTGCTGGGCACATGTTTTGTAAACATAATGTTGCTGACAAATAAAAAATGAGGTGGGAGCTATTTCCTTTTTGTTTGTTGCTGGGAGCTTCGGTTTTAGAGGAAAAGTAGTGGAAAGGCTCCCTTGTTTGTTGTAGAACTTTGGTAGAGGATTGCCTCCATTTTTGTGGTTTTGTTTTGCACTTTCTTTGCTGCTGGGTTTCTCCAACGAGTGGCAGGAAATGGACCAGCAATAATGGGGACAAAACAAAGAAATTCCTTTCACCATACACTTGTAAATGCTTATGGAATAAGAGGCAATTTTTTTTTTTTTTGTTACCTTGCCGCCACTTCTATTTCTTGCCAGAAACTCTCCTTTTTCAAGGAATTTTACACGCCTTTGTTAGTCCTTCCAGTGGCTATGTTTTTTGCCAAAGATAACCATTTCATGGTGGGTTTTTTCAACCCTTTGTTGGCTGGAAATCTCATTTTTCAAGGAAATTTTCATGCCTCTGTTAGTTTGTTGCAGTAGCTATTGTTACGCCTATGAATTATCACTCCATATTGGGCCACCTTATTGGACCCGAGCTAGACCCATTAGTGTTGGGCCTCAAAGCTGAGGCTCTAAGAAGCCTAGCCGAGGCGCCACCGAGGCCATAAAAAGCCCAGCCGAAGTGCCTGTCACTTTGCTCACCTCATACTGGGCTCGAACTTAGGCCCATTAACCTGCCTTAGCCCATTTTACATCATTTCTCTATATATATGGATTCAATTCACAAGTTAAGGTATGTTCTAAATACTCTAGCCAAATCCCCTATCTCTCTACTATTGCACTCTTTATATCTATCTCCGTCCGGCCGTTGACTTGACCGTCGGAGTGCAAACGGTCGCCGGACCTTTTTCTCGTCCGGTTGCCTTTGCCTCTTGACGGGTGTTACATGCGCAGGTTTCGAGGGGACGAAGCTAGGGTGCCTGTTGGAGCCATTTTTGGAGGTCAACAGATTGGCGCCGTCTGTGGGAATCGTTACATTAACCATGTTATACCACATACAAAAGGATTTTATTTTCCGGTCAGTGTTGTACCAAATGAGCGAAGACAGCAACGAAGAAATGAAGAAGAATGATGGAAGATAGCTACTAACTGAGAGGCATGGAAATTTCCTTGAAAAAAGAGATTTTCGGCCATCAAAGGTTGAAAAATACGCGCACAAAAGTTCACTGGAAATCAAAAAATTTCCTGCCAACTTTGTTCTACCAAAAAGAAGCAAGAACAACAGCCAAAGAAAATAAAATGGAACTACTGGAATCTGCCGTAAAAAAATGGTGATGGCTAGCCAATAAAGGGTTGAAAAACCCACCATGAAAATGGTTATCTTTGGCAAAAAACATAGCCACTAGAAGGACTAATAGAGGCATGTAAAATTCCTCGAAAAAGGAGATTTTCCGGCAAGAAATCGAGGTAGCAGACAATGTAACAACAAAAAGAAAAAGGTGCCTCTTATTCCATAAGCATTTACAAATGGGTGGTGAAAGGGATTTCTGTTTGTTCCCCATTATTGCTGGTCCATTTTCCACCGACTCGTTGGAGAAGCCCAGCAGCAAAGAAAATGCAAAACACACCACAAAAATGAAGTCAATTGTCTACCTAAAACTCTCGAGCAAACGGGGGGTCTTTCCACTGCTTCTTCTCAAAAATTGGAGCCTGACACCAACAAAACAGGTAAGACTCCACTCCATTGCTGCAAGAAGATACTACCATGGTCAGAAAAAATAAAAAAATAAAAAATAAAATAAAAAATTTTGGCAGCCCAGCATGCTACATTGTTGAGCCTCTCCACTGCCATGGCAACAGGCTTTGCAAAAAGCTGTCCGGTAAGCACTTTTATTCTCAAGTTCTTTTCCTCTTGAAATGGTTGGTTTGAATTTATGGTTGTTGTGAAGATGGTGGAAGAGTGGGAGAGGAAAAAAGTGTTTACAAATTAATTGCTACAAATCACTCCATTTTTGATCGCCCAATGGATGTTCGATGAAATGTCCCAAACCGAAATATTTTCTCATCCCATGAAGCTGTTGATGCACGAAAAACTCCATGTGGCCGGAGATGCATGAGTTCTGATATTGGCCACCGGATTTTGGCATTTAATGTTGATGGGTATAAGATTTGATGGTAGCATGTAGGATGGGCTGTCAATCTCTATTTTTCCAGACTTTTGCTACCTACTTGCCATCAGATTTCAGCTACTCCACGTGCTGCTTATTGTCTTCTTGTTGGGCCGGGTCATACCATTAAGTGGTTGGTTTTAATTCTTAAAGTCTGGCCCAACAGTCCACGAAGAAAGAAGGGCTTAAAAGCTTCTAATTGAGATCCAGTAATGGGTATGAATACTATCATTTATTTTCATTGAGCCACAGAAATATTGAGCTCAACAAGTTTATTTCTCTTGGCCCACATCTCTTCCAAATATATTAAGGCAGCTGGGCTTCTTGAACACTTCGACTTGCTGTAATCATAGACTTCAATCCTTCCACTTGACCCTTCTAATTCGGTCCGTCCACTTCGGCTGCTGGAGTCATTTGGACATCTAGTTTGCTAGAATAACCATGGAAGGATGACTTCGGTTCCACCCGCTTCGATTCTTGCTTCGACCTCACGCTTCAGCTTCCCGGTTCTGCAGCTCTACCACCTCGATTCTTCTCACTTCGGCCTTGTTTTAACATTCCATTTTTGCGGGTTTGCCGTAATCATAACAAAAAGAGACTTCGGTTCTTCCACCCACTTCGGCTCTTTCACTCTGGCTGCTACAATTGACTTACCTATGAGGTAAATTTTGGCATCTTTCACAACCCTTCCAAGTATGTTCAATCACCTGGGCTTGTTGAACACTTCGGTTAGCTGAAATCGCAGCAGAAGACAGATTTCAGCCTTCCACTTCAATCTTTTTAGTTCGGTTCTTCCACTTTGGGGGCTTTCACTTCGGCTGCTAGAATCGTCTAGAAGGATGACTTTGGTTTTTTACCCACCTCAGCCTTCCGCCCTTCAACTTCTGTTTTCCCAGACTTTTGCTCTTCCCGGCTTCGGTTCTTTCGGGTCCTTCTACTTCGGCCTCTGCAATCAACTTGGGCAGATCCATGAGGTTTACCGTTCAAAACGACACGGCTGTTAATTTTCCACAACAAAATTTGAGGTTGCAATGACATAAAGCTTGTGCCAACAATCAAACAAAGGTTATTAACTTATTATGCAATCTAGTGTGGCTTCAATTGGGGTCTTGGGCATGGCATTCCGTTGGGAGTTATTGAGAGGCAATGTCCAAGCGAAAAATTTGAGCCTGTCAAATTCTTTAATTCGCATCCTAGTGGATTTATTCCATTTTCTACTATGACCAAATGTGGAAGATGCGTGAGATGTGCTACTATAAATTTTGACAACTTTGCGGGCAGACTACAAACCTCGGCCATCTCACTATATTGGGAAAGGCCCACAAAGTGTACAATGAGATGCTTAAGCAGAGATTTCTCTTATTCAAGGTTCTTTCAACTACTAATCGCCAAGGCTATAATTTTAAGTGGAAGAATTACCGAACCAACCCACCATCACTTAAAGAAGAGGCCACAATCCGAAGTCCTCATTTCTTGAATAAAGAAAGAGGCAATATGTTACAAGTCCTCGTTTCTTGAATAAAGGAAGAGACGGTATCTTATAAGTCTATGTTCCTTGAATAAAGGACGAGGCAAATTATCAGATATTTATCCCTGGCTTCGTGGGATGCTTATTCCCCTCCTCACTATCGCCGAGCTATCTTTAAGTCCTCGTCTATCCGAGGCCAGTTTATAAGACTCCGACA
>NC_036248.1:5738453-5758305 GCF_002742605.1 Olea europaea var. sylvestris | reverse complement strand
CTTTACAAAGCTTTAGCCATCTCCCGCATCGATCGCAGATGAGCTCCTTACTCAGCTTTACAGAGTTTAGTCGCACCTGACGCGGAGTCCCCTATGGGTCATCGCTTTAGTGGCTGCATCCCCTCCTAAACTTTATAAAGCTTTAGCCATCTCCCATATCGATCGCAGATGAGCTCCTTACTCAGCTTTACAAAGGTTAGACACACCTGACGCGGAGTCCCCTGTGGGTTATCGCCTCGGTGGCTGTGTTTCCTCCTGAGCTTTACAAAACTTTAGCCATCTCCCAACGCGTCGTCCCCTGTGGGTCAGCGCATCGGTGGCAGATGAGCTCCTTCCTCAAGCAGGCATTGAAGCTTCAGCACCTCAGTCGAAGCTGCGTCCCAACCTTCAGCTTCACAACCTTTAGCGTCTCCCATGCGAAGTCCTCTGAGTCAGCGGTTCCGTAGAGACAGCTGAACCTACAACCACAGTAGCAACCATACACTCAGCGGATCTTAAAAAGTCAACAGCTGGTATACATCTATTGTGTTCAGTTCAGAGTCAACCTCTGCTTCGTTATCAGTACAGCTGTTCAGTTCAGGGTCAGCCTCTACATTCGTATTAGTACAGCTGTTCAGTTCAGAATTTTGCTTCTGCCTCAGCCATGTTACATCTACTTATCTTCGGAGAGCTAATATTACCTCAACATGGCTGCACCATCCACCATGTCTGAGATGCGTCGTCACCTCGGAGGAGAGGCCCGCGTCCCAGCTCTGGGCCATCTCGCTTGAACTCCGATGCATCGTCACCTCGGAGAAGAGGCTCGCGTCCCATCTCTAGGCCATCTCGCTTGAACTCCGAGGTGCTAGCACATGCCTCCCTTTGGCTAAGCTGAACGCCAAGGGGAGAAGCTCCAACATGGCTGCACCATCCACCATGTCTGGGATGCGTCGTCACCTCGGAGAAGAGGCTCGCGTCCCATCTCTGGGCCACCTCTCTTGAACTCTGAGGCGCTAGCACATGCCTCCCTTTGGCCAGGCTGAACGCCAAGGGGAAAAGCCCCAACATGGCTGCACCATCCACCATGTCTGGGATGCGTCGTCACCTCGGAGGAGAGGCTTGCGTCCCATCTTTGGGCCACCTCGCTTGAACTCCGAGGTGCTAGCACATGCCTCCTTTTGGCGAGGCTGAACGCCAATGGGAGAAGCCACTTCACATGAATTCCGAGGCTCATACAATTATTATGCTTAAGTTCGGCTGCAACAGCATTCGTTGGATCCCTTCAGGTTATAGTTATTATGCTTAAGTAAAGTTCAATTGCTTAACGAGGCTAATACACTTCGGAGAAAAACAGCATGTGATGAAGATAGATTATAATGAAAAGTGAACTACACAAAGCCCAGTCAATGGTGGAGGTGCCTCGACAGCAGGCGCCTCAGCAGCTTGAGCCTTACGATTTAGCCTTCACAAGCCTCGCAGGTTCGGTTTCTCAACCACCTCGGCTTCACCACATTTCAGCCTTCACAAGCCTCGCAGGTTCGATTTCCCAACCACCTCGGCTTTGTCACAATTCAGCATTCACAAGCCTCGCAGGTTCGGTTTATTCAACCACCTCGGCTTCTTCATCATTCATTCACAACAACGCATTTCTAATTCCAACCATGACATAAATGACTATACTTGGACTTGGGGGACTATTATTTGGAATTAAAAAATTCTTTCAATTTTTACCCAACCCACTGGCTTTACTTCATTGAAGTCCACGCATTGCATAAATGAATATTGGACTCAAACTTGGGGGACTATTGCAATACTAGTACCTCAGCATCACTACATATCATTGCCATAGCTTATGTACTATATTGTTGCTTCGAAGCACGAATACCATATTATTGCTAGCACGTAATTTATTAATTTCATTATAGCCAATACGTATGCCATGTTATCATCATTTTCATTTTATTGTCGACATCATGTTACTTGCTTCACTATAGCACTACTGATACATTGAGCTGTGCGAGCATATGATTTATTATAATGCATGACAGACCCTCTGCACATATCTTGGAGAAATGCGATATGTTACACCTTATGAGCATTTAAAGGGGCAAATGGACCCCAAATTTATTTGGTATATGTGCTGTGGATATATTGTATTGTATTACAGGATTGGTTTAGTCCATATTACAGAGGAGATGCTGTCGAAATTTTGAAAAAGTATACGCAGTATATCTTTCGAGGCAATTCGTAAGTCCTCGCTTATTCTGACACATTTTCTGAGGCAGTTCGTAAGTCCTCATTGATTGGAGTGACTCATATTTCTCGAGGCAATTCGTAAGTCCTCCCCTATTCGAGATCGATGCATATTTTCGAGGCAATTCGTAAGCCCTCGCTTATTGGAGCTATCCATCTTTCTGAGGCAATCTGTAAGACCTCGCCTACTTGAGAGTTTAGCTTTCAAGTCCGACCCGCATATAAATAACACGACTCGAACTTGGGGGACTACTGTTACGCCTATGAATTATCACTCCATATTGGGCCACCTTATTGGACCCGAGCTAGACCCATTAGTGTTGGGCCTCAAAGCCGAGGCTCTAAGAAGCCTAGCCGAGGCGCCACCGAGGCCATAAAAAGCCCAGCCGAAGTGCCTATCACTTTGCTCACCTCATACTGGGCTCGAACTTAGGCCCATTAACCCGCCTTAGCCCATTTTACATCATTTCTCTATATATATGGATTCAATTCACAAGTTAAGGTATGTTCTAAATACTCTAGCCAAATCCCCTATCTCTCTACTATTGCACTCTTTATATCTATCTCCGTCCGGCCGTTGACCGTCGGAGTGCAAACGGTCGCGGGACCTTTTTCTCGTCCGGCCGCCTTTGCCTCTTGACAGGTGTTACATGCGCAGGTTTCGAGGGGACGAAGCTAGGGTGCCTGTTGGAGCCATTTTTGGAGGTCAACAGCTATTTTCTTCTATTCTTGGGTTGCTGTCTTCGCTCATTTGGTACCACACTGACCGGAAAATAATAGTCCTTTTTTATGTGGAATAACATGGTTAACGTAGCGTTTCCCACAGACGGCGTCAATCTGTTGACCTCCAAAAATGGCTCCAACAGGCACCCTAGCTTCGTCCCCTCGAAACCTGCGTATGTAGCACCCCGTCAAGAGACAAAGGCGGCCAGACGAGAAAAAGGTCCGGCGACCGTTTGCACTCCGACGGTCAAGTCAACGGCCGAACGAGAAATAGATATATAGAGTGCAAATAGTAGAGAGATGGGGGATTTGGCTAGAGTATTTAGAACTTACCTTAACTTGTGAATTGAATCCATATATATAGAGAAATGATGTGAAATGGGCTAAGGCGGGTTAATGGGCCTAAGTTCGAGCCCAGTATGAGGTGAGCAAAGTTAATATTTTTAAACAAGAGTTTGTTGGTACTCCTGAAATAGCACGTAGCCTCGGATTTGAGGCCCAACACTAATGGGCCTGGCTCGGGTCCAATAAGGTGGCCCAATATGGAGTGATAATTCATAGGCGTAACAGTAATATTTACTCTATCTCTCAAATAGTGGATTTTATAAAATTCAGTTTATTTCCTGATTTGAGAAATTTCTTAGATCGATATCATAGATGAGTATCTTGTTGTAGCTCCTGAAGTAGCACAACATTACGTGAACAATGTTTTTTTAATATCCCAAAAGAATATTAATCATAAATATATTTATTACAAATATTTTGTTGTTGCTCCTGAAGTAGCACAACATTATTATTAATATTTCAAAAGAATATTATGTTTATTGCTCCTGAAGAGTAGATCTTCATACAGATAAATATATTATAATGATAACATACTCCTATAGAGTTAATATTTTTAAACAAGAGTTTGTTGGTACTCCTGAAATAGCACGGCATTATTAATATTCTAAAAGAATATTAATTACTCCAGAAGTGCATGATATTACAATTTCAATATTCCAGAAGAATATTGACTCAATGCTTCTGAAGAAGTATAACTTAAATTATATTTATTTTAAATAAATATAGTATTGATATTCTCGGAGAAACACAACCCACGTTATAAAAATATTCCAAAAGAATATTAATTGCTCTAGAAGAGCATGATATTATTAATAGACATATTCATCTAAATTATGTGCCTGACCATTCCCAAGATATGTAACCACCACGTGTGCAATTCTCCTTCATGGTTAATGATTGATATCCAAGTTTGTAGCCACCCAAATTTATCATCAATTCCTTCCTGTCCCATTTTTGGAGGTATTGAGACAATGATGTCTGCGTAAATTTACAATTCATCTTCATATTCGATAGAAGGTAATATTAATTTTACGCGTATATGTATGCATAATTATGTCATGGTATCTAGTTAAATTTTGGTGACAAATTTTAAGTTTATATTAAACAAAGTGGGCACTTAATTATTGCGGTTTGTGATTGTATAAGTGCCATTTATTAAATTAGGTTTATCGCTAAATGTCCATTACTATTGTTTATCGTTTGATTAATTATCTCGTTCTTACCCTTATAATACATGATTTTAATACTCGTATATTTATCTACTATAAAATATTTTTGCTCTTGAATCAGCACATTATTAATGTTCTAGTTATATTTTACTTCCTCCTGAAGAGCATAATTCAAAAATTGTGTTTTTACTCCTGAAGAGTAAATTCTTGTATAACTTTCAATATTACAGAAGAATATTGATATATTACTTTTAAAGAAATAATAATAAAACACGACGTGCCCTTGAGGTAGCACACATTTTGAAGAATTATATTTCGTTGTGTTCTTGAAGAAACACAAATAATTCAATACTGACTGTAATTTTTAAAAGGAAAACAATTTCCTTATTTTATTAATATTCGAGAAGGATATTGATTTATCGCTCTAGAAGAGCATACTATTTGGTATTTCAATATTCTCAAAGAATGATATGCTATTGAAGAGCACGTCATTATAATTTCAATATTTTTAAGAAAAATATTGATATATCGTTCCAAAATAAGTAAAAATAATATAAACTAGTATTCTTGAAAAATATAGTATTGTGTTCCTAAAGAAGCACAAATTTATGCATATTAATATTTTAGAAAAATGTTATAATTAATTTAAATGTGTCAATATTCCTAAAAAATATTATTCCATCATTTGTAAATAATCATAACTAGATATATATCAATATTTCAGAAAAATATTTATGTATTGCTCTTGAAAAAGCAATAATTCATGTTAATGTGCTCTCGAAGTAGCACATTTTCGAAGAATGTATCATTTTGAATTTGTTTATCCCTTGAGGAAAACATACGACTTATGTCACGTGAACATTGATCATAATATGATTATATAATATTTAATCATATTCTTCGAAATTAAATAATTGGATTATATCTTATATTGAACCAGAAGTTTAATTTGATTGACATGAGCAGTTGGACCATCACTGGACAACAATGATGCGAAATCAAAATGAAGAACTAGAAGATTCTTCAATCCTATAAATTTCTATGTATCATTTGTTCTCATTATCGACAATTGATCATTAAAGGCCACTAGCTAAAATTGGGATTGAATTTCCTATATATCTGAAAATTAATTAGGGTGATATATGGGGCCCCGTCACCCATCACGTTGATCATCTAAATATTATTTGCATATAATAAATTTGATACAAATACTAGATGATTGCATGGTATTCGCAATCTGAAGTTTTCGAAATTATTGCTCAAATTTTAAAGTATGAGCATAATTTTCAAATTAAATAATCAAAACTGTGTCTTGTTAATGCTAGTGGGTATAAATCTCAACATTTTAATTAGTGCTTTTTGAGATGTCGATAAATGATTTAACAAACTTGTTTGTTAAACGCGTCCAATTAATTTAATTGAGAAAAATATATTTTCCATTTCCGTTTAGGGAATGTTATTACGTATCTTGTCAATATCATAGTTCTCCCCATTAAAATTGGCTTATGGTCAGAGCATAAATTTTTCATCTAATTATTTTGATAGTGCAGTATGTATAAAATTGATACACTACAATGCACTGAGATGGAAAGTGATGAATGCTGAGAATAAATACGTAGTATGAACCCTTATTACAAATGATGATATTTTATAATGCAGTAAAAATATTTGTCAATTTAATTTGACAATTATTTCAGCTTTAGGGGAGAAATTAAAAAGTGAAAAATAATGTATAAATGCATCATCATCTAAATCCTCGCTAAATATCATTCGAACCAGAAGTTTGAAAGAAAATTTATTTAGATGTATTTATTGATCAAAGAGATCAACAATATCTCACACACCAATTTTTAATGCTCCAATACGAATTGATGTTTGAAGGGACAATTTGTTAGCATTATATTTGATATATCTATGGCAAGCCTGAAGCGTGGTTGTGTTCGATTCTCATACAAAAATCTTCAAATGAAAATGGAGCAATTAACAAAGATGATTTCATTAAGGAGGCATATACTCTTAATGAGTATTTAGACATAACAAATTATAAAACCCCAGAAGAGGTTCAGGTACATGATATATTGAAAGTTGAGATATCTGAATAAGTTATGTCATCATGGAGAAAGAAATAGAGTCGAAAAAAAAAGAAAAGGTTGTCGACAATAGTTTAACACATGGTATGCTACATCATATAGCGAGAAATCAAAATAAATTCATTGAAATATATAAATCGAAATAATGATTGGCCAAATAAAATGGACACAATCCTAGTAAAATTGAACTTACTAGAGAAACCTGAAGTTTCTGGATATACAGTTCAAACACTAAGAGGTGTATACTTGTGCGAAATGAAAATAGAAAAGGTAAAGTCGTAATGTGAAATGTACGATTTTTTACATAATGAATTTCGTGAACACTTGTATACATAGATTAGTTATCATGTGGTGGATGTAATCATAAGTATTTACCTTGTTAGTGTGATAATGCATGAAATTTGATGTGCATATAATAAATATGATTATAGATAATTTATATTGTATTATTTTGATACCATTCTGAAATGATTGAATATGCCTGAAGCATAATTCAAGTGATATTATCATGAGGGGGAGTAAATACGCGTTGTACTCTTTTTCCCCTGACTAAGGTTTTATCCAATTGGATTTTCCTGACAAGGTTTTTAATGAGGCAACTTTTATAACGTATTCAAAAGAATAGTGTACTCTTTTTTCCTTCATTAGGATTTTTTCCCACAATGTTTTTCCTAATAAGGTTTTAATGAGGCATATTCTTCGTGTAATTAATGTCTAAAACATGCAAGACATTTATCCTAAAAATAATACATTATATGTATGAGACTTTTGAAGAAATCAACAAGAGTTATTTTTCGAATTATCATGTTACTACAGTTATCAAAGAATGATAAAGTATCCCTTACGAAGACGGTGTTATTTGAAGATTGTACAAAACAACATGAGGCATTTCACCAAAATTGCAATATTGAAGATAGTGACGTACATGGCAATGATGAATTAATACAAGAATTGAAATTAGGGAGAGTAGTTGTACTCTTTTTCCTTCAATCAAGTTTTATCCTACTGGGTTTTCTTGACAAGGTTTTAACGAGGCAGCATTTTATTACTCCAAATTATTTTTACGCTTTCTGTTGGCATTTTTGTTCCATTGGGTTTTTGCTAATTAATGTTTCAATGAGATAGATATTTTATAATGTGTCATTGAAGGGGGAGTGTTGTAAAAAGGAAAGTTCATTAGGGTTTATTGGTGAATGACAATTATACCCCTGTAGCCATAAAAATTATTACCGTTGTACCCCTAATTCTGCCCTATAAATAGAAGGTTTTGGTTCTTAATAAAATACACACGTCTATTGACTTCTCCCTATTTTCTTCTCTTTTCACAACAGAAACAAAATTTATTTTCACATGACCACATATTATAAAATTATAAACGTGCATTGTAAGCATACCTAAGTAACAATAATAAAACTGCGATTACCTACTACCTGCTAAAGCAATAAATTTGGGTCCCATGCTGCAATTTTCCATGTATAAACAAAGTCAATACCCGAACCAATGTTAAAAAAAGGAAACAGAATATAGCGCAGGAAAGCAACGTATAGTGCGTTCTTGAGTCTTGACTTCGTGTTTAAGTGAAACAAATGTTGAAAATTCTCAAAAAAAAAAAAAAAAAAGGAACACCCAAAAAAACTTGGCTAAAAAATGACAACCTGCGGTGGTTGTGAATTATAATGAGGCTTGGCAGCAAAAACAGCAGTTGACAGCAGCACAGTAGCAGGATTATATGCATTGAGTAATAAGTCAGTGACCTTCAGCCATTGATGGTAGAAGCATTCAAATTCCCCAACTAACCAATATGGTTTCCTTTCTCTATTTTTTTACCATCAACACAAATAAGTGCAAGTTTGGTACGTAGTATCAGACAATATCGAACCATATAATGTTCGGTACTATCTAATCCTACTATCAAGAAGTAATGCAATTCATGGCAGCTTTAATTTGGTGGACGGTGCTGCTGATAAGGTTAGTAACTGTGGTAACTGATTCCTGGCTCATTTTGGCCGATGTTAAGCTGCTCACTAGGATTTGAAACACTATTGTGATAAGTGAACCTGATGAACCATCACCAATATTAGTGTTCAAACTGGTTGAGGCTCCATGGTCACTTCCTCTGGCTTGAAATTGGTCGTTTGGTCTACCGTCCGGTGAGATGGCGAACCCGGAAGGCAACAATTCAATGCACGAAGGGTCGGCCCCACTCATCACTATGTTTATGGACTGAAAATCCACCGGGCCGTACACGACTAGTGAACCCGATGAGTCGATGCAACATTCTTGAAGTATAAGCATGTTTTGGTTATTGTGGAGAGCCTGGTTTATGAAATTGATCAATACATGGATTTAAGTATCAGTTAACCAAAACTGGCATGTTTTGTCGAGTCCTAATATCAAGCATGTGCTATATGTCTTGCTGTACGCCAAAAAAATAAAAATTTTGCCGCTCTAGAAAAATGCAAATGACTATGACGATTATGGAGAGGAATTTTACCCGAAGAACAGAGATACAATTCCCTGGATGAGCACCATTTGCAATGTGAGCAATTTCTTGAACAGGATTTTGATTGGAAAGAACATCCCACTGTGTTTATAAACAATATGGAAATATAAAACAACTTTGTCTTGCGTAAAAGCAAAAGGAAAAAAATAAGATGATGCTCGTATAAAGTTCAATTCTCACCTGAGGTCGAGTCCTCTCGTCCCTGAAGAAATTGAAGATGTGTTGTGCAGAAATTGGAAGCCAAATTGTAGTGGCTGCACTGAGTACCACAGCATTAGGCTGGCCAGGATCGGTGCTCTTATGAAGTGCCGCACGCACTTCAAACTCGTTCGACCCTGAAACTGTCGTCCATTGTTCACCATTAGACGGGTTGATACTCACACAGAAGTTATTGACCATCCTCTGGGCAAGTTTCATCATGCTTCTTTTCCCTTCAGGCGATGGAATTACTGTAAATTTATTATATGCATAATGAAAATTAGTAAAACGTAAACACTTTGAACATAATTTTGGAATCCAAGTAAAAAAGTTGAGAATTGCCTCCTCCAATGTCACGAGTTGAATTGCCAGTAACCATAAGACATGCAAATCTTTCACATATCCTTTGAAGAGTGGAAAGCCATCTTTCTGCTCCAAATGCCAATCCACTGTGAATAAGATCTCTATAAAGCCTATGAATTGGGGCTCTATCTTCTATTTCCCAGTTTTCCACCCAAGTAACCTATTATTTGTAGAACAGAATTGTTGAATATTAAAGTTCGTATTGCTTCCTATATTACAAAACTAGATAGGGATAGAAATGTAATCAATTTCAACCTTGGAATAACCATTTGGCATGTCTTGTATCAAGCATCCAGAAGGAAGCCTGTGAGCTTTACTTGAAGAAGCAAATTGCTTCTCCTGATGGGGAAGATCATATGAAACATCGACAATAACCCATGCACCTTGTTCAATTTGCTGACAGAATCGGAGGAAATATATCTGCCTAGTCGGCACCAAAGGTGAAAGCACCTGCAACTCTTCATACATCTGCCAAAATAGTAATTCACTTAAAAAAACTGTAAACAAAACTCTCCAAGAAAACTGCAAAAGAAAATTTTTGCATATTACCAATTGCAATGTGCCAATTTGACTTCCCAGCATTCCTGGTGATATTACGTCAATTGTTATTGCCCTTGAAACGATTGTAGGAAATAATTCCATCCATTTACTCTGTTATTAAGCAAACAAAGAATATAAGAAAGTACGAGTAAAGTACACAAATGGTAAATGCAACGAAAAAGAAAGATTAAGAAAAACTCACCGTGTCCATAAGCATATCGACCAATGCCAAGCCATTCATTATCACAACACCAGAATCTCTTGAAGCTTCAATCCGAATATTGGGATTTTTCAAGTGAGTATTAGGCCTGGGGAAAATTCTCTCATAGCTTTCCAGATTAAGAACTTCTCTTCCATCAGCTGATTTCATCCAAAGTGGTTCATTGGTTTGCAAAAGCCTAATCAATTCATCCATTGCATTGCCAGCAACATCAGCCATGAGGGATTTATCCATATCCGAAATGCTCATTTTTGGGAAAAGTAACTTCTGTAAAGAACCGGTCAAGCTTCCTGGAAGAAGATCAAGATCAAGCGAAGGGCCAGCCATTCCGGGCCCTCCATAACTCGACATGGATAAATCTAATGACGATACATGAAAAGGCTGCACAGGTGGAAGTTGTGAAATAGGCCGGCCTATGTACTTGGCAGCAACGGTGGAAACTCTGTCAAGCTGCAAATAAGCAATACAACTAATGTTAGCAAACAGTTGGTAAAGGACTAAATAATCATCGATTTTCAAGATCGAATTAAAACTGCAAAAAAGGTGATAAACCTCGTCTTTCAACTGGATATTTTCCATTCGCAGTTTTTGCTCGTCCAAGTATGGATCTTCTGAAACTGGAGGCCCTCCACAAGAAGGGCATATCACATTCTTGAGTGCCTCTCTGATTGTTACGTTTACACACCTAATTTTGTCATTCTCTGACCGAAGTACACAATTATCTGATCTTTCATATTGTGCCTAAAACCGCCACAGAATACACTGTTTTAACATACTAGGGAAGGGGAATACAAGCAAAATATCTACACAGATTATAGTAGAGGATGATTAGACGAGCTAGAAACTGCTTTTTATCCTTGTACAAATAAAATTGAAGTACAAGAAAAGAAAGAGAGAACCTTCATTTGAGTCCTTCTATTTTGGAACCAAAACTTAATTTGGCGAGGAGCCAAGCCCAATTCTCTGCTTAACTGCGTTCTTGTTTTCTCATCTGGGTGGGGACATTCTTTGAACGTTCTTCATTTAGCAAAAGAAAAAAATAAATAAATAAATAAATAAATGTCAAAAATAGTGGAGTAATCTATGACCGTGCAGCTCACACTAGAACGGGTTTGCGAGGAGAAGGTTCTCAAGGTGCTTATGAATCGACGAGACAATCCTTTTACAAGCAAAGGCAATATCAAATATGCATGGGATTGCTAAAATAATAGAAAGGCCTTACCCTTCGAGTCTTTGAATTTGGTAGGCAGTGTGCCGATGATAACGCTTTTTCCTCCGGTCGGAGTCATCACGGTGGTCTCCGCCGCTGAAATCGTCACCTCCGGCGCCAAAATCCATTCCTTGATGACTAGCTAGCCTTACCAAAACCTCTGGTGCACATAATAAAGTTGGTAATAATACTGACAGTACTTGTATCCAAGAAACTCTGGCAAATCGAGTATTCCCATAATATTATAGTAATAACTGAGGTTACTATAATAAGAAAATCAAATAACAGATTACATGAAAAATAAAAAGAAGAGTCAAAAAATCATAAATAACAAGATTACTACTGTAACAACAAATGAAAAATTTGAAAGTTGAAGCCACTGGCCGTATTTCTTTTGGACACTGTAACGCACAGAAAATCGTGTACCCAGATGTGCAGCAATATGAAGAGAAATCTGGGGTGGAAGGTGTATGTAATTAAAGAGAAGATTGAGAAAAAAGATCATTAGCCACGCAACCCCACGCCACGCCACCCCACCCCACCCCACCCCACCACGTAATAATAGTCCTTCCTACCTCTACGTACTAGGTACGTACAAAAACTAATACATTGTTACAACTAATGTACTGTGTGTATACACTGTAACCGATGAATTTATTCATCCCGAGCTGAGAGAGAAAGAAGGCTTTCAAATTGTCGTAATAATATCGCTGCAGATGAGCGAGAAAGACATTTCTTTCTTTTCTCTCTCTTATTCAAGTGTTATTTTTTCAAAATTTGTATTCTGGAAAATTTCAATATTGGTCCTTAACTTATTGCTTGAGGAGCAAATTGGTATATATATTTTCATTATTATTTGCAGTCAATTCAGTCTTTACAAAGTTAAATTTTGTTTTCCAACTTTCGTCGTCGTATAAAAATTTTAAGTGGACCACCCGACAATTTAACAAAAAATTGAATTCTATTTGTCGATATATTATAATTAATTGAATTTTAAGACCTGTTAAAATGACCTCAAAACTTGTTCATTCATCTCGAAAGTCAACCGGTTCACCCTTGTTTGTTTGTTTGTTTTTTTTTTTTTAAAAACAATTGTTGTCTTTTAATTAATTTTTTTTTAACCTTGATTAAGAGTGATAATCAAGGTTTTTCTACTCTTTAGCCCTTTTTTGGGCCCCATTTTTGTCATAAAAATACATTTTTGAATAAATGTATTGATGTGAAGTGTGGTTAAAAAATATGAAAAAAATTGAATTTGAGTGAATATTGTTTTTTGAAAAATATGTGATTAAAATGATTTCGAAATACTGTTTAAGAATGCATTTTTTCGAAGAATTGGGCTCAAACAAGGGCTCAATGTTTTATTTTTGAGAATGTTTGGTTGTGCCGAATTTTCAAAGGTATTTGTAATTTCATAAAAAAATTATTTTACCTTGTCAAATATTTTGCTATTCAAGAAGCCTTGAACTCCGGTAATGAATCTCTCTCCGCCATGACCAACATCTCTAAAACCTCTGTCGTCGACTGCTCAAGAATTAAACGGTGGTGGAAACTAAACAATTCAATAAATTCTTGCTGTCAGCAGCAATGAGTATTCATNAATACTGTTTAAGAATGCATTTTTTCGAAGAATTGGGCTCAAACAAGGGCTCAATGTTTTATTTTTGAGAATGTTTGGTTGTGTCGAATTTTCAAAGGTATTTGTAATTTCATAAAAAAATTATTTTACCTTGTCAAATATTTTGCTATTCAAGAAGCCTTGAACTCCGGTGATGAATCTCTCTCCGCCATGACCAACATCTCTAAAACCTCCGTCGTCGACTGCTCAAGAATTAAACGGTGGTGGAAACTAAACAATTCAATAAATTCTTGCTGTCAGCAGCAATGAGTATTCATAAAGAAGATTTAACCTTAAAATAGTCACTTTTCACTAAGGGTCCGTTCGATAGCATAAAATTTCATAGAAAATGTCACATTTGAAGAATTCGTTTTCTACTTTGAATATTTGATACAAAAATGAAAAATATAATTCGAATTTCAAGATACAAATATTTAAAGCATATTTTTGACCAATTGGTCGAATTCTTGTGGTTTTAGTGATTTTTTCTTTTTCAACTTACATGAATTTGGTTTGCTTTTTTCACCTTTGCAATCAAACAAATCCTAATTTCAAACGCCTTTGCAAGAGCACTTTCAGCTTTGTCGTGTCAAACTACGTGAAGTTAAATTTGTTTCCATCTTTCATAATCTAAAAGAAGCATATTTCACAAGTACCATTTAACGGAAATTTAGACGGTTTCCGTTTTTAAAGTCTAATTTTTGTACTAATTTGTTGCTCGAACACTAAATGAGAAGCTAATGATGCAATTTCCCCATTTTATTATGTCCAAGCTTTCCGTACAATTAGCGTTTTAGTGGATAGAATACATTCTCTCTATTTTCCATTTTTTATATTGAAAACGCGTTACTATTTATGCCATCCATTAGCTGAAACGACAGATATGTCCTCTTCCGTTTTTGAAATTAATATCTAGCCTTGTTTAAGCTTCAGCTGTGTTTGATTACCAATATTTTTTTTATGAAGAATGTGCTTTTTCTATTCAAATTTTTACTTTTGTATTGTTTAATTGACATTTTTTCTATGAAAAATATTTTCTTACTTTTAGTCACGTATTTCTTCAAAATCAAGGAAAATATTTTCTGTAGAAGGAGTATGATTTAATCTTCCAGAGTTTTCACTTTCTCTCATCTACCCACAAATAAAAACGGACAATTATAATATTTTCAAAGTTGAAAATTAAATCAATCATACACATTTAGCCCCTGTTTGAGTCACATTATTCTAAAAATGAGAATAAAAAATATAATCGTTATGAGCTCCGCACAAAAGATAAAAAGTCAAATATGGTGACTTAATATGATGAATAAAGATCATATTTTTCATTTTAATGGGGTTCAAATAGGGCCTTAATTGACAATTTTCATGCAAATAAGTTATACGTAATTGAATTACCTATAATTTATTTTCTTTCCATGCAAATTTCATACTTGCAATCAAACGCACTCTTAACTCGATAATACAATTTTTTTTCAAACTCATTTTCAATCACATATTGTCTTAATAAAATAATTTTACACATAAATTTAAAATTTTTTCCTACTTTTTAACCGCGTACATCTATTCCAAGTCTATTTTTATCAAATAATGGAGCTTAAACAAGGGCTTAATACAATGTATTACACACATTACAAGAAACTAAAAACTGTGTAAGCCTGAAATGTAAAACCTTTTAACTCTCTGTATAATATTTTTAAACTCAAATTGAGCATAGATTTAAAAGAAAAGGGATAATTGAGGGTTAAAAGTATCAATCGAAATAAAGTAGAGTTGAATCTACTCATATTAAGAAAAGGTCCTCTTAATGCTCGATATGGATCAAACTGTCTCATGATATTCTAACCCAAACTCAAGAACATTAGGGTTAGATAATGCAAGAGATGTTCATAATATATGTCAATATTTCATTGCTCTTTAATATGGCTGTCTCGTTTCTTTTGGTTAATTGGCAAGTTCAAGCTTAAAAATCAAAATCAAAGACGTTTGCTCTTCCCTATCTTGCCCCATTTCTTCTGGCTTCCATTCTTGAGAATCCCACAGACAGAATTATAATAAAAAAGCATCAATTCTGAACAATTCTTGTCAAATTAGAATTTCTTCCTTGGCTTTCAACCTTGATTTTATGTTGATATTTTTACTTAACTAGTGATGACTGTAAAGTGAGTATTTAAAAAGACTCTATTCTTTTTCGAATGAGCGAACATTGTTCTCGACCCCAATTACACTGGCTAATGTAGAAAGGAGTTTTTCAAAATTGAAGTAAATAAAATCGTATTTTGACGTCAACAGTGCCTCAAGAAATAATGAATGAATTAAATATTATGTCCATTACACATGTTTCATTAGAAGAGATTTTAAATGTCAAGAGGCAAGAAAAATATTGTTCATATAGAGCCGGACGTTGTTCATTACAAGTTTGTGAATTGAAAATTTGCACAATGTTGTTAGAGGAGTGTTTAATGAAATGATAGAATATCCAAGTAGAGATTAGTATTACTTTTTTTGGGAAAAAAAAAAATATTATTCTTGAAAAGGCCCATCCAAAACTTTCTCCTAAGGCCCGAAAGTCTTGAGCCGGCTAAATCTAGCGTTCCCCATTGTGTAAGTAATCCCACAAATTATTGCATTAATTAATAATCTATACAACTAATTTCACATTAAGGGTCGTCTAAAATAAAAGACGCTCCAACTTCTATATTTTCTTGATGCATATGTGTTACATAATATTCGACAATATTAGGTATTTTTTTTTCTTTTTTGATATTTTCTAAAGTTGTCGCCTTTAAGTGTACCAAACATAATATAAGGGTTCGCTTGATAGCGTCGTATTCCATGAAAAATGTCACATCCGAGGAATTCCTTTTCTACCTTAACTGTTTGATACGTAAGTGGAATGGAGCTCGAATTCTAATGTACAAACACTTAAAGCATTTTTTGCCCAATTCTATGGTAATCAAATTCTTATGGTTTTGGTGGTTTTTTCTTTTCCAAATTACATGGAATTGGTTTACTTTTTCCACATTTGCTATCAAATGGACCCTAAAGGAAATAGAGAAGAATCTATGGTATTAACCTACCTATCTGTCTCCATACCCATGTCCCACCTCTCAAAATATTACATTCCTCAACTGTTTTTATTGGTGATTGTTGAGATTTCTAAGGTGCCTCCATAAATAAATAAAAAATGCCATCAATGTAGCCTTTGATGCAAAACAAAATAGGTTGTTTATATTGACCTATTTCATAAAGGACACAACATACCACAACAAATTAGCTTCGTTTTCAATAAATTTAGAGTCGATTATTTAAAACCTTCCGCTACTCCTTTCAATTCATTACTAGATCATTAGCAACAATAGCAGGCGATGTCAACATGAACACGTCCACAAGATAATATCAATATACTCGACTATGTTAATAAAAATTACTGATAATAAATATTAGAAGACATACTTAAAATCTATAACAAGTCATGCACCAAACATTATCACCCTGCATCCACCATCGTATCACTGAAAATAGAAACACCGAAAGATTTAGAGCAACAAGATCCTCAAAAACTACGAGAAGCCATAAACACATGAACAAGGTGTTGAAAAAATAATGGCAATGGAGAAGAAAATTATAAAAGTATATCAATGGAGGCTTGAACACGAAATTGGCAATGGAGAAGAACATATAAAAGTATATCAATGGACGCTTGAACAGGAAATTAATCTCGCTGTTCTCAAATGTTATTTGCCTCCTTTACAATGCCTTTTAAAGATTTCTAACAAATAGTTTGTAGAATTAAACAATCCTTGACAAAAAGAACACCAAATAGCAAAGGTATTTCTTCACAATGAACAAGTGAAAATGGAATGATTATGTGATAAATTTTCTCAATATTGGAAGTATATTTGTGGATAAATTTTAATGGAACTCAATTATGTTTCTTGCACTTGGATCACTTATTTATAGGTCTTGACAAATTTTTCACGAAATGGTGCAAAAAAAGGATGAAATGTCACAAATTTCAAATAAAAAAGGGTCAAAAAACTAACCTAATAGTTAGTTTTGATAACCATGCAACCGCATGGTTATAGGATCGCCACCTTCTCATTCTCGAGAGGGCCTAAGCCCATGCGGTCGCATGGTTAAGCCCCCTTTTTTTCTCTGATTTTGAACAATAAATTTTCAACAATCTCCCACTTGTTCAAAATCTATTTTAATCACATAATCAAATATCAACACTTATGCACAAGAATTATATAGCTTTCGATTTGAATCTATTCGTAGTATAAATCTCATAAAGTATTACTAGAATTACAGGTGGTTAGTGTGCCTTGAACCAATTATTCTTTGTAACAATACCGATGAAATCACACACACAAGTGTTATGCTTTGCACTAATCCTATTTCATTGAACTTTTAAAGAGAGAAAACTCTAACTCTCTAATGAGGTGGCACCACCTCGAAGTTCACTTGGGTGAAGTTCTTCCAGTATCTTTGTTACTTTTACCCATATTGAACTTCATTAAGAGTTTATTTTAACTCATCCCTCCAACAGTAACAACCAACACTATTTTTCAAAGATAGTATTAGATATATCTAATAGTGTGAATCCATCCACTTATCAAATAATTTGTTATTACCTCTTGAACCTATATAAATACTAGTTTAGTATATTTTGGTGAGGTCGCAGTTATTGGTGGATCTATTTGAGGAGTTTTAATTCCATTTTACTTGATGTTGATCTCAATAACTTTTTTGTGAGAGATTTCATAAATGGACCAGGTAAGTTCTCACTAGACTTGACAAATGTAAGAGAAATTACTCCACGTTTGATTAATTTTCTTACATACTCGTGTCTTAGACTCATATGTCTAGACTTTCCATTATATATTTCACTATATGCTTGAGCTAAAGTTGCTTGACTATCATACAAGATAGGTATAGAAGAAATATCATTTATATCTAAAGGTATTTCATATCATAAATCTCTTAGCCACTCAGATTCTTTCCCGATTTCGGCCAATGCTACAAACTCCGATTTCATAGTTGAATGAGTAATACAAGTTTGTTTCTTAAAACTTCCAAGAAACTACACATCCTTCAAGAGTGAATATCCAACTTAAAGTAAATTTTTTCTCTCCTGCACTTGATATCTAACTTGCGTCAGTATATCCTTCCAAGATTTTAAGAAATTTTGTATATTGTAGCCTAGGATTTTTTGTTTTCTTTAGGTAACCAAGAACCCTACTGATGGCCTTCCAATGTTCTGAACTTGGATTGCTAGTAAACCTACTTAGTTTACTTACAGCAAATGCTACATCCAGTCTTGTACATTGTGATGCTTATATAAGATTTCCAATTGCACTTGCGTATTCTATTTGTGCAATTGCTCTACCTTCATTTTTTATTAATTTAATATTTGGATCTATAGGAGTGTTAGCCTCCTTAATATTCAAATTTTTGAATTTGTTTATCACACTCTCAACATAGTGTGATTGGCTTAATGTAAAACCCACAGTATCCTTTTTAACTTTGATACCAAGGATAGTGATATAGGTTGGTAGAAGTAGACACCCTCAAGGACAAGCAAGGCAGATCACGGCACACCGATGCAAGGCCATCGACCCTCATAGGGCGTTCTACCACTACATCTAGGGAGCGCTCTACCACGACTCCCAAAGGGCGTTCTACCATTACACCCAGGGAGCGCTCTACCACTACATCTAGAGAGCGCTCTACCACTACGTCTAGGGAGCACTCTACCACAACCCCCAAAGGGCGCTCTACCGCTATCCCAAGAAATCATTCTACCACTAAGCGAAATCCTCAACGGGAATGATATCCCTCGTCCAAACACTTAGCCATAAAACCTTTAATGAATCAACAAGGTTACATGGCTGCTGATACAGGTACAATCTTCAGATGGGAAGTTAAGGACTCATCACTCAGAACGTGGGTGTAGTGGGAATACCGTCATGGGACACGTGGCACCACAACCGCCCAGCGGTTACCTAGTGTCTAATATCTATAAATACCGCCGGATGAGACACAGGTATGGGATGATTTTTTTGAGCTCCCATTCTCGTTTTTAGCCATCTGATTTTCAAATATATTCTTTCTAAATCTGAAAACTAATTCTCACGCCGGAGGTAAAACGGGGGAGAAAGCCCCGCCTTCATTTTTCAGGTCTTGCACACTTGAAGGAGTGGTGGAAACGCCAAACATTACCGGGTAAACAGAAGGGTGTTGAATCACCGCCTTTCATTGGCGCCGTCTGTGGGAACATCCGTTTGAACTAAAAAGCCATGTCAAGAAGACGAACAAGAAGTGATACTCGCCTGGTTGGGAATACGGTGGAGACGGAGTCGGAGTCAGTTGCAAGGGGTCATGAACCACCACCGCCCCCGCAGTATGTGATGCAGAGTCAATTCAGCGCTTTGGAAAACCAATTGGCAGCAATGATGGTGCTTTTACAAGACCAGTCGCAGAGAACCACCATCCCTCATTTAAGCCCGACGGAAGTGACGAATCAACAACCGCCTCAACCGCCACCCGCGGTTGTCTCACCCACCTCTCAGCGGGGAGCGGGAGACGCGGGAGCCCCAATGACCGGAGCTCAACAGCCCCCGCAAACCATGGTAGACCTG
>NC_036248.1:5661744-5737232 GCF_002742605.1 Olea europaea var. sylvestris | reverse complement strand
TTTTGACGTGAAGAGGGTATTAGTCGATGGAGGGAGTGCGGCAAATGTCCTCACCTGGGATGCCTTCTTGGGTCTAAAAATCCCTCAAGAAAGGTTGAAGGTGGTGACTACCCCCCTACAAGGCTTTGGAGGGGCAACAGTGATACCGGAAGGGACTGTAGAGCTTTCAGTCACGCTTGGGACATACCCAGCGACAGTGGTGATCGTGACTAATTTCTTGGTTGTCAAGACCCCCATGGCTTACAATGCTATCTACGGCCGACCATTGCTAAATGCAGCTGGCACGGTCCCATCGACATACCATCAAATTATGAAGTTCCTAACCAGCAGGGGGATCGGCAACGTGCGAGGAGACCAGCATGCATCAAGAAAGTGTTATGTGGATAGTATACAAGCCAAAAGCCCACCATCAGTCATGATGCTGGATGTAGAACTCCCGAGGGAGCGGATCGAGCCGCTTAATATGATTGAAAAAATCTTTATTGACGAAGGAAAGGAGTTTCTTGTTGGAACAGGTCTGGGATCCGAAGAGAAGGAAAAATTGGCGAAGTGTCTAGCCGAAAATTTGGATGTCTTCGCTTGGAACCCAAAGGATATCCCGGAGATTAGCTCAACTGTCGCGCAACACCGCCTCGGTGTCCAGCCAGGGGCTAAGCCAGTGAAGCAGAAAAAGAGAAACCTTGCCCCTGAGAGGCAGGCTGCGGCCAGAGCAGAGGTGGAAAAATTACTATAGGCGGGTTTTATCCGAGAGGTGCAATACCCCGAGTGGTTGGCAAATGTTGTACTTGTGAAGAAGTCAAATGGAAAATGGCGCATGTGTGTAGACTTACTGGGTTGAACAAGGTATGCCCAAAAGACTCATACCCACTTCCCAGAATAGATCAATTGGTGGACGCAACGTCGGGTCATGAAAGGCTCAGCTTTCTAGATGCGTTTTCGGGGTATCATCAAATTTCAATGGCCGAGGCCGATCAAGAGAAGACGTCATTTATCACGGACTTCGGCACGTACTGTTACACAGCCATGCCATTTGGCTTGAAAAACGCAGGAGCGACGTATCAGAGGATGGTGAACAAAGTCTTTCGTGGGCTAATCGGGGATGTCGTAGAAGTCTATGTTGACGATATGGTGGTCAAGAGTGCCAGAGCCAATGACCATGTGGCCTGTTTGCAAAAAGGGTTTGACGTTGCCCGACAAAGCAGATTAAGGTTCAATCCAGAGAAGTGTGTTTTTGGTACCGCAGGTGGAAAATTTCTAGGTTTCATGATCACGCAAAGGGGCATCGAAGTGAACCCGGACAAAATTCGGGCAATCCTAGAAATGAAAAGCCCCACCAGCAGGAAGGAGGTTCAGAGGTTGACGGGGCGGGTAGCGGCCTTAAATCGTTTCATGAGCCGGGCGGCGAACAAATGCTACCATTTCTTCAAAGCCATAGGGGGCTCCTCCAATTTTGAGTGGACCCAGGAATGCGAAGAGTCTCTTAGGAACTTGAAGCAGTCATTACAAAAGCCCCCGGTCTTGACCAGCCCATCTCCTGGAGACGTGTTGTGTCTCTACTTGGCAGTATCACCAAAGGCAGTCAGCGCGGTCCTGGTGAAAGAGTTCTCGAAGGAGCAGAAACCAGTCTACTATGTGAGCCAAGTATTGAGTGGTGCAGAAATAAGATGCAGCCTGACTGAACAGCTGGTGTTTGCATTAATTGTCGCGGTCAGAAAATTGAGGCCTTACTTTTAGTCTCACACGGTGCAAGTAATGACTAACCAACCTATCAAGCAGATTCTATATCGGCCCGAGACCTCTGGGAGGTTGTTAAAATGGGCCATCGAGTTAAGCGAGTTTGATATCGAATTCAGGCCAAGGACAGCTATTAAGGCACAGGTTTTAGCAGACTTCATCGTTGAGCTCACCACCCCGCCCGAGCTCCCACCAGGGGAGCAGGCAGATTCGAAAATTTTTGTCGATGGATCTTCAAATGACGAAGGATCCGGGGCGGGGATCATAATGATAGGTCCGAATGAAGAAGAGTTGGAATACTCACTGCATTTTGAATTCCCAGCAACAAATAACGAGGCCGAGTACGAAGCAGTAATCACGGGTTTGGGATTGGCAGCCAGACTCGGGGTAACCTCAGTGGAAATTTGCAGCAACTCTCAGTTGATAATCGGGCAAGTGACGGGGAAATTCGAAGCAAAGGATGGAAAGATGGCTGCATATTTAATGGAGGTCAAAAACTTGCAGAAGGGGTTCACTAAGTTTAAGATAACTAAGGTCCCTCGAAAGGACAATGAGCGAGCGGACGCGCTGGCCAAGCTCGCATCAGCCAACCCCAGACGACTGCCTCGCACAGCCAGTGTGCAAATTCTGCGACAACCTAGCATCCAACACGTAATCGATGTTATGAATGTAGAAAATGAGGAAAGTTGGATAGACCCGCTGTTTGAGTATCTCACAAAGAATAAATTGCCGGAGGATGCTCTCACAGCCAGAAGGCTAAAAGTTCGGGCAGCCTCGTTTGCCATCATCAATGGGCAACTCTACAAGCGAGGTTTCACAATGCCATATTTGAAGTGTTTGCGACCGACAGAAGCACAGGAGGTGCTAGTCGAAGTACATGCGGGAATTTGTGGCAACCACCAAGGGGTGACTACCCTTGCGTTCAAAACGATTCGACAAGGATATTATTGGCCTAGTATTAAGGAAGATGCTAGAGAGTTGGTGAGAAAGTGCGACGCATGCCAACGACATGGAAATCTGATCCACATTCCGGCCGAGCAACAGACGGCAGTTTTCGGGGTGTGTCCCTTCTTCCAATGGGGGATGGACATCTTGGGACATTTGCCCCTGTCAAAAGGATAAAGGAAGTTCTTGTTAGTTGCCGTCGACTACTTTACTAAGTGGGTGGAAGCTGAGCCTTTGGCCACCATCACGACTGCAAAGATACAGGGATTCGTCTGGAAAAATATCATATGCAGGTTTGGTATACCTCGGGTAATCATTACAGATAATGGAAAGCAATTCGATAATCACAGTTTTAGAGCCTTCTGCACCAGCTACCACATCGACGACAGGCTGACTTCAGTTGCTCACCCGCAGGCAAATAGGCAAGCAGAAGTGACCAACCGAACCATATTGTGGGATTTGAAGACAAGATTAGAAAAAGAAAAAGGACTTTGGGCTGAGGAGTTGCCCAATGTACTATGGGCATATCACACTACCCCCCGAGAGTCGATCGGGGAGACGCCATTCAAACTGGCCTTTGGGATGGAAGCCGTGGTTCCGATTGAGATCTTAAGCGAGACAGGAAGGATGAAAGTCAAGCAACCCGACGACGCAGCAACTAGGGGAGAACTCGACCTCCTCGAAGGGGTAAGGGACAAGGCGGTGATAAGAATGATGGCTTATAAACGAAGAGCCGCTAAGTACTTCAACCGGAGAGTGAAGTCAAGGGTCTTCCAGCCAGGAGATCTCGTTCTAAAAGATGCAGCAGCGGCAGGACACCCCCCACCAAAGCTTGGTCCAAACTGGAAAGGCCCGTACGAAGTAATTCGCAGGCTGGGAAAGGGAGCTTACAGCTTGAAAGATATAAAAGGAAAGCCGCTAGGTAGACCATGGAATGCAGAACACCTCAAAAAGTATTACCAGTAGAACTCAAAATGTACGCGCCGGCCGCGCTTTTGTAAATATAGTAGATTAGGTTGCATTGCTTATTTTCTCTATGTAATGCCTCACAAAGGCACCCTTAGTTGTAACAATTTATCTTATTCAATGAAAGACCTTGGCGGTGACGGATGATGAGGGCGCTACGGAAGGGCCAGCCTAGCTGGGACGTCCCGGTGCGCCTACTGAGCTCACAAGACCAGGAATTTTTTATGCCAACAGGCAACTTTGAAATCCACGCCCACCCCACTAAGACATGCGGTCGACATAGCCTACGCGGCTAGGTGGAGAGCCTTGAAAAGTCAAAAAATTGGCTAAGGCTCTTAGCCACCAAATCACCCCCTGCGGTAGACATAGCCTACGCGGCTAAGTAGAGAGCCTTGGAAAGTCAAAAAATTGGCTAAGGCTCTTAACCACCAAATCACCCCCTGCGGTCGACATAGCCTACGCGGCTAGGTGGAGAGCCTTGGAAAGTCAAAAAATTGGCTAAGGCCCTTAACCACCAAATCACCCCTTGCGGTCGACATAGCCTACGCGGCTAGGTGGAGAGCCTTGGAAAGTCAAAAAATTGGCTAAGGCCCTTAACCATCAAATCACCCCCTGCGGTCGACATAGCCTACGCGGCTAAGTGGAGAGCCTTGGAAAGTCAAAAAATTGGCTAAGGCCCTTAACCACCAAATCACCCCCTGCGGTCGACATAGCCTACGCGGCTAGGTGGAGAGCTTTGAAGGCTAAGGCCCTTAATCGCCAAATCGCCCTCTATATATATATATATATATGAACACTCCCCCGCACCATCAAGCAGTAAAAAGAAAAATAACATGAGAGACGACATTTTAAAGGAACCACGCATCCAGCGCCAATAATATCAAATGAAAGATATGTTTATACATTCGAAGAATTCTTGCCCACATCCCGAGCAAGTAGAGGATAACAAGGCTAAGCAAAAGTAAACGCTAAAAAGGAAAAAACTAGCAAGGAAAACAGCAACTAAGAAATGCTTCAGCTCGAAGGGGAGACATCCCCACTACCACCTTGTGATGAACGACCGAGTGATCTGGATGACTGAGCTACGCTCTCCTTCCCCTTACACTGGGCGAGAAATCTATCCAAGTCGGAGGGGTCTATAGAAGGATGTTCAGCCATAATCCACTCCTTGGAGAGCTTAATTGATGCTGACATCGCCTTCCCCCCGTATGAGTTCAAAGCCTTAGCATAATCGGACGATGTCTTATACTAATCCATAGCCGCCTTGAGATCTCCAGCGTACTCATTTGAGGCCTTATACCTCTCAACCGCCTCTTCAGGAGCACGAGCCAAAACAGAGCGTAGGTTGTCGATCTCCGTCTCTTGATCACGAGCTCGAGCGTCCGACATCTCCAGAGATTTCCTCAAAGAGGATATTTTCTTCTTGTGGTGATAAGCCTCCTTCTTCTTTTCTTCAGTAAGAGTTTTCAGCTTTGAGACTAGGCGGCGATTCGACTCAGCGAGTCCGATCTGGAGGGCCACCACCTAAAAAAAAATGTATAAGGGGAAAAAGAGTGAAACCACGAGTTAAAGTCTAACTTAAAAGGCGAGATCCAACATAAAAAAAAATCTCGAAATGAGAAACATACCCTCTGAAGGTAAACTGCCGCAGCCCTTTCTATGTCATCTGCGCTACACCCTGCAATCGCTTTGGATCGAGCGGGGGTCACCAACGACTTAAGCACCCCCATCTCATGATAGCCCCGGGTGGGAGGAAACCCAAAGTTAGGAAGCGAGTCCTCGCGCTCACATCGTGCACGACTAGGAGCTCCCGGCCTAGGAGTTGGAACCACATCACGAGGCTCATCTAAAGGCTGAGAAGTCTCGTTGATCGTCTGAGACTTTCTCCCAAGGTCGGCCCCTCTCCTTCTCTTTGAAGGGATAGGCAAAGGATCCACCTCACCCTCCTGCCCCTGGTCAGGCATGGAGTCCATGACTCCTTCCAGATCAAACTCGGCCCCTGCACATGTAAGTTGAAATTAGTTAAACTCACAAGGTAGAGTACAAAAAAAAGAGAGAGGGGGGAAGAGAGGGTGGGGGTGAATATGAAAGCTTACCATCAACGAGGGTAAGGCCCTCATCTCCTCCTGGCAGAGTCCTCAATACCTCATCAAGATCAAAGTCCATACCTGAAACAAACATCCAAGCTCATTAGTCTCGACGAGCTAAAGGCAAAAATAATAAATGACCGTGTGTGCATGCTAAAAAAAAGGGAGAAAGAAAAACAACATAAATGACCTACCGATTGGACGACTCATCCCCACTTTCAACATGTTCTTCATGGTTAGGACGACCCTAAGTCAGGTGCAAAGGGCGGAACATCAACCAAGTCCTGGATTTGAGCTTTTAGAAAGGGAGTAGCTTCTACTTGGCTATTGAAGAGACGAATTTGGGGGTGTCGCCAGTTTGTGTTCAAAGAAAACTGACCCTTTGAAGGCCAGACGAAGAAAAATCGGGACTTCCATCCGCTATTCGAATTCCTAAACTTAGGGAATTGCATAGGTACCCTAGTGGTAAAATAGACAAAGGCATTACATTGAACTAGCTCATGCATTTCGAAGACACACCTGAAAAGATCCATGGAAGGTGAAATTCCCTTTTCGAGACAGGCATACAGAAAATACAACGCTTTTCTCCATGCGTTAGGATTAATTTGACTAGGAGTAAGGTGGAACTCGTTGAAAATCGGCACAAAAAAGGGATGAATGGGGAACCGAAAACCCCCGTCCATAACATCCTTGTACATGGCTATCTCACAGGGGTCGGACCCGGAGAGCCTTTCTTTAGGACCAGGGGCTCTATAGACGTAATCATCAACCCGGTCATACTTTCCTAGACATTTTTCTAACTTAAGTGGCGAATTGTAGAGACTATAATTTTTTGGGATATCTAGGGGGACAACCTCATCGGCCGGGTCGCGCCCGATTTCCAAATTTTGGCCTGGAGATTTAGAAGAACCAATGTGTCTCTTTGGGAGATTTGGAACAAATGGCTGAGAGTCAATTGAATGAGTTTCACTATCACTATCATAATGGGATTTGCCGGATGAAGGGGGCGAGTCACTACAAGGACGGATCGAAGGACCGAACAAACCACAAGAATTAATGGATGGCGGGAGACGGCCAGCCCGTAGTTCGACCAGCCCCTTGGCTGGTCGACCGTCGACCAGTTAAGCTGGTCGACCAGCGGGGCTGGTCGAGCAACCAGCCCCGCTGGCCGACGACTGACCCCCCCGTGGGTCGGTCGGACTTCCTCCGGCACCCTCCGACGAAGGTCCGGTCGAATCACTACACCCCCATCACTTTTTTCATTGGAAGGAGAAGAAATGATAGTTTTATACATGACAACAAAAATGATGAAGAGAAGAAATTTAAAACAAGACCTTGGATTTAAATAAGGAGAGGAAATTACCTTAGAAGAGAGGAAGTCTAGGAGGTTGAGAGAAAATGAAAGTGATTTTCTAGAATGAGAATTACCCCCCTTTTATAACACTAGAATTCAAATTTTTTGGGGGGGAATTGGAGGGAAATCTCCCTCCAATATTAAGGCCATTAGTGAGGATCCATGTGTACAGTAGAATTGCCACTCGATCGTGTTTATATAGTTCGATTCGCTAATACGAACTATTCCTTTCTCTTTATTAAAAATAAATAAATAAAATTTCAAACCAACCTAAAATTGCTACCCCTTGCCGAAAACATCGACAAGGGATAGAGGGGCTAATGATATAGGTTGGTAGAAGTAGACACCCTCAAGGACAAGCAAGGCAGATCACGGCACACCGATGCAAGGCCATCGACCCTCATAGGGCGTTCTACCACTACATCTAGGGAGCGCTCTACCACGACCCCCAAAGGGCGTTCTACCATTACACCTAGGGAGCGCTCTACCACTACATCTAGAGAGCGCTCTACCACTACGTCTAGGGAGCGCTCTACCACAACCCCCAAAGGGCGCTCTACCGCTATCCCAAGAAATCATTCTACCACTAAGCGAAATCCTCAACGGGAATGATATCCCTCGTCCAAACACTTAGCCATAAAACCTTTAATGAATCGACAAGGTTACATGGCCGCTGATACAGGTACAATCTTCAGACGGGAAGTTAAGGACTCATCACTCAAAACGTGGGTGTAGTGGAAATATCGTCGTGGGACACGTGGCACCACAACCGCCCAGCGGTTACCTAGTGCCTAATATCTATAAATACCCCCGGATGAGACACAGGTATGGGATGATTTTTTTTGAGCTCCCATTCTCGTTTTTAGCCATCTGATTTTCAAATATATTCTTTCTAAATCTGAAAACTAATTCTCACGCCGGAGGTAAAATGGGGGAGAAAGCCCCGCCTTCATTTTTCAGGTCTTGCACACTTGACGAAGTGGTGGAAACGCCAAACATTACCGGGTAAACAGAAGGGTGTTGAATCACCTCCTTTCAGATAGTATCAACTTCTCCAAGATCCATCATTTTGAAAGTAAAGTATATAAATAATTTTGTTTCTTTGATCCCGTCTATATTATTGTTGATGATTAGCATATCATCAACATATAGACATACCAACGTGAATATATTTTCATTCACTTTCATGTAGAGACATTTATTTACCGAATTATGATTAAATCTATTTGACATTATTTTAGAGTCAAATTTCTCATGCCACTTTTTGGGAGCTTGCTTTTGTCCATATAAGGATTTAATTAATTTGCACACTTTATGTTCATTTTCCGATTGAACGAACCCTTCTAGTTGTTCCATATAAACCTCTTCTTCAAGACCTCCATTTAGTAACGCCGTCTTGACGTCCATTTGATGAACATGTAAATCATAAATGGATGCTAATGCAAATAAGATCCTAATCGAGGTTATCCTAGCTACGGGTGCATATGTGTCAAAGTAATAAATTCCTTCTCTTCGAAGATAACGTTTAACCACTAATCTAGCCTTGTAGGTATTAAGAGATCCATCGAAATTGTATTTCTTCCTAAACACCCACTTGCAACCAATAGCCTTAGATCCTGCTGGCAAGTCAACTATTTCCCAAGTGTCATTTGAAATAATAGAATTCATTTCACTGTTTATAGTTTCTTTCCAGAACATGCAATCTCTAGATTGCACCGCTTCCTTATAAATCTTAGGATCACTTTCCACTTGAAGGATAAAGGGAATTGTTCTTACATCTTTTCTATCTCCTTCTATTAAGTAAAAAGAAATAAGTTGGGGATCTATTTCATCTGATCCTAAGTTCTTTTCTTTTCTAGTTCTTTTACTTCTTCGAAGTTTAATTTCAACATCTTTTATAGATGTTTCTTCTGGTGAGCTTTCAAAGATTGAAATATCCTTTTTATTGTTTTCAGATTTCCTAGCTACCATTACATTCTCGAAGAATTCCACACCTCTTGATTCTATTATGACATTCGTTTCTAGATTTAATAATCTATAGGCTTTGCTATTGAGAGCATATCCTACAAAAGCATATTTGATACCGCTAGGACCTAACTTGATTATCTTAGGATCCATTTTCTTACAATAAGCAAGGCACCCCCATACTTTAAAATAACTAATATTTGATTTTCTATTTTTCCAAATTTAGTATGGAGAAATTTTATTCCTTTTCATAGGGATCCTATTTGTTATATGGCAAGCACTAAGTAGGGCTTCACCCTATAGGTTAAAAGGTAATTCAGAATTTAATAACATTGTATTTATCATTTCCAAAAGAGTTCTATTCTTTCTTTCTGCTAATCCATTTTGTTCCGGTGTTTTAGGTGCGGAAGCTTGATGTATTATTCTATTTTGTTCACAAAACATATTAAATTCATTAGAAAAATATTCCCCACCTCTATCACTTCTTAAAGTCTTTAATTTTATTCCTAATTGATTTTCAACTTCAAACTTATAAGTCTTAAAGGCACTAAAGGCTTCATCTTTATGTTTTAATAAGTACACATAGGTATATCTAAAACAATCACCAATAAAAGTAATAAAATATCTATTACCACCTCTAGTTAACATTTCATTCAATTCACATATGTCGGAATGAACAAGTTCAAGTAATCTTGTTGTTCTTACTACGCTATGAAATGGCTTCTTAATAATTTTTTATTTAACACATGTTTCACACTTTTCAAGGTTGTCAATATCACATTGTATTAATCCATATTTAATCATTCTTTTCATAGTATTAACTCCTATATGTACTAATCTACCATGCCATAAATTAAATGAATCGGTAACATACGCAAAAGATTTAACTTTATTTTAGTTATCCTCAATAGTACATAGTTTGATCATTCCTTCGGTAGAATAGCCCTTTCCAACAAAGTGCTCATTATGGGTTGATACAAGTTTTCCAAATTCAAAAACAGATTTAATTCCAGGTTTTCCCAAGAGTACACCACTTGCTAAGTTTCTATTTATTTTCGGTACATACAAGACATTTGTCAGAGTGATTTTTTTCCCGAAGAGAAAATGAGTTTTACATTTCCTTTGCCAATCACTTTTGATCTTCCTTCATTTTCCATTTGTATTTCTTGTTTGTCTTCAAGGTCATAATAAGTTTTGAAAAGAAACTTATCATAACATACATGGATTCTAGCGCATATATCGTACCACCAGCTCGGAACTTTGCCTTGGATTGCATTGATTTCGCTCACCTTGACGATAATCTAATCAATGGAGTTCACTTGTCCTTCCTTCTTTTGTTGTTTTTTATGTCTACAATCCTTGGTATAGTGTCCCGATTTTCTACAAATATAGCAAGATCCTTTGACTTTGTTTTTGAACTTTCATTGATCCTTTTTAGGACCAAGAAATTTTTCTTTCTTTTTAAATTTGTTGGAGTTGTCCACATTGTCCATGGCATTGGCTTTTGAAGAGCCATCATAAGAATTTTCAATCTTATCTCTTGCCTTGATTCTTCCTTAATGCGAAGATGTTTTTGTGTATCTTCCAAAGAAAAATCTTTGAAATTGTGAAAAATCTTCTTCCTATATCATTTTCAAGAACCAGAAAGTTTAGCAATAATTGCTCCCACTTGAAAAGTTTCGGGAAGTTCAATTTTCACTGCTTTCAGTTTATTTACAATTATTTGTAACTCATGCACTTGAGGCAATAAAGGTATATTATTCAAAAATTTGAAATCAAAATACTTAGATATTAAGATCTTTTGGGTACCTTCCTTCTCGGCTTTGTATTTGCTTTCTAGCGCGTAAAAATTTTTTTTTGCCGATGTAGTGTTGGTGTAGAGATCATAGAGGCGATTGGATAATGCATTTAGGATATGGCCTCGACATATCAATTCGTCCTCTTCTCATTTCTTCCTTTCTATGTGAATTTCTTCTGTATCCTTATTAGTTGCATTGGGAATGGGCTCCAGTTTTGGATTAAGCATGTAGAAAATTTTCAAGACCGTTAACAAAAATTTAAATTTGTCTTGCTATCTTGTGAAATTTGCACCATCAAATCTTTCCAAGCTTACTAGGTCTTGATTCATCTTTTTGATAGTAGCAATTGTAGATTCCGCCTCCATTGCAATAATAGTAACAAGTAACTTTTGAGAATGTTGAAAAAATAATGGCAATGGAGAAGAAAATTATAAAAGTATATCAATGGAGGCTTGAACATGAAATTGGCAATGGAGAAGAAAATTATTAAAGTACATCAATGGAGGCTTGAACACGAAATTAATCTCGCTGCCCTCAAACGTTATTTGTCTCATTTCCAATATTTTTTAAGGATTTTCGGCAAATAGTTCGTAGAATTAAACAAGTTTTGACAAGAAGAACACCAAAAAGTAAATGCGTTTCTTCACAATGAACAAGTGAAAATGGAAGGATTATGTGATAAATTTTCTCAATGTTGGAAGTATATTTGAGGATAAATTTTAATGGAACTCAATTATGTTTCTTGACCTTGGATCACCTATTTATAGGCTTTGGTAAATTTTTCATGAAATGGTGCAAAACAAGAATGAAAGCCACAAATTTCAAATAAAAAATGGTCAAAAAACTAACCTAGTAGTTAGTTTTGATAACCATGCGACCGCATGGGCTATAGCCATGCGGTCGCATGGTTATAGCATCGCCACCTTCCCATGCTCGGGAGGGCCTCATGCGACCGCATGGGCTTAATCCATGCGGTCGCGTGGTTAAGTCCCCTTTTTTTTCTTTTGATTTTGAACAATAAATTTCCAACACTAGGTACTATTATTTCTACATGTTCCATCAGTCACGAAAACCTGCCTAGAGCCATTATCATCTCTCCATCAGTACATGTTTGTTTCACCGTTCTCCTGGACTTTGTTCTGATCTTTTAAGACCACTGCTTTAACATATATAGTACTACTGGTACAGGAGATATTTATAATAACTATTCAAGCCATAATACTTCCTAGATTTTTTATAGAACTATTAGCTTATGTGCTATATCTAAATAAATGTCAGGGTCCATATCGATGTTTAGATTTTGAGCTGGAGGTTTCTGGACGACTTAATCGCTTCTTCCTATATCTCCATGCAGCTTGAATATGTCTTGCTGGTAAGCCTCGCCACTGATAGCAAGTGATTATAAGTGATAAGTGAGAAACTATATCGATTGTGTGAACCAGGCCTAAAGCTTGTGAGTTGTGATGCCCAATAAGCTTTTCTGTTCATTTTTTAGTTAGCTTAATGTTATCAGTAGATCAAAATAATTTTACACTGTTTAATGAAGCAAAGGTCTGGACGCAATTCAAAATAAAATAATAAAACTGATAAGATTGAGCTTGATGATAATGTCTAACATTAATTTCAAATGTGTTCTTTAATTTCTTTATTATTCTCATTGTTCTTAGACTGCAGCCACACTGGTTTAGTTCTAGTATCCTATTTTCTGTTAAGCATCATAATTTCGCACTTGACTGCTAATTCAAGTTCAAATCAAAATTCATTACACATTGCATCACATTCTAACTTTGTAGCATATAAAGTGACTTGAAACTAGACATATCAAACTCTAGTGAACGTGTGTGCACGCGCGCGTCTATGTATGTACATATATTTGCGTGTGTAGCTTTTTTATTGGAAAAACGAAAGTTTCTTCTTGTTAGTGGACTTAGTTCTCGAGTGGCATCGAAGAATTAATCCTTATATTTCTTCCTTAATGTCGGGTGATTAGGGTAAATATTAATATTGCTCCATCAGTCTATTTTGGGAGGATAAATTGTAATAATCATCATGGACTAGTGAGATTGTTGTGGTATTCAACACTTGAGCCGAAAGCTATGGTTTTTAAGTGCATTTCTTCAACTCATTAACTCTTATGCATAAATGATGATAAATGATTAGTATTTTGAAAGTTAAACATATCTATTTATGCGGTCCCTTTTCTAGTTTGCTTCAAATGCAGAGATTTAGTGAGTTTTCTCATCGTACAAGTACCTTTCAAATAGAAATATAAGATTTCATTCTAAAACGTTACCCTATTATAGTAGTCGGAATTCTCCTAAACTCAAAATAATCCACCTATCTAGTTGATGTGGAACTTTTTACTCGATCTTTCCCATCAATCCAACCCCAATTAAAGCACCCATTTTGATCCCCTCAAGCAATAATTTATCCTGCCTCATATTAGGTTCCATGAAGACTCAAGTGCCATATGATGCAACTACTTTGAGATCAACCATAGATTTTTGGGCGATCAAAAACTAATTAGGACCTACACCTTCGTTCAGATTTTCCATGGTCTATGAATATTCATCTTACGCATCTACATGACTAAGTCGAGGCACGACTCTGATATAATTCATAGAGATTTGTGTTTAGTCTCAAAAATTTAACTTAACCGCAGACCATTCTCATATCTTATCTATGTAGAATTTATAAGTGCATTAGTTGTCCTATTATTGCTAGAGTATAATTACTCAACCTGTGAGAAGTCTTTTTTTATGATACTGAAATAAATAAATATATTGTTCTCAATTGGAACTTGTATAAAAATATGTGAACAACATAATATATAAGAAGGCAGTGCGAAGGTTTCCACCAATATGGTTAAAATAAAATTGTTCCTAATTGAGGAATGTATCCATGGAAATAAGGACATTTACATCCCTGTCTTCTACCTAATGCCCACAAGCTCATCAAAAGTAAGTTATACTCAAAGCACATTAATTAAAACAGCATACTAATTTCATTCTTTCTATTTGTGTTAAATGCACCATGCTCACCCAATTTTAATCGAAGTTGTATACATGTCACTCTTCTTCAATCCGGTGCATCAAAATCATTTAACTTCAATTTGCTTGGAAAATCTGGTCATTCGGTCCATTGTCTTGTCAATTTAACTAATACAAATTACTCAATTTAAAAGAGATTTAAAATAAAAAAATAAATAATGTATGGTCTAAAAGCAGGTTTTACATATCAATTATCCATTAATTTTAATGTCTACGGGCCTACGGCAGCATATTACATTGGTTAAACTGACGCAGTGGATAGATTGACCATAGTTGTAAGCAAATCAAAGAAGGGTGACCTGAATACTAAATTGAAGTTAAGTGACCTATAAGCAACTTTGCTTAAAATTGGGTGACGTGTTGAAAACCAATCTCCATAGGAAGCGACCAAAAAATGGTCTTGTATTCGACAATAATTTATTGGAGACAAGGTTTAAATATTTCGTTGTTTCTTATAGTGTAATGAGGTGATTAAGTGGTAGAAAACATGGCAGATACATATCCAGTTAGTATATTTTTAGCAGTAAATGTATACTTAGGTCAGGTAGGTGATCACTTGAATTGATCCTATACATAAAAGAGAAGAAAACCAGTATTTTCTTCAAATGGTTCGGCCGTTAGCTTTCAGTAGTTTAATTTACAGTTGAGAAGTTGAGTTACTTGCTGTCTCAGAAATCCTATTTCCATATTGAGGTGCAGATTAATGAGTCAAAACAGATTAGATTTATGCACAGGTATATGATTTAAGAATTCATTAACTTAATTATAGGATCAATAGGGCAACAAAAACATTTGCTGATGATTCAGATTCAAAGTAGGTAAAACTGGTGAACAGTCAAGCCCTCTTCCATGTACATAACAACAATACGTAGACTAAGTCAATATCTTGCCTTTTTGTAGTGATATAGATACGTATCTAATAGTACATAGAGGATATATATGGAAGAGTCGCATGGATTTGTTAGTTGAAGAAAGCGGCTTAGTTACAAGTTTCCTTTGTACAAATGGTGGGTGAGATATGGAGTTTCTATTTTAAGTTTTTTTAACAAAAGAATGGTAGGCCAACGGTCAAAACAAGTCTTATTTCCCATATATATAATTATTAGTAGAAAAAAATTCCTTAATTTGGGTACCTAGTATATGCATTACTTAAACCAAGAGTTTGTTTTCTTCATATTCTCTTATTAAAGAAGACGAAACTTTAATTTAAGGTTTCATGTTGTTATAAAAAACCTAAATTCCCAAGCTTGTTCTTCGTATGGAAATTGTTGTGATTTTTATTGATATTCATCTAATAACTTAACTCGCCCATTTTTAGAGCCTATCTCTACAAATCAAAAGTAGAATTCATATCTCAATCACCACTTAAAATAAGAAAAAGCTTTTATTCATCTCCCCAAGTGGAGCCTTTTTCATAAATTGTGTAGTTTTCATATATATATATATATATATATGAATATGCATATCATGCACAAATGAAGACCAATATTGTTTCCACGTGCAATATTGAGAATGTAAGCCAATTATTATTTATTTAGGTCATGGAAAGGGGATCAAGACCTACTACCATATGTACATACGTCTTTACAAGGTCTAATAACATTACCAAACTTCTCTGTCCGATGATATAACGTTATCATTACATTAATTATTTCCAATTTATGGGAAACAAGAAACATAAGACAGATTTTAGTTTGGCATTAGATTTTATTTAGGTTAATTAGTTAAATACAAGTTTAAACCAATATTTTAACCACCGCGACAAATACTGTCCCGAAAAGATAAATATTCCAGGTTGAAGCCCTCGTAAAAAAAAAAAAAAAGGTTCATTTTTTAAAATGAAACTTGGAAAACTAGTAAAACAAGTTTATTTAGTGTCTTAAGAGTTTTATATCAGGCTTTAAATTTTTTATTTTTGCCCAGTTCTCAATTTTTCGAGATCCATCTGATTCGATTCTTACAAACATTGGTTCCAACAGTTTATGAGTCAATTAACTAGTTCATCATATCCCCAACAATTATTTAATTTTTAGTTACATGTCAGAAGGAAAAAAAAAAAAAAAATATATATATATATATATATATATATATATATATTAGCTAGATAGGTGGGTATTGTAGGTTAGAATTTGGAACGATGTTGAAAGGAGAACGACATTTACCCTACCAAGCAACCTTTTTTCTTCTTCTTCTCTCTCTCTATCTATCTATCTATCTATCTATCTGAGCAAGTGGTGGTTAGCCTAGAAGTTGCCTCAATCACTAATGGTGGTCTGTCCAAATTCTTACACTCTCTAACGGAAAAAATCTTGTCATCTCCCTTATATATTAACTCTCTCCTTGTCCAATTCTCTAATTTCCTCCAACGTAAATCTTTAATTCAGACCATATCTTTTTACTTTCTTCCTAATTTCTGTTCTGTGTATTTTTTTTGACATCTGTAATGGAAATTTTGATCGCTTGCCAGAAATTGAGGAAGAAATTGCTAGGAGGATAGATAGATTAATAAGACAGATTTTGGAGCTCAATAGGCTTTCTTATATCCACCACCTGTTTATTCCTGTTGTCTCTTGTTGCGTTTTCTCGTTTTCATAGATCATGTGCAGTAGAGGCCATTGGAGGCCTGCTGAGGATGAGAAGCTCCGGGAATTAGTTGGACGATATGGACCTCATAACTGGAATGCCATAGCTGAAAAGCTACATGGAAGATCAGGTGAATTACAAGTACTGTACATGTGTCCATGGCAACCACCACCCCTCCCCCGACCCCCAGCACATTCAAACTCAAAAATGAAATAATGTAACAATAGTATTCCAAGAGAGAAGGGAGGAGAAAAGCTTCTGTAGCAGTTCTTAATTAGGGCTTGATATGTTTATGAAAAGGAAAATCATTTGAAATCATAATCGCCTCCTGATCGATTCCGCACATCATGTTTCTCAAGCGAAGATATTATTTTTCACAGTTGAGGTTCAAGTGCTCCAATCTTAACGACTACTTCTGAGTCTCATATTGCTACTCAAATATTGAAAGTCAGAGGAAGATCACAGGAGTAACATATATCACTTCTTAGTTTTTTGGGTTTGATATAATAATTTTATGTTTTGGAAATTAATTACTAGTGTTGGACGTACACTTATAAATTACATGAGGATAGAAATTGACTATATATTTTTACCGCTACATGTAACCAATTATATTAATTGTTTCAATAATTTTATTGATCAGGGAAAAGTTGCAGGTTGAGATGGTTCAATCAGTTGGATCCAAGAATAAACCAGAATCCATTCACCGAAGAGGAAGAAGAACGGCTTCTTGCTTGTCACCGGATTCATGGGAACCGATGGGCTATAATTGCCAGGCATTTTCCAGGACGAACTGATAATGCTGTGAAGAATCACTGGCACGTTATCATGGCACGAAAATGCAGAGAAAGGTCTAAAATTTACGCAAAAAGAGCTAGTTCGCGAACATTTGCTTGTGATGTTGAAGAACCCTCCTCAAACCACCAAAAGAAATTGTGCTTCAATCCTCTATTTGTAGACAGATATTCCAAGATATTCGATAGCCCACAAGCATGTAACCTGCAACCTATATTTTGGCAGGAGCACCATTCACCAGACATTCTTTTTCATCATATGAAGAACGATCAAGGTAATGTTGCATCGAAAGCTAAGATTTGGTCTGGTCCTTATCTTTGGAAGTAGGAAAATTGCTTAAATTTGGTTTAATTTGGACATGTACAAGGGAAAACGGAGTAGATGAGAGGGTGGTAAGTGTTAACCACTTCATCTGAAAATTAGGTTTAAGGCAGTCTTGACTTCAAGTCTTGTTATTACTGATCTATGAAAATTATGTATGTGTTAGAATTGATAGAAAAATGAATACGTTCACGTTAGTGACCATTTTGAAAATAAAATTTACTTTTAATAGCTCAAGATTTGACATGAGAAAGGCTGAACACGAAGCAAGGGAGAGGGAATTGTTCCATTGTTCTCACTAAGACCTTCCCCCCTTTAAATTCTCTTTCGTTTTTCCTTTCTGAATTTCTTTTCCGTCAGCCAAAAATTATGTATAAAATATTTTAATTCTTCGTATCCTTCTCTTGGAGCATGTTCAGCTAAATTCCAGAAAAAAGTAAAGTGACTTTTAATTTCCAAACATATTTGAATATGTTATTATTGTTGTTTTACTTATTAATATACAAAAGTTACTTCTTTCTTAATATTCAATTATCTATACTATTTCCTCCCCTTCGTTCCCTGATATCTATAGAATTTATCCAAGCACACAGTTACCATACTATACTGTTTCCTAGAAGCTGATATTAATACAATATCAATATTCACAGAATTTAATTTGAAATTGCAGATAAAAGTCAGGCAGTGGAGTTCTATGATTTTCTACAAGTGAACACAGAATCGAACAAAAGCGAAGTGATAGACCACGCAAAGAAAGATGATGATATTGAAGTCGAGCAGCAGAAAAATGGCGTACCATTTATAGATTTCTTATCGGTGGGAGGCTCTTCCTAATTAATTTGTCTCAGTTAAATTATGTAAGTTTGGTCGAGTTTAATACTGTCCAACATTATACCCTACCAAACGAGCTTTAGTTAGGTCGATCCTGCATATGTATGTATGTATGCATCTACAGAATTAAGATGCTGCATGCATGAATGAGATATATAAACATTTGTAACGATAATTGTGCATTCAAGTTTTAGTGAGCAAAAAATGGATCCTCCTTTCGAGTACGTGAAAGATTTTATTGCTAAAACTTAATATTAATTGTTCATAAAGCAAAACTAATTATTATTATTATTATTTTCAAGGAAAATTGCAGCCAAGGTACCAAATATTTCACTTAATAGCAGACTTGATTCAAATCTTTCATTTGTGCCATCGTAGGTATCAAATATTTTAAAAATTCACGGCTCAAGTTCAGATTGACTATTTCCGTCAGTTTTACTCTAGAAACCATTAGGTGACTCCATAAATTAAAAATTTAATAATTTTAACCAAATAAGATAAAGGTAAAATGGCCACTTTACCATTTTAATATAAAAGAACAAAAAATAAAAAGGAAAAATTGGTTATCTCCTTTACAAACCCCCGAAAACCATCCCACCAAAACAATCTACCATTAAAGTCGCCAATACTACTACCCACCGTCGCCTGCCACAGCCACCCGTCGTCACCTCCCACAGAAATGGGCACCTCCACCAAATTAGTATACCATTTTCACCCTCAATAACGACCCTCCACGCCCAATGAGCTCAAATATGTGATCAAAAGCATGTTTTGCTGTGGAACCACTACTGACCACTGCAAAATGTAATTTGCAGTGTTTTAACGTATGTTGCGGAGCCCGGTGTTACCGTTGCGACAAAAGTTTTTACAGCATTTAAAAAACGCTGCAAAAGACCTCTTTTTGTATCGTTTGGGAAAACGCTGCAAAAACAAGCCTATTGCAGCGCTTGGGAAAACGCTGCGATATACCTCATTTTGCAGCGTTTACCTAAACGCTGCAAATGACGCTGCAATAGAAGGTCATTTGCAGCGTTTGCCCAAACGCTGCAAAAAAGGAGACATATTGCAACGTTTGGTGAAAATGCTGCAAAAGACCTCCTATTGCAGCGTTTGGCCAAACGCTGCAATAATAAGCTTTTTGCAGCGTTCGACCAAACGCTGCAAAAGATATTGCACTGAAGCCAGTGCATTCTGGCCACTGCTCTATCCACACTTTGTGGGTTATAAACATCAAACACAACCACCAAAATAATAAACTGACAAACGTGTTCTTTGATCCAACAAGTCAAATAATAAACTAAAAAACACATACTCATTACATTTGTAAAATATTCAACACATTCTCTTTTCCAAAATAAACTTATAAGAGTCTCGAATCATGTACCACCAAAATATAGTTAGGAAACTACAAAAATCGGAACTTATATAAAAAATTGGAACTTAAACTTAAAACCGTATGATGCTTCTTGATGCCACTGGAAGAATTTCTGTCGAACGAGCCTTGCATCAATTGAGACTTCAAAAATGAACATGTTGGAGAAAGATCGGCCTATGAAATAAAAAAGAATTCTAGACTACTATGTTCAATATGTCCATTAAATAAGCTCTTTTTTATGCGAAATGGATGATCAAAAGCGAGAAATTTTCTATGTCCCATGTATGCGAACTTCTTACAATGCTTCAACCATATTGAACATGTATTCTCACGATAAATAAGGGCATGCAATTTTGCTTTTGACGGGTCACCCAGATATATTTCCAAATGCAGGAAAATAATGTATTGTCCACTTAAAAATAGTGTTTAAGTTGAATGTAGACTTAGTAACAACATTATACATATCAACTCCATCACTCCATAATGTCATCAAGTCGTCTACAAGTGGTGCAAAATAAACATCTATGTCATTACCTGGCTGTTTCAGTCCCGGGATCAATAAACTCAACATCAAACTTTCCTTTGACATGTAAATTGAGGGAGGCAAGTTATATATAGTTAAGATTACTGGCCAACAACTGTATTTGGAGCTAAGATCTTTGAAAGGATTAAATCCATCAGTAGCAAGACCTAGTCTAATATTTCGAGGATCAAATGCAAAATGTGGCCACCTTCGAGTAATCATTTCCCAACTCAATGAATCAACTGGATGTCTAATCTTACCATCTTAACTTTTATTATTTGAGTGTCATCTAAGTTGTGTTGACATTTCATATATTCCAAACATCTTCTTAAGTTTACGATTATAGGAAAATAACGTAAAACTTTTGTTGGGATATTTTTCTAAATTTTTTTCGTCCGTTGATTAATTTTCCATCTGGAGCAACCACATTTTGAACATAATTCAGCATGCTCAAGCTCCTTTCTATATAGATAACAATCATTTACGCAAGCAATTGTCTTTTCATAGCCAAGATCAAATGTATTGACAAGTTTTTTCATCTCGTAAAATGAGCTTGGAAGTGTATTATTCTCTGGCAACATGTCTTGAAAAAGATTTATAAGTTCATCAAAACCATTACCTAATAAACCCTGTGAAGCTTTATGCTTAAACATTGCAACCGAAGTTGAAATCTTTGTAAATGCCCTGCAACCAGGATATAAAGGAGTTTCAGCATCATCAACTAGACGTTCAATCTCTTCATCTCTTCCATCAGGACGGTTTTTAGGATCTACATCATGTTGTGCATAGAAATCCTTAAACATTCTACTCAACTCAGGCATTTCTACAACATTCTGATTTAATACACCTGGTTGCTTTCCATGAAATACCCAAGTAGTATATGTAGGATCCATACCTTTAATAACCAAATGTTCATAGACTGTATCATAATGATGACGCATTAGATTTCTACACTTAACACAAGGACATATTATCATTTCTAAATTGCAATTTTCACAAGCTCGTTCAACAAAATTCTGTGCTCCATCGCTATATAGTCTTGAAAATCTACGAGTAAACTTTTATGATCACTATAAATTGAAATTATTTTAATTTGGAAACTAGGTTCATAAGATCTCATTTCAGATGATAACCTTGATAAGTGCAGCCACTCTTTGTCCGTTATAGGCAAAGCTACTATCCAACACTGAACATCACAATAAGAATAAAATTTTTGAGTTGTTGGAAAATAATGGGATGTGTATAAGGCAATTTCAAGGTCTTATGTACAGGCATAGAACAACGGGGATGTGTATAAGGGCGAATATCATAAGGGGAAGTGTAGTGGGAGTGGGGTTTATTGCTATTACATGAGTGGGAAATACGAAGGAGATTGGGTAGATGGTAAGTACGATGGATATGGAGTTGAGACATGGGCGAGGGGTAGCCGGTATAGAGGGAAGTACAGACAAGGGCTTAGGTATGGTTTTGGGGTGTACATGTTTTATACAGGAGATGTCTATGCTGAGGAGTGGTCTAGTGGGTAGAGCCATGGAGGTATGTGTACGTGCATGTCATAATCAAATATTTTGTCCTGTGTTATTACCTAAATAGTAAAGGATGGAAAAGACAAGATCGAATTCGTAAAAAAAAAAAAACATAAATTAAAAAAAAACGAAGGTTTGGTGTTGATTCCATGTCATTACAAAGATAAATTAGGAACTAACCTTCTATTGAAAATATACATAGGAATTCATTGTTACAGGAAAGGCACTCATTGTCCTTTTTTTTTTAGCTTACAAATTGAAAATAATAATAATAATAATAATAATTCTGATACCAAGCTTCAACTGAAACTAAATTAATTAGTCATATAGGAAAAATACACCATGTTTTGTGCAGCACATTTACACATCATTTTTGCACACATTCAGTAAACATCAATACTGTCAAAACTTATTATTATAAGAACCATAACAAGAGAACATTGATTTACAGAGAACGGATACCAACTATAGGGCTCATTCAGAGTAATAACACCTCCAACTCCAAGCTGCTTCAGTCGAGGCACATCCTTTGGAAATGGAACAGCTCCCAACAAGAGGAACTGCATAAACTTAATGAATTCAACATATTAAGAATCCATTCTTCATTAAAACTTATTGTAGAAATGAGAAACAATCAAACCCTTCTCCTCACATCCATAGCATAGTTCAGCAAACCATGTTATAACCAGATTAAGAAGCATATCCAAATATCCACTATAAACTCAACTTGTACTTGCAAGATCCAAAAATAATTAACAGTAAACCACCAATCAATCAAACAATTTAAAATTTTACAACCCCTAAAATATCCACATCTTGAGTTTTAAAACCTCAGATTAAACCAATCAATGAGTAGATATAAGAAATGTCGAAGCTAACCTTACCAAAACATTATACCTGAGTAAAGAAGTCGTCTTACTTATCTGATCAAATAAAAAGTATGCTCCAACGGAATCTTATTGAAGGGAGAATTAGATTGATTGAGGCTCGAATTAATTTTATACTCAGTTATTCTAATTGGCCCTGTTTGTGCTAGAACAAGAACAGGGATTCTAACATTCAGTTAAAGTAGTAACGGGAAAGGCGGATTGTACTCATCTAGACATAACAGCATAAAGAAATTAAAGAGAAACCATAATGGCCTTTCCTCATATTTGTATAGGTAATGAGTGTAGATATAGCACAGTGGTTCTTAATTTATGACACACCAAAGGCACATTTGTATCAATACATGCCAAATCCCAGTAAAATATCAGCAATTTCATGATGATTGTCCCTAGTACCCTTAGTTATCAAATTAAGATGAATGTCCACCTCAATAATCAGAGAGTAAGAAAGAACCTTAATCTCCAAAAAGAAACTCCTACTCCAACCATATACCAGGGCAATTTTTTAGTAGCATCCAGTTCGTGGTTAGTACCCGCCCCACCCCTCACCCCCCCAAAGACCAACCTTGGATTTTCTAAATACTCCTCTTCAAAAATCTGTTATCTGACATTTATTGGATAGTTCAAAGTTCACTCAATGATGTCTATAGTAGCAAGCCAATTTAAGCAAAGAGAAGCAAACTACAAAACTCCAAAACAGCCAAGGTTAATTACTTAATTTCTTGACAAACATTTTCACATTTAAGGTCAAGATATGATTGTGAGTAGTTGAACTAACGCATAACTTGGGGCACAAAATGGACGTTGAAAAATGAGAAAAAAAACCCAAAACTGGCTGATCTTTCAAAGCCAACAATCTCCCTCTGGTATATGGAAATGCTTGCTATACGACTGAAATGTCGATTCCATATTCTTGCACTAGTTTCTTCACATCCAAATCAATTCACAATGAAATGGAATCGACATTTCAAATGCTCACTATATGATTGAACCAACAAGAGACACTTATCTGAAAAGCATGAGGATGCCTCAGTGAACAATGTTAATTAAACTTCTTTCAGCACTTTTTTTTTATGCCAACTTATAATTGAATTATTGAATCAATCATCAAAAACTTTTATCATTTATACTTTTTTGTTGCCAATAAGTGAAGCAACCAATTCCTAAAAAAAAAAAATTAAAATAAAAGGTAAAGATATCATACGAAGAAAGAGTGAAGGGAAGGAAAGCCACCAAAGGAAATGAGGCCGTCACCGGTCCGGTTAGAGTTGGAGGCGGAGCAATCACGTCGTCGAACAGAGATGGAGGAAAGGAATGAGTTTGTGTGAGGTGCGGCAATGAGAGAAGAGTGAGCAGAGATGGGAGAAAGAAAAAAATTAGAGGTTTTTACTTTTAAGACCTTTGGCAACGTTCATTAATAAGTATGTTGCTAAAAGATGGATTTTGCAATGTTTGGTGAACGTTGCAAAAAGTGAAACTATTCACAACGTTCGTTGAACGTTGCAAAAGGTGACCATTGGCAACATATTTTAAATGAATGTTGCTAAAACTCAATAAAAATAACCAATAACAACATTCACTTATTTAAATGTTGTCATAGCTTTCTTTAGCAACATTTAATCAACGAATGTTGCCTTTTAAGTGTTGCAAAAGGACTTTTTTGTTGTAGTAAACCCGTTCCAAGCCCAACAACCATTCCAAATAATGCCTACTGAGGTCGCAATGAACGATCTTATTGTCCACACTGCAAGTAATTTTAAGCCCCCATTAGTGTAAAATGATTCGGGTATATCGTTCTGGACTCCAATATTATTCCCATTATATCATCATTAAAAACACAAGCACCAGAAAATACATTACTTTTCGTAGTATGACTTATATTGGAGGTGTAGAAAACAACAAACCAATATGATAAAGAAACAAAAGAGAAGAAGAACAAACTGATGAAGAATGAAGAGGAAGAAGGAACCGTTCTTTCTACCTCCAAAAACTTAGAGAAAAAATATGAGATTACAATGAGCTTAAATACTACAAAACAAAGGAAATATAAAAGACTAAATTACCCTTAACCTAATATATTTATTACATTAACATCCCCCTCAAACTCACGATGCCACAGCAAGAAGCAGGGAGAGTTTGTCAAGCAAAAAATGAAAACGATGAACTGGATGAGACTTTGTGAAGAAGTCAGCAAGCTGCAATGATGAAAAAAAAAACCGTAGGAAAATGGTGCCAACCTGCAAATGATGGCGAATCAGATGACAGCCAATCTTAATATGCTTCGTGCGCTCATGGAACACAGAATTGTGGGAAATCTGAATAGAAACACTTTTATTATCACAATACATGGGTGTAGGAGAGGACAAAGAAACATCCATGTCTGTAAGTAACCAATGCAACCATACAATCTCAATAGTTGTGGAGGTCATAGTACGATACTCTGCCTCAGTAGATGAAAGAGAAACAACAGTCTGTTTCTTAATCTTCTAAGAAATAAGAGAAGCACCCAAAAATATACAAAAACCAGTAGTGGACTTGCGATCGGTAGGTTGCTGGCCCAATCAGCATCAGAGTAGGCACAAACCACTAAAGAGGAGGTCAATGGGAAAAAAAGACTCTAAAAGCAAGTACCACGAAGGTAGCGTAGAATACGAACAACAGCAGCCCAATGAATTGTAGTAGGAGCTGAAACAAACTGACTAACAATGCGAACAATATAAGCAATATCGGGACGTGTGATGGTAAGATAAACCAGACATCCAACAATGGTGCAATATAAAGTGAGACCAGTCAAAGGTACACCGTCAGATGGGGAATATCTAGCATTGGACTCAACAGGAGTGTCGGCAATTTTAGTATCAGTAAGACGAGCATGCTTAATGACATCCATAGTATACTTAGATTGAGAGAGAAGATAACCTCTAGGAGAAGAAGCAACTTCGATACCCAAAAAGTAAGATAAAGTACCTAAGTCTTTCATTTCAAAACGACGAGCCAACTCTAATTTTAAATCTGCAATCCCACTAGCATCATCACCGGTAATAATCATATCATCAATATACAACAAAAGTAGAATACGACCAACCGAAGTACATCTAAAGAATAGGGCAGAGTCATGATGGCTGGATGCAAAACCAAGAGAGATAACAACAGTGGAAAATTTCTCAAACCAAGCACGAGGTGCTTATTTGAGACCATAAAGTGTTTTCTTGAGTTTACAAACATATCCAGAAGAGTGCGAAAGACCAGGAGGAGGAACTATGTAAACCTCTTTGTGAAGATTTCCATTCAAAAATGCATTTTTGACATCCAACTGAGAGAGATTCCACTGACGAACAGACGCAATTGCAATAAGTGTACGAACAGTCGTCATCTTGGCAACAAGAGCAAAAGTCTCCTCATAATCCAAACCATACAATTGATTAAAACCCTTGGCAACCAATCTAGTCTTGTAATGTTCTACTGAACCATCAGACTTGGTTTTAATCTTATAAATCCAACGATAACCAATAGCATGTTTACCTGGAGGCAATGCAACCAAGTCCCAAGTGTCTGTCTTATGTAGAGCAGAAAGTTCATCAGCCATAGCCTATTGCCAAAGAGGATCAAGAATAGCTTTTTTATAGGAAGACGGTTTAGATAGTTTGTGAATAGAAGTCAGAAAACAACAAAATGACTCAAAATAGCAAGAATAAGCAAAATTAGATAACTGAGTGGACTTACGAATACATCGAGGAATATGGGGAACATGAGTTGGATCAACAATCTCAGATGGTGCTTGGAAAACCATAGAATCGGGAGGGGTATCATGAGCTGGCGCATGTGTACCTGTAGGATATGAAGAATCAACAGTACATGGGGTAGGGAAATGTGGTCCGTCAATATCATCAGAGAATGGGTCGATAAGAACGAGGTCATTTTTAGTCAAGGCATGAGTATTATCAGGAATAGAAAAGAATGGAATATGCTCAAGAAACACGACATGACGAGAAACATATAATTTCTTATTGATGGGATCAAAACAGCGATAATCCTTTTGTCCCTGACCATAACCCAAGAAAACACAAATAGCAGAGCAAGATGTCAACTTATTATGTTCAACATCAGGATGAAAAACAAAGCAAGTACAGCCAAAGACTCTCAATGAAGAGTAATCGGGAGGATGCCCATATAATGTTTCAAAGGGTGATAGACCTGAATTATGGGAAGAATGAATCTTATTAATTAAAGAAACAGCAGTAAGAACTGTTTCTCCCCAAAATTTACTGGGAACTTTGGTGGACAGAAGAAGGGAACTAGCAGTTTCTACAATGTGCCTATGCTTTCGTTCAACAACGCCATTTTGTTGTGGGGTATTAGTACACGAGGTTTGATGAATTGTGCCATCAAGAGCAAGTAATTCAAAGAAATCAATTGAGATATACTCTCCACCCAAATCACATCGAAAGCACTTAATTACAGCAGAATGTTGAGTGTTAACAAGTGCTCTAAAAGAACGATAAATAGAAAGAAAGTCTGAACGTTGTTTCATAAGATAAACCCAACAATAACGACTATAATCATCAATAAAAGACACATAATATCTAGACCCTCTTTTTTTTAGTAATAAGAGCAGGTTCTCACAAATCAGAGTGAATAAGATCAAATGGTGCAATAGAATGAAAAACACTTCGAGGAAAAGGTGAAGCAGAAAATTTAGTTAATTTACAACCAATACAATCAGAAATATCATGAGTTTGTAAATCTCCCAATTCACCCTTAGAAACTAAAACTTTTAAACGACTAGCGGAAACATGTCCAAGGCGAGAATGTCACAAATAAAAACTAGAAGATGATGAATTCAAAGAAAAAGAGGACAAGTCAACACCAGAGGCTGCAACATATGGTGGTCTCAGATTGTCCAGAACACATAACCCTCCTTGTCTACAGCCTATCCCAATCAGCTTCTGAGATCGAGGATCCTGTACATGACAAGCATTAGAAGAAAATTGAACTAAATATCCAAAATCACACAAGTGGCCAATAGAAATAAGATTTAAAATAAGATTTGGAACGCAATAGACGTCTGAAAGAGACAAATTATGTGTGTTAACAGAACCAACACCTGCTAAAGGCAATGATGTGCCATCAACAGTCATAACAGACATAGACGAGTTAGAAGGACGCAAGTCATTAAAGAATTTTGAGTTAGATGACATGTGCTTGGAAGCACCGGAGTTAAATATCCATTAGGAAGAAATACCTGAGTGACTCTGAGATGACAAACCTATATGAGTAGGGGCTGACATTGATTATGGTTGTGTGGCTAAGAACTTTTGAATCTGCTCTGCTAAATCAGTCAACATGGGACTAAAGGAAGGTGGTGCTCCAAGTATAGACAAGTCATTAGATGGCATGGTAGCAGCTACTTTAGCATTGGGATGATAGGATCGTTGCCGTGGTTGTGGCTGCTACTTCTTCAATAGCTTGGGACATTGAGACTTCCAATGTCCCTTTTGTTTGCAAAAGTTACACTCATCATTAGTAGCTCGTACATAACCTTCGTTCGGATTCTGTGTGAATGATCGAGAGGGTACAGCCAACACTGAGGTGCTAGATGGAGGCTGAGATATTTCTCCTGCAAGAGATTTCAAACGTGTTTCTTCAATTACAAGTTCACTAACCACCGAATCAACTTAGGGAAGTGGAGTGTGGTGCAAGATAGAGCCTCTAAGTCCCTCAAAATCACTGCGAAGTGTCATAAAAAATTGAACTAATCTCTGCTCTTATCTAAAAGTAATATATTCTTCATATGCTTTTAGCCCCGCTGATTTTGTAAGAGCCAACTCATCCTAAATTGAATTCATAGCAGCATAAAACTCGAGAATACTCATATCCTTCTGTTGTAAAGCCCGTATATCAATCTCCAACTGGTATCGTTTTGCAAAATTAGACTTGGTGTATAACTTCTGAAAGTGATCCCAAACTTCTTTCGCTGTTTCAAAGTTCACTGACTGTGTACCAATGGATTGCTCAACAGAATTATGAATCCAAGTGAGAATTTTCACATTATTTGACTCCCAATTATCTAACTCTGTCACATAATTCGCAGCAGTATTCTCAGGTTTCACGACAGTTCCCACAATCGTTTTCCTTTTAGAAAATTTCTTATTACAGTACTCCAATATGAGTAATTTTTACCATTTAAACGGACACTAATGGATTGAAGCGAATCATCCCTTTCAGTTTCCATCATGAAATCAACAAATAAATAACTACTAATCAAAGGAAATCAGCAAATTCCAAGAAACTCAACGACGACTAATGTACTAATATGAACTACCACTGGAATATACCGTATAGTGCACGTATAACCAAAGTAATACCACGAAATTGTCAGAAACTCACCAAGGAAGATACTGTCTCGTTGAAGTGTCATCAGAAAATCACGCACGCGCCGACAGATCACTTGCAACTTTCGTTCATGCACCGCCGATATTTGGGCTCTGATACCATGTAGAAAACAACAAACCAATATGATAAAGAAACAAAAGAGAAGAAGAACAAACTGATGAAGAATGAAGAGGAAGAAGGGGCCGTTCTTTCTACCTCCAAAAACTTAGAGAAAAAATATGAGATTACACTAAGCTTAAATACTACAAAACAAAGGAAATATAAAAGACTAAATCATCCTTAACCTAATATATTTATTACATTAATAGGAGGCTACCAAGAATGACACAATTTTCCGATGTGGGTCCAAAATCCGGCCTCCACTCGAGGAAATTAGTGGCAGTGAGGTTCAAATCTCCGGTTCTAACTTTGAAGTTGGGATTAATAGCTCCCATTTGGCACTGAAAGGAAATTGCTGCAAAATAATAGCCCTTGATAAAAGGGGATAGAAGGTCGGTGGGGATGTAGGGAGAAAAGTGGGAGTTTGAGAGAGGTGGAGATGAAGTGGATAGCACTGTGGCCCGGTGATAGTGGCGTTACCTTTGACGGGTGGCAGGATGGGCTTTTCCCTCTTTTTGGGTAGGTGGGGTGGAAAGAAATAGATACAGAGAGGTTCTTTTATATTTTTTATTTATATTAAAATGGTAAAGTGGCAATTTTACCCTTGCCTTATTTGGTGAAAATTATAAAATTTTTAATTTTTGGGGTTTTTGGAGTCAAACTGACGAAAACTGTCAATTTGGACTTAAGCTGCAAATTTTTTAAAAGTTTGGTATTACGGTGACACAAATAAAAGGTATGGATCAAGTATGCTACTAAGTAAAAGGTTTGGTACCTTTGTTGCAATTTTTTTCTATTTTTAGTTAACCAATTGTTGTGGTATGAGCTAGTAATGTAAAAATTAAGAAAGGGTTGGATTCATTTAACCTCTAGAACAATAAGCTTGAAGAGTATCTTACAATTAAAACGGGCACTAAATTCACGTGCTCAAGTTGTCAGGGACTGGACAAAAAAAAATAATAAAATTTAAGGGACTAATTAATATGTAAAATAAAAATTTCACATAATTTTTTTTCCACATAAAATTATTAGAAAAATTTTAAATGTGATGTGGCTAATGCCCATGCCGGCCACCACCAAATCCGCCTTTGCAAGTTTCATGACATCATGCTCTTGGTTAGATATTTCAATTACGCTATACATATTGGATCAAAAATAGGTGAAATATGCGTCGACACATGATTGACCAATTTAAAGAATTAAAACAAAAAATATCAATTATTTGCTACTAAATCAGTTTGTCTCCTTCTTCTCTGTCTTTAAGCTTGGCTAAATGACTATTGTAGATATTTGGTACGCTCATTTTTGTTGTGTCAATGAGCTTCCAACAATACCATCGTTTGATCATATTTCAAAAGCGGAGAGCGTGGGGCCAGTGGCTCTATTGAAATTTGATAAAACCATTTTTAAGAAGAGGATTGTTATTCCTTTGTTTGAAAATTTTTGCTATAGTTAATTTTTACATCCATGGAACTTAGTTCGTGACCACTCGATTGGTTCATTAGAGACAAAATTCTCCTCTCCCACCTCAAATGTTCCCAAAATTTTTCAAATTTTGCCCCCCAGGGCACATCCCAATTGACAAAGGACGGAGTTCTTCAAAGCGGGCAGTTCAGAGGTCGCGGGTTCGATTCATAGGGCTCTTGAAAGGCAAGGTTTTCTCCTGAAAGGCAGGAGTTCCTTGGAAGGTAAGACGCATACATGAATTTGACTCGCTTGGCACTTTAGCGGTTCAGTTGGAGAGGCTCTTGGACCCTGGCCAGTTTGGGGCACAACCTACGATTTACTTGGTCTGCGTGAAGAGGGGCTGGATCGTAGACCCCAGGATTAGTCGCTGTAAGGTGGACACTTAGGTATAAAAAAAAAAAATATATATATATATATATATATATATATATATCGAATTCAATTTATATTTTATTTATATAAATAATGATAAATGTGAATATCTTAATCAGATAATCTATTTTCACACGAAATATCCAGAAGCATCCGAATGTAATCTTGTTTTTAATTTTAGGGAATAATTGCTTCTTGATTTAGCACGCTGCACACGCTCTTAAACTCGAAGTCCATGTCAGTCTCAGTTAGGCTCATAACCATTGGTGAATCCATATCAGTCCGTTATATAATTTTTATTTTACATTTTCTCCCCACTCCTTAAACGTTTACTAATAACAATCCTTAGAAAGGTCAACTTAGTAATTTTAACTTAAGCTCCTGTTTAGTGAGAATTAAAATCAAATTTTTAGTAAATTTTGATAAAAATTGATGAATGTGTAATTGAAAAGTTGTAGATCCATTGATATAAGTAAAACTAATTGTTAACTTTGACTTATATTAAAAATTTTGATTTTTAATAGCACCAAACACGGTCTAATTGTCCCAACTGGAATGAAATCCTGACTACGCCCTTGCTCGATCTTTTCCTTACGAAGTTAAATAGTTTTTTAACCTCATATTATGCATATCTTCTTTAAGATTAATTATCTTTCTTGTATTCAAAAGGCCGGTAAATTCATGCACGCTTTTTCCGTCCTAAGACATTGACTTGCTAACTTCATGGTTCTGCGCTGCTCCTGCAGCCTCAAAAATAACCTTGTGCCATCAAAGAAGTATATGGCCCTGCCCAAGTATTCAAATTGATCCTCGAAGTTTCTGGATTCTACAAAAGAGCTCCTGAATTTTCATCTATCTGCAAATTGGTGCATAAACTTTATAATTTAGGCAAATTGCACCTTATGTTTTTGAAAGCTGTAATTTGGACCCTGAAGTTTTGACTTCATGATGCCTCACATCAATCCCCATCGCTTGTGTGCTTCAAATTAGTCCCTAGAGACTCTGTTTTCTGCAAAATTTAAAATTGAATTACTATACCCCTGTTTGGTATTGGTATGAATTAAATTTTGGATTAAAAACAAAGTAAAAATCAACAGATAATTCTAATAATTCATTTCTTGGAATTACAAGTTTTCATTACTAAAAATCTTATTTTTCATCACACCAAACGGAGGCTATAACTACATATTTTATCAACTTTTGTCAAAATCTACTAAAAACCTGAATTTTAATTAGACCAAACAAGTGCTTTGTTTTTCAATTTTTGCAATGAGAACAATCGAACCCGCTCAGTCCATTGTCACACCCCTAATCACAAGCTTTACTGTCAACTCTGGACTAATTTCATAAGAACATATGTTTCCATCTCAAAAATCTTTTTTTCCTTTACTGTGTCGAAAGCAGTTCAAGAAAACATGGCTGTAACAAACATATTCACAAGTTAAAGACGATTCAATACAGCAAAAAAGGTTAGCCAAGCCAAACATGTTACCTGGCTTGCTTGTTTCACAATGATACAACCCACAAAAATGAGTAAAAATTAATCAAAATGGGTAACGGTAAGCAGCTATTACACAATAACCTCAAAGAATGATCACAAATTATGTACAAACAAGAGTGAACACTTCCCCTTCCACCAAACAAGACACAAGGAAAGATGAAAAACCCTAGTCATTCCGTATAGGCTATTAAATTTCAGTTCAGAATAGATGAGAATACAATGCAGTTATATGGAAGATGTATTTCACCGTCAAAACCATAACACACATTCCAATTGAAGGAATAGGCGTTCACAGAAGATCAATTGCAGACGAATAGAAACTTACAATTAAACGTCGCCAGCATCTTTTCCACCCTCTTGTTGAAAAACCTATACGAGTACTCTAGTGGAGAACACTCGACTCATGAATCTTGAATTCCTCAAGATGATATTGGCTCATAAGGGTATTGAAGCCAAGGATGTTTCAAAGCCTCTGAAGCAGAAGGGCGCTTCTTGGGGTTTATCTCGAGTAGATGAACAACAAAGTCAATGAAGCCCTGGTCTCCCATTGGCAACCGATGCCTCAAGGATGACTTTTTCGGTATCAAGTACTCCAGTCTGTTGGTTTCCTGAGCAAGATAAACAAGATTATGTAAAATGATAGAAGAGGGAGAATCTTCGACAATTTGATAACAATGAATTGTACCGGTGATACATTCATAATAGCATATACAACGTAAAACTAATAGACACATGCACCATTTTTTGGCTCGGTTACCTTTGCATTCAATTCAGTTAAATAATAAAAGGATCTTATCTGGTGCACGCTAGAGCACACGTGGCCATGCTTAAAAGCTCCTTATTAGGTACTTTTTAAGCCCAAAAAAGCACTTAAAGCTAAATGTTGACAGTCACCAACACTGCAGTAGCATTGTTCTCCAAATGCTAGCTTAAGAAGAAAATACATAATAATCAAGGACAAGCGAGAAGAAGAAGTATGGCATAATAAGGATCTAACACACACATGCACAAGCACATTGTGTCCAATAGCACAAATTTAGTAGTAAAGATTTCAATGAATACTATGACTGTTTAGTATTGCAAAGATGTAAATGTTCTTCCTAAAGTCTGACATCCATGATTTAGCCCCCGTTGGGTAGAAATTTTTGGAGAATAGATTTTGTGAAAATGACTTTTTTTTGGAGAGTGTGTTGTTAAAAAGTAGTACAAATTTATATCCACATACAAAATTATTTTGGGAGAATGTGGTTGAAAATGAGTTTTAGAAAAAATGGCGACCAAACTGGGGCTTAATATTTTCCCTCTATAATTGAGTATTGCAAGGCAAGTGGCACAAAGCATTTAACATTATGTTCCCACTTCAAAAAAGCATGTTTCTGCCTCACGTGAATTTCCGATGAATCTTCCGTTAGCTTCATTTACTAATCATCCTCATCCTCATCCTGCACTGTCAGTTCGGCTGCATGAGTTAAGTTCTTTCATGTAGCACCTCCTGCTTTCCGTAAGTTTAGTACATTATCGTCGAATTTTTTTCTTGTCGATGTGTGTGCCACTGTAGCTAGCTCACACCAATCTTTCTTCACACAATGACCTCATCAAAAGACTACAAATAAACCAAATGCTTGAAAATAGAAGCATCCTATATTTACTTGGAGAAATGCCATAGAGCTAGCTAAAACTCATAAGCGTAAAGGAAAAAAAAAAAAGGGGGGGATCAACTGTTAAAAAGTTTAGGGGCCCGTTTGGTAATGATTTTGAGAATTGATTTTTTTACTATTAGGGAGAAAAGCGGAGGTCACATGTGAGTGAAGAAGTCAAAAATGACGACTGGAATAATGAAATGAAGGTCAAAAAATCAATTTTTTGTAGTGAAAAGGACAAAAGAGTAAAAAAAAAAAAAAAAAAAAAAAAAAGGGGATCAACTGTTAAAAAGTTTAGGGGCCCGTTTGGTAATGATTTTGAGAATTGATTTTTTTACTATTAGGGAGAAAAGCGGAGGTCACATGTGAGTGAAGAAGTCAAAAATGACGACTGGAATAATGAAATGAAGGTCAAAAAATCAATTTTTTGTAGTGAAAAGGCACTACCAAACGAGGCCTAGGTCTATATGCCCATTAATAACATTGCCTTCTAAAGAGTCACGTGCCTCAAGGGAGTCAATCACAGGGCAAATCCATTAATAGACTTAGTCAAGGTAGAACCTATCTAAACATTTGTTGGGCGGTGACCCAATCAGTAGCTGATATAAAAAACTCAAACTCAGCCTCTATAAACACGAACTTGAATTTTCAGTCTACTTATTAACTTATGTTTAGTCCCCGTATATGTATGGGGACGAAAAATATGGTGGATGGGAATCCTATGACAAATATTAAAGGAAAGAAGATAAGAAATGCAAAATAAGGACAGTTCAAATAAATGTTCATTTGGGTCCCAATCCATGCCTGTCCTAGATAAATCATGCTACAGAAAAAATATATGTTGTTTCAGTTGCACAATGATTCTTAGCATTTAATAGAGATTTCTTGTTTGTTGGGCTTGTAATTTGAAGTAACAACCGAACATGACAGCAAACAGTATTACCTGGTTCCGTTCATAAAGCATGTGATTTTTGGTGAAATATTTGTATGTATCTCGTCCTCTAACAAGCATCTCTTGGTCAATCGGGCCTATGATTCCAATAACTCGAGCAAGTAAAGTCGCGGAAGAATCATTTTGGAAGAGTACCTAAAAACGGGTCAAGAGCATATTACGTATTATTGTCAGGATCCAAGAGGTACCAACAGCAATCAGCAGCAACAAATCATCGAAGGTTCAGCAAGTCTTTAGATAATGCTAATATGCTAGACAAAATCACGAATAACATCATGGCATATAACTTGATTTCTAACAACAGAAAATACAAATTATAAAGATTTTTTGTTCATGCATGTATAAATAGTAAGACCAAATTTACCGAACCAACCAAAATTCAAGATAATTAAGCTTCTCATTGCCAACCACTAAATTATTATCCTCTTATGATTCAAGACCTGGAATTTTGCCAGTGCACTGACTTCAACTGGCGTAAGCTACTAAGTTTCACTGGGGTTACGTGCAAAGAACAGAGGAGTACACTGCACAGAAGCAAAACAAATAGTACAACTAAACAAAATTCTTCATATCTGCACAATGTATTCAATAAGTAAATTGCAAATATCAGTTAATTTCACACAGTTAATTAAGCACTTAATTTTGAGAATAAGATTTTTCTATGCAGTTAGGAAACTCATCTACTATATGCAACAAATAAATTAACACTAAAAGAAGGAATAAATTCATTACTTCCGATGGAATATAAAACCAAAACCTAAAAAGAGTGCTATTATTTCAACTCTTATTTTCCTGTGATGTGTGCCTTTTTACAATTTGTAAAAGGCGCTGTTTCGTACCTACGATGCCTAACTGCGCTTTACATGCAGCTTAGGCATGTAATTAACAACTATGTTTCTGCATTGTGATGACGAGAATTTAAAAGTGTGATCAGGCCACAATGAATTGAACACCGCACAACTCAAGTATGGATGTAGCCCGGCACCTTTACTTGCACCCACCAAAATCATTCGAGGGTGAAAGAGTCATTCTGAAAGCATAAATTTCATTTGCAAGTACAAAAATTGTCCAGCTACTCTTCATGGAAATATGCATTAATACATATTCATTTCAGTAATTTCATTATGACCTCCGATGTAGTTCCATTCCTGATGCTTCACAGCCCACCCATCAGTGCAATACATTTGACATCATATATTCAGCTGTGTACATCAGGGTGCGGGTTGTTCGCCATAAATGAGTTCTCATTTCCTACATCAGAGGACGTAGTGAAAAGGTCTTTTCTGAGAACGATTTTGCACGCACACACAAAAATGACCGGCATAACTTACCCTAGATACTTGAACAAGTGTGCACAGCATCATTGAACATAGTATAATTTTCAATGCAAAGGCACATAGAGTACAATAGAAAGGAAAATAAATACTATTTGTAGAGAAACGCGCTTTCTCAGTTGACCCTGTTACAGGTATTACTAGAATAATATTGCTAGAAAAGCAAAGAACTTACATTGCCAGTACATAGTTCTGCCAAGATGCAGCCAAGTGACCAGATATCGATCTTTTTATCATATGGAAGTCCCAGAATAACCTCTGGCGCACGATAGGACCTTGATTGAACATACGAACAAAGATGATCTGTTTCAAAACAACTACTCCCCAGATCAATGACCTTCACTTCACATCTACTATAACTTTTCACCAAAATATTCTCAGGCTTCAAATCACAATGTATGAGGCCAAGACCATGTAAGAATTGAAGTGCTTCCAAACACTGAATGGTAATCGACTGCATGATAAAATTCTTAAGTCAGAAATCACCCTCCAATAAGATAAAGGCGCATATAAAATGCCATGTCACCCACCTGCAGTCTTGGCATTGTAAAGTAGACCTCTCCTCCAGATTCTCTATTAAACTTATGGAACTCATATAGGTTTGCTTTCAGCAATTCACATACAATTAACAAGTGCTCCTGCAAATACAAGAGAGGTTAGAAGCTACTTTCAAGCACCAAACATTGATCAAATTAAATTCTGATAAACTAATAAAGATGCATCATTGATGAGACTGAAATACTTATAAAAATGCATCTAGGGATGGCAATGGATAGAGCCTCTAAGTCCCTCAAAATCACTGCGAAGTGTCATAAAAAATTGAACTAATCTCTGCTCTTATCTAAAAGTAATATATTCTTCATATGCTTTTAGCCCCGCTGATTTTGTAAGAGCCAACTCATCCTAAATTGAATTCATAGCAGCATAAAACTCGAGAATACTCATATCCTTCTGTTGTAAAGCCCGTATATCAATCTCCAACTGGTATCGTTTTGCAAAATTAGACTTGGTGTATAACTTTTGAAAGTGATCCCAAACTTCTTTCGCTGTTTCAAAGTTCACTGACTGTGTACCAATGGATTGCTCAACAGAATTATGAATCCAAGTGAGAATTTTCACATTATTTGACTCCCAATTATCTAACTCTGTCACATAATTCGCAGCAGTATTCTCAGGTTTCACGACAGTTCCCACAATCGTTTTCCTTTTAGAAAATTTCTTATTACAGTACTCCAATATGAGTAATTTTTACCATTTAAACGGACACTAATGGATTGAAGCGAATCATCCCTTTCAGTTTCCATCATGAAATCAACAAATAAATAACTACTAATCAAAGGAAATCAGCAAATTCCAAGAAACTCAACGACGACTAATGTACTAATATGAACTACCACTGGAATATACCGTATAGTGCACGTATAACCAAAGTAATACCACGAAATTGTCAGAAACTCACCAAGGAAGATACTGTCTCGTTGAAGTGTCATCAGAAAATCACGCACGCGCCGACAGATCACTTGCAACTTTCGTTCATGCACCGCCGATATTTGGGCTCTGATACCATGTAGAAAACAACAAACCAATATGATAAAGAAACAAAAGAGAAGAAGAACAAACTGATGAAGAATGAAGAGGAAGAAGGGGCCGTTCTTTCTACCTCCAAAAACTTAGAGAAAAAATATGAGATTACACTAAGCTTAAATACTACAAAACAAAGGAAATATAAAAGACTAAATCATCCTTAACCTAATATATTTATTACATTAATAGGAGGCTACCAAGAATGACACAATTTTCCGATGTGGGTCCAAAATCCGGCCTCCACTCGAGGAAATTAGTGGCAGTGAGGTTTAAATCTCCGGTTCTAACTTTGAAGTTGGGATTAATAGCTCCCATTTGGCACTGAAAGGAAATTGCTGCAAAATAATAGCCCTTGATAAAAGGGGATAGAAGGTCGGTGGGGATGTAGGGAGAAAAGTGGGAGTTTGAGAGAGGTGGAGATGAAGTGGATAGCACTGTGGCCCGGTGATAGTGGCGTTACCTTTGACGGGTGGCAGGATGGGCTTTTCCCTCTTTTTGGGTAGGTGGGGTGGAAAGAAATAGATACAGAGAGGTTCTTTTATATTTTTTATTTATATTAAAATGGTAAAGTGGCAATTTTACCCTTGCCTTATTTGGTGAAAATTATAAAATTTTTAATTTTTGGGGTTTTTGGAGTCAAACTGACGAAAACTGTCAATTTGGACTTAAGCTGCAAATTTTTTAAAAGTTTGGTATTACGGTGACACAAATAAAAGGTATGGATCAAGTATGCTACTAAGTAAAAGGTTTGGTACCTTTGTTGCAATTTTTTTCTATTTTTAGTTAACCAATTGTTGTGGTATGAGCTAGTAATGTAAAAATTAAGAAAGGGTTGGATTCATTTAACCTCTAGAACAATAAGCTTGAAGAGTATCTTACAATTAAAACGGGCACTAAATTCACGTGCTCAAGTTGTCAGGGACTGGACAAAAAAAAATAATAAAATTTAAGGGACTAATTAATATGTAAAATAAAAATTTCACATAATTTTTTTTCCACATAAAATTATTAGAAAAATTTTAAATGTGATGTGGCTAATGCCCATGCCGGCCACCACCAAATCCGCCTTTGCAAGTTTCATGACATCATGCTCTTGGTTAGATATTTCAATTACGCTATACATATTGGATCAAAAATAGGTGAAATATGCGTCGACACATGATTGACCAATTTAAAGAATTAAAACAAAAAATATCAATTATTTGCTACTAAATCAGTTTGTCTCCTTCTTCTCTGTCTTTAAGCTTGGCTAAATGACTATTGTAGATATTTGGTACGCTCATTTTTGTTGTGTCAATGAGCTTCCAACAATACCATCGTTTGATCATATTTCAAAAGCGGAGAGGGTGGGGCCAGTGGCTCTATTGAAATTTGATAAAACCATTTTTAAGAAGAGGATTGTTATTCCTTTGTTTGAAAATTTTTGCTATAGTTAATTTTTACATCCATGGAACTTAGTTCGTGACCACTCGATTGGTTCATTAGAGACAAAATTCTCCTCTCCCACCTCAAATGTTCCCAAAATTTTTCAAATTTTGCCCCCCAGGGCACATCCCAATTGACAAAGGACGGAGTTCTTCAAAGCGGGCAGTTCAGAGGTCGCGGGTTCGATTCATAGGGCTCTTGAAAGGCAAGGTTTTCTCCTGAAAGGCAGGAGTTCCTTGGAAGGTAAGACGCATACATGAATTTGACTCGCTTGGCACTTTAGCGGTTCAGTTGGAGAGGCTCTTGGACCCTGGCCAGTTTGGGGCACAACCTACGATTTACTTGGTCTGCGTGAAGAGGGGCTGGATCGTAGACCCCAGGATTAGTCGCTGTAAGGTGGACACTTAGGTATAAAAAAAAAAAATATATATATATATATATATATATATATATATCGAATTCAATTTATATTTTATTTATATAAATAATGATAAATGTGAATATCTTAATCAGATAATCTATTTTCACACGAAATATCCAGAAGCATCCGAATGTAATCTTGTTTTTAATTTTAGGGAATAATTGCTTCTTGATTTAGCACGCTGCACACGCTCTTAAACTCGAAGTCCATGTCAGTCTCAGTTAGGCTCATAACCATTGGTGAATCCATATCAGTCCGTTATATAATTTTTATTTTACATTTTCTCCCCACTCCTTAAACGTTTACTAATAACAATCCTTAGAAAGGTCAACTTAGTAATTTTAACTTAAGCTCCTGTTTAGTGAGAATTAAAATCAAATTTTTAGTAAATTTTGATAAAAATTGATGAATGTGTAATTGAAAAGTTGTAGATCCATTGATATAAGTAAAACTAATTGTTAACTTTGACTTATATTAAAAATTTTGATTTTTAATAGCACCAAACACGGTCTAATTGTCCCAACTGGAATGAAATCCTGACTACGCCCTTGCTCGATCTTTTCCTTACGAAGTTAAATAGTTTTTTAACCTCATATTATGCATATCTTCTTTAAGATTAATTATCTTTCTTGTATTCAAAAGGCCGGTAAATTCATGCACGCTTTTTCCGTCCTAAGACATTGACTTGCTAACTTCATGGTTCTGCGCTGCTCCTGCAGCCTCAAAAATAACCTTGTGCCATCAAAGAAGTATATGGCCCTGCCCAAGTATTCAAATTGATCCTCGAAGTTTCTGGATTCTACAAAAGAGCTCCTGAATTTTCATCTATCTGCAAATTGGTGCATAAACTTTATAATTTAGGCAAATTGCACCTTATGTTTTTGAAAGCTGTAATTTGGACCCTGAAGTTTTGACTTCATGATGCCTCACATCAATCCCCATCGCTTGTGTGCTTCAAATTAGTCCCTAGAGATTCTGTTTTCTGCAAAATTTAAAATTGAATTACTATACCCCTGTTTGGTATTGGTATGAATTAAATTTTGGATTAAAAACAAAGTAAAAATCAACAGATAATTCTAATAATTCATTTCTTGGAATTACAAGTTTTCATTACTAAAAATCTTATTTTTCATCACACCAAACGGAGGCTATAACTACATATTTTATCAACTTTTGTCAAAATCTACTAAAAACCTGAATTTTAATTAGACCAAACAAGTGCTTTGTTTTTCAATTTTTGCAATGAGAACAATCGAACCCGCTCAGTCCATTGTCACACCCCTAATCACAAGCTTTACTGTCAACTCTGGACTAATTTCATAAGAACATATGTTTCCATCTCAAAAATCTTTTTTTCCTTTACTGTGTCGAAAGCAGTTCAAGAAAACATGGCTGTAACAAACATATTCACAAGTTAAAGACGATTCAATACAGCAAAAAAGGTTAGCCAAGCCAAACATGTTACCTGGCTTGCTTGTTTCACAATGATACAACCCACAAAAATGAGTAAAAATTAATCAAAATGGGTAACGGTAAGCAGCTATTACACAATAACCTCAAAGAATGATCACAAATTATGTACAAACAAGAGTGAACACTTCCCCTTCCACCAAACAAGACACAAGGAAAGATGAAAAACCCTAGTCATTCCGTATAGGCTATTAAATTTCAGTTCAGAATAGATGAGAATACAATGCAGTTATATGGAAGATGTATTTCACCGTCAAAACCATAACACACATTCCAATTGAAGGAATAGGCGTTCACAGAAGATCAATTGCAGACGAATAGAAACTTACAATTAAACGTCGCCAGCATCTTTTCCACCCTCTTGTTGAAAAACCTATACGAGTACTCTAGTGGAGAACACTCGACTCATGAATCTTGAATTCCTCAAGATGATATTGGCTCATAAGGGTATTGAAGCCAAGGATGTTTCAAAGCCTCTGAAGCAGAAGGGCGCTTCTTGGGGTTTATCTCGAGTAGATGAACAACAAAGTCAATGAAGCCCTGGTCTCCCATTGGCAACCGATGCCTCAAGGATGACTTTTTCGGTATCAAGTACTCCAGTCTGTTGGTTTCCTGAGCAAGATAAACAAGATTATGTAAAATGATAGAAGAGGGAGAATCTTCGACAATTTGATAACAATGAATTGTACCGGTGATACATTCATAATAGCATATACAACGTAAAACTAATAGACACATGCACCATTTTTTGGCTCAGTTACCTTTGCATTCAATTCAGTTAAATAATAAAAGGATCTTATCTGGTGCACGCTAGAGCACACGTGGCCATGCTTAAAAGCTCCTTATTAGGTACTTTTTAAGCCCAAAAAAGCACTTAAAGCTAAATGTTGACAGTCACCAACACTGCAGTAGCATTGTTCTCCAAATGCTAGCTTAAGAAGAAAATACATAATAATCAAGGACAAGCGAGAAGAAGAAGTATGGCATAATAAGGATCTAACACACACATGCACAAGCACATTGTGTCCAATAGCACAAATTTAGTAGTAAAGATTTCAATGAATACTATGACTGTTTAGTATTGCAAAGATGTAAATGTTCTTCCTAAAGTCTGACATCCATGATTTAGCCCCCGTTGGGTAGAAATTTTTGGAGAATAGATTTTGTGAAAATGATTTTTTTTTGGAGAGTGTGTTGTTAAAAAGTAGTACAAATTTATATCCACATACAAAATTATTTTGGGAGAATGTGGTTGAAAATGAGTTTTAGAAAAAATGGCGACCAAACTGGGGCTTAATATTTTCCCTCTATAATTGAGTATTGCAAGGCAAGTGGCACAAAGCATTTAACATTATGTTCCCACTTCAAAAAAGCATGTTTCTGCCTCACGTGAATTTCCGATGAATCTTCCGTTAGCTTCATTTACTAATCATCCTCATCCTCATCCTGCACTGTCAGTTCGGCTGCATGAGTTAAGTTCTTTCATGTAGCACCTCCTGCTTTCCGTAAGTTTAGTACATTATCGTCGAATTTTTTTCTTGTCGATGTGTGTGCCACTGTAGCTAGCTCACACCAATCTTTCTTCACACAATGACCTCATCAAAAGACTACAAATAAACCAAATGCTTGAAAATAGAAGCATCCTATATTTACTTGGAGAAATGCCATAGAGCTAGCTAAAACTCATAAGCGTAAAGGAAAAAAAAAAAAGGGGGGGATCAACTGTTAAAAAGTTTAGGGGCCCGTTTGGTAATGATTTTGAGAATTGATTTTTTTACTATTAGGGAGAAAAGCGGAGGTCACATGTGAGTGAAGAAGTCAAAAATAGCGACTGGAATAATGAAATGAAGGTCAAAAAATCAATTTTTTGTAGTGAAAAAGCACTACCAAACGAGGCCTAGGTCTATATGCCCATTAATAACATTGCCTTCTAAAGAGTCACGTGCCTCAAGGGAGTCAATCACAGGGCAAATCCATTAATAGACTTAGTCAAGGTAGAACCTATCTAAACATTTGTTTGGCGGTGACCCAATCAGTAGCTGATATAAAAAACTCAAACTCAGCCTCTATAAACACGAACTTGAATTTTCAGTCTACTTATTAACTTATGTTTAGTCCCCGTATATGTATGGGGACGAAAAATATGGTGGATGGGAATCCTATGACAAATATTAAAGGAAAGAAGATAAGAAATGCAAAATAAGGACAGTTCAAATAAATGTTCATTTGGGTCCCAATCCATGCCTGTCCTAGATAAATCATGCTACAGAAAAAATATATGTTGTTTCAGTTGCACAATGATTCTTAGCATTTAATAGAGATTTCTTGTTTGTTGGGCTTGTAATTTGAAGTAACAACCGAACATGACAGCAAACAGTATTACCTGGTTCCGTTCATAAAGCATGTGATTTTTGGTGAAATATTTGTATGTATCTCGTCCTCTAACAAGCATCTCTTGGTCAATCGGGCCTATGATTCCAATAACTCGAGCAAGTAAAGTCGCGGAAGAATCATTTTGGAAGAGTACCTAAAAACGGGTCAAGAGCATATTACGTATTATTGTCAGGATCCAAGAGGTACCAACAGCAATCAGCAGCAACAAATCATCGAAGGTTCAGCAAGTCTTTAGATAATGCTAATATGCTAGACAAAATCACGAATAACATCATGGCATATAACTTGATTTCTAACAACAGAAAATACAAATTATAAAGATTTTTTGTTCATGCATGTATAAATAGTAAGACCAAATTTACCGAACCAACCAAAATTCAAGATAATTAAGCTTCTCATTGCCAACCACTAAATTATTATCCTCTTATGATTCAAGACCTGGAATTTTGCCAGTGCACTGACTTCAACTGGCGTAAGCTACTAAGTTTCACTGGGGTTACGTGCAAAGAACAGAGGAGTACACTTCACAGAAGCAAAACAAATAGTACAACTAAACAAAATTCTTCATATCTGCACAATGTATTCAATAAGTAAATTGCAAATATCAGTTAATTTCACACAGTTAATTAAGCACTTAATTTTGAGAATAAGATTTTTCTATGCAGTTAGGAAACTCATCTACTATATGCAACAAATAAATTAACACTAAAAGAAGGAATAAATTCATTACTTCCGATGGAATATAAAACCAAAACCTAAAAAGAGTGCTATTATTTCAACTCTTATTTTCCTGTGATGTGTGCCTTTTTACAATTTGTAAAAGGCGCTGTTTCGTACCTACGATGCCTAACTGCGCTTTACATGCAGCTTAGGCATGTAATTAACAACTATGTTTCTGCATTGTGATGACGAGAATTTAAAAGTGTGATCAGGCCACAATGAATTGAACACCGCACAACTCAAGTATGGATGTAGCCCGGCACCTTTACTTGCACCCACCAAAATCATTCGAGGGTGAAAGAGTCATTCTGAAAGCATAAATTTCATTTGCAAGTACAAAAATTGTCCAACTACTCTTCATGGAAATATGCATTAATACATATTCATTTCAGTAATTTCATTATGACCTCCGATGTAGTTCCATTCCTGATGCTTCACAGCCCACCGATCAGTGCAATACATTTGACATCATATATTCAGCTGTGTACATCAGGGTGCGGGTTGTTCGCCATAAATGAGTTCTCATTTCCTACATCAGAGGACCTAGTGAAAAGGTCTTTTCTGAGAACGATTTTGCACGCACACACAAAAATGACCGGCATAACTTACCCTAGATACTTGAACAAGTGTGCACAGCATCATTGAACATAGTATAATTTTCAATGCAAAGGCACATAGAGTACAATAGAAAGGAAAATAAATACTATTTGTAGAGAAACGCGCTTTCTCAGTTGACCCTGTTACAGGTATTACTAGAATAATATTGCTAGAAAAGCAAAGAACTTACATTGCCAGTACATAGTTCTGCCAAGATGCAGCCAAGTGACCAGATATCGATCTTTTTATCATATGGAAGTCCCAGAATAACCTCTGGCGCACGATAGGACCTTGATTGAACATACGAACAAAGATGATCTGTTTCAAAACAACTACTCCCCAGATCAATGACCTTCACTTCACATCTACTATAACTTTTCACCAAAATATTCTCAGGCTTCAAATCACAATGTATGAGGCCAAGACCATGTAAGAATTGAAGTGCTTCCAAACACTGAATGGTAATCGACTGCATGATAAAATTCTTAAGTCAGAAATCACCCTCCAATAAGATAAAGGCGCATATAAAATGCCATGTCACCCACCTGCAGTCTTGGCATTGTAAAGTAGACCTCTCCTCCAGATTCTCTATTAAACTTATGGAACTCATATAGGTTTGCTTTCAGCAATTCACATACAATTAACAAGTGCTCCTGCAAATACAAGAGAGGTTAGAAGCTACTTTCAAGCACCAAACATTGATCAAATTAAATTCTGATAAACTAATAAAGATGCATCATTGATGAGACTGAAATACTTATAAAAATGCATCTAGGGATGGCAATGGGCCGAGCCGAGCAAGCTCGGCTAGGGCTCGTGGCTCGTGGAAAACGAGCTGAGCTCGAGCTCGGTTTGACGAGCCCACGAGCCACTCGTGGGCTCGACGAGCAGAGTAGGCTCGACTCGTTGGATCGAGCCCCCTACTCGGCTCGAGCTCATATTTTTAAGAACCCGAGCCACCCCTAAGCCCCGTTTTCGCAAGCCAACGAGTCGCTCGGCTCGTTTACCATCCCTAGATGCATCATGCATGCAATATAAGAATGACAACTATCACCACATGCATATCAAAGTGAAGTAACCCCATAGATATTTCTTCACACAATTTTTGTCTTATTAGCTATCTGACTTATAGAGGATAAATTGATCATTAAGTTTCCACCAATGAGCCTGTCACCAAAATATGCACTAAAAACACATCAACTAAGATTCTCTCATAGCTTTCAACCTTGAAAAAGAAGAGGGGGAAGAGGACGAGTACACTTGCAAGATGCAAGTCCACGGATAAGCATTAATTGATTATGCCACCAAAAGTTCGTTGCAGTATAAGCCAGGGCATATAATATTGCTGCTAAGCTCCATGATATAATAGGACCTATTCTATGGGTGAATGACAGTTTTATGCCATATATCTCTAAAATAACAAAAGAAAATATTCTTACAAGTGACAAAACCATATGCAAAAATTTAACATTTGGTAAATATATTTACATGCATTTTTATAAACTTACTGATGCAGAACGTGTGGGAGAAGAGAGAGATTACAGTGGAGAAATACAGAAGAACTAGAGCATTTGGAAAGGAATTGTCGGAAAAAATTTCAATACACCAAATTATTAAAAAATCTTTTATTTAGAGAAGGAAAACTGCCTAAAATCAAAATGGAAAGTTTCTCAACTTAAGCCTAATAATTAGGGACAGAAAATAAATAAATAATAATAATTCCTAATCTACACTTATTTTTCTGCCTATAATAAGTGACCAATTTTGGCATGTTTGCAATGCCAAGTCCACTATTGATTCCTGACTAAAAACACCTTGACCCTGGTGACTGATGAGTTATACTGCAGAAACCTTTTCAAGGTGAAAGATTTTTTCTTCGAACCATGTATAGAAACTAATAACAATTCATGTAGAAACGTACTGATCCTCTAACAATGATTACCATATCTAAAAGTGGGAGGAATATGTATAACTGGAACAAAGGATTGTGCTAAGGAGAAAATGAAACTGCGATTTGAATGCATCTCGATAAGGAAATAAATTTGCTATGCTGAAATAGGACTTGTATTTATATGCGATGGCCAATCAAATAAACAAACATTAATTCCAAGTAATTGAACATGAAGCTTCTTGATGAATTTGTTATATCGCTTCTGTGAAATACAAAACCATGACATAATTACCCACATCCAGTTCTCAATGCCTACAAGGTACGTCAACAATAAACTTCAATTTTTCATTACCCTAAAAAATTTATTAATTGATCTTAGTTTGAAAATTATGAATATGGTCAACAAAGGTTTAGGCTAAAGCAACATGATGGTAATTAGCAGGTAATAACCTAAAGTCAATTGGAAAACATGCAGCTCATTTTTCATTTTAAACATTTTAGTATATCAACATATCCATCTTGACATCTTACTTTCTACTATGTTCACCAGGTGAACACTTGCCCTTTAACTGTTTAAAAGTCAGCACCACAAAACATAGCAAGTAAATAATCATTCTGCATAACTTGTCTTTTGGTGGATCTCTTCTCTATTTATCTAACCAATTTAAACCCATACATTAATCCTAGTCAATTCATGCTTCCATATTACTAATCGGACCTAAGTACCTAAAACAATCACTCTCAAATCAAATTATTATGGAAAACTCATAACAACATGTTTGCGCCTCTTCAGTTAGTGGAAAACACCTCATAAAAACTTTCATACCTAGCACATATTAGGCATATCTTAGAAATGACAGGAATTAAAGGACAAGTTACGAATTTCAATGAATCACATGTACACCGTAAAATTGCAAAATAACTATTAGGAGGAAAATTATAGCAATTTAAATCTAAATAGGAGTAGAAGTTGAGGGGTACAAGTGCCAACTTACTCGATAATAGAAATAATCATACAACCGAAGAATGTGATACTTGTCAGCAGGATCGTGCTTGTTCACATACTTAAGAAGTTTTATCTCGTCGAGGCTCTGATCAAAAAAATCCTTGTTATTCTTTATAATCTTCACGCACACATCCATGCCCATATGAAGGTCATGTGCCTGAATGGCTTTACTGAAAGCAGCTGACCCAAGATATTCAGTGACATGATAGCGCCCAGCAATTACTGAATTTAAAACAACATGGAAACTTTTGTCCTCCTCAAAGCCAGTTCTGAGTAGCAAACAGAACCCAGTTAACAACTGACCTAAAGTTAAACGTTAAAAAAAGAAAAGAAAATTATTCATAGTAGAAAGAAACCCACAAGACATCAAAAATTCTGAAATAGCCTGAAGATTTTGAGAAAGGATATCTCTGACAAGGTAAACAGCATATATCAAGATGTGATTGATGTCTCTTGATGCAATTAACTTGAACCAAAATCTTTCTTCAAACTCAATTTTATTGGTACAGATGAAAATATAGCTAACTGCACCATATACTCGGACATAATAAGCATTGAAGGAGGTGTATTATCTTAATTCTTAAATTTTAACGCTTTAAGTCAAACATGTAGAAAACGCTAGGCTTACAGGGACCTTTTTCACAGGTCCCTGCCAGGCCACACACATGCGTGGGGTCCACGTAAATTTTTTTTTTTTTTTTTTTTTTTTAAATACATGTGGGGCCCCTGCACAGTGAGGAGCCCTGTAAAACACCTGTGAGTAATGCCCATGTAATGCCCCAAATGTTGCCATTTTGTAATCATGAACAAGACAAGGCAGACTGCCAACAGAACCACTGTGTTTGTCGACCAAAACAGAAAAAGTACAGAAGAAGAAGAAAAATACTTGGATGTTTCGATGAAATTGACAACATATACTAGAGTTAACATGCAAATAAGTTCTATTTTGTTATTTTGACGAGTGTAGCCATATAATCCCTTTGCCAGAATTGAATGTCCTACTAATTCTTTCTGACCATACTATCTATCTCTTAGTCTATAAAGTTCTACTCTAGAATAAAGATAGAGGCTTCATTGTATATATATTATTCTACAATATTCTCTTCATACATGCATATCAATTCCCTATATTGTAGGCACCAGAGCATTGAGAGGACCTTTCCCAGGTACGAGAGAACCGGGAAAGACACACCTTTGATGTACCAGTTATTGTGCCCACGGTTACAAGGTAAACACTGGGTAGCCAAGTGCAGAGGCCAAATATCAAGTAAACTTACTCAATTTAGCCCTACTCCAATTCAAAAGGAGACAAATGTGTTCCACTTCAAACTCTACATATGGGAAGTTATGAAAACCTACTTTATTCAATGTAATCACAAAGTGAATAACAAGGATATTTCTCTTAAGAGCATGACTTTGAATAACAAGAATAATTAGTCGAACAATTCATATAACTACATAGAAGAAATGCATGCCTGTTTTTCCTGTGGACAATCTTAAGATTGAAGGTCTCAAATTCTTCCTCTTGAGCCTTTATCTGCTTCACTTGCTCTTGCACGGCAGCAGCCTCCTCATCCTCTAAAGATGCCCCAGGATCATCTTCTCTTACATTAGATGTTTTTGCATCCTCTTCTCTCTTTACATGCTCTCTCTCAATATACCCATAATTTGAAAGAGATGATGGACTAGAATTCACTGATCCTACAGCAGTAGCAGTGTTTTCGTCCCTTGAGCTCTTGGCAGGCGAAGAGTTGGTGCTTTTTTGCCTCCTTGAAGCAAGTACGTCATTGCTACACACTGTATTATCATCAGCTTTATCACTGACAGCATTGTTGTCCTTGCTTGACCACAAGGATATATTCGAGCCTGTCGACACCAACTGACCACCTCTAGGAGGAGGAAATGAAAAGCTTCCATCCACGTGATTTTTTGCTTGTGGAAATGCACACCTATCATCACTCTTTGTATTTTCACTGAAGTTATGTGTACTTATTCTGTTTTTCCCTTTTCGTTCACCAATATTATTATCTGGATCATGCTGTGAGTGTTTAGACCTACCAGTGTTAATATGATGATCATGGGAGTACTCAAAGTTTCCCTCACTACTACCTCCAACCAAAGTTTCCTTCACTTCACTGCCCATATCAGCAGCATTACTGTTAATCCCCACACCAATAGATCTGACAGAACCATGTTGATCGTCATCCACACAAATATCATCTAGATGAGGCCTTCCACACTCATTCAGAGCTTTTCCATCCCCTAGCATGATGAGTTCATTTGACTGCGTGACAAAGCCCTGCCAAACCGGCTCTGCACGCATGAAATTTAGTTCCTCTTCATCCATCAATTGTCCATCATATTGGGTGATCAAGTCATTCTCATCGTTTCTCCTGTAATTTTCAGTCACTGACAGCCCAGTAGGATCACCTGAAGGTATAATTGGAGAAAGATTTTTCGACTGGATATACTGCTCACCAGATAAGTAGGAATCCTCTTCTGCAAATGATTGATCATCTTCATCGTCCTTATTTTGACCCTGCTCATGAGGGTCTGGAACGCTCCCATGTCCTGTACCCTTTTCATTGTCACTTGGGTAATCAATTTCATGTGCTAAAAACCAAGCCTCGTCTTCAATAGGTTGACGCATGTAGCCAACATCATCATCGTCATCGTATTCATCAGAGTCCCAGTACTCATTTGGATAGTCAACAGATTCACTCAACCCGTCACCAATTGTTGCAAAACCAGAAACAAGATCAGAAGCATCCTCGGCAACAATACCCTGACTTACTGAAAGCCAATTACCTCCTCCAGTCTTTTTACCAACTGCATCATCATTTGGAAGAACAACATAAATTAAAGGAGTCAAAGAGGGAGACTAGGAATCAAGAAAAATAACAAATGGATCATTGAAAACCAGGAGACGCAGATTATATGACAGGATAAGCAGAGAATCGTATTAAATACAGAGGCCAATAATTGAATAGTCACTCAATGGAAATGCAAACTTAAAAGAAATTTAATGGCTGCGATTTGCCCGAAGAGAAGGAAAGAGATGAACTTGAAAGAAATGAGAAACAGGAGAATTCTTGTTAAAAATAAAGAGAGAAATAAGCGTCGAATAAGAGAATTATAATCTTTCTAGTTATAGTTTCCATCTCTATTTAGGAAGACAGTCCACTCTCTCTTTGCCTTTTTCATTATTCTAGACAATGAAACTGCAGGTAACATAAGGAAAAGAAATAATTTTGCATTAATGGAAAGCAAAACTTTTGTGCTTAAGTTGATCTAAATGCAGATTGTTCATACCAAAAACAGTATTCTAACAAATTGTAGCATTGAATGGTTATTTTTGCAGTTGTGCTTGTCTTTTGATTTGGCATAGCTGAATGAAGCTGAATCTTCAAGAAATAAATAAACTTTTGGGTGCATTACTAAATAAAACATCTAACAATTAAATAGAAATCAGAAGAAAGCAGAAACAGAAAGCATGATTCTCCTGCGATGATCAGTTACTTTCATTGTATGTTTGTTAGCTAATTTTAGTTCTCATACAGTAAACCCTGACCTAGGTAAAATGTGAATTAAAAACCATCATATCAGCAATCATGCTAAGTATACCATAAACATAGTAAATTTGAGGGGAGACCTTCTTGTCCGATAGGCACATCCAGAAATGACCCTATGACATTGTCAGCACTCATGATATTCGGACCGGGTTCATCTTCGAACTTCTCGTCACAGTGAATACTGAAGGACTTGTCTTCTGACTTGAGTCTCACTGGTGGTAACCTTGGTAACTCTTCCTTCTGATTCTCAGATGTGAGTGGAAAATCCAATGCACTGAAATCTTTTGGATCACCTCCATGAGTCTTCCCAAAGTACAGAGCTCTTCCCACCTCATCCACTTGATCCTTAATCACAGTCCTAATGTCGCCAAGTTCTGTTTTTCTTTTTCCCTCCTCTTTACCACCAATAACGGAAGCGCTATCATAACAGGCTGATGTGTCTCCCTTGGAGAAGGGGAAAACCATTTTAACCAAACAATTTCTCCGCAGCTCTGATGGCTGATGTGATGATTCATCACTTATAGACCAGGGATTATCCACAAGGCTGTCATTTGAGCACATGCCACTTAGCTTTTGCTGTTGATCAACTTCCTTAAGCTGACTTTTGTCACTCCATTTGGGTTTACTAACATCTTCCCCTGATTTTGCATTAGCCTTGCTGCTATCGAGAATCTCAGTTGAATTCAGCATAGACTTTCCATGAACCCGAAAGCCAGAAAAGTTGTTTTCACCATCATTTTGATAAGAAGGAACCAGACCATTACCTGGATTGTACTTCCACGAATACAAATCAAGCATAGTATCATCTGAACTCTTGGAGAAGGTAACGTTCTTATCTCTCGTCTTGATTGACTCATTAACCTCACTCTGATCTTGCTGATAACTATTGCTTTTCCAATTGCTCTCAGACCCATTTCTCCCCGTCCCACACTGTATTTCCTTCACAATAAGCTCCTTAGAAACCTCCCCACTACTTGGAGAACTTGTTGGCTCCTTAGCTCCTTCTCCACTAGTTGGCAAAAAGGTCATCCTTCCATCTTCTTCAATTACATTTTCCCCATTTGCTTCTTCGCGCAATTTACTACCTGATGCTTTGTATTCAAGCGTGAGTTTTTGAGGAAACCCATTTAAATCGGGTCTATCATACAGTTCATTGCACAATGCAGCCTCAGCTTTTTTAAATTTATTTCTTCTTAGAAATTCCAATATACTGTCCACTGAAGACTCTGCCATTTATATGCAAACACTTCCTAATAATTGGACTGAATCTGTAAACATTCAAAACAGAACAAAATTCCAATAATTATACTCAACTTAGACTACATTTCGAACTCAATAAATGTGATTACATTGAGTTTCAAACCCTAATCAAGAGAACCTCACTTTACATTTTTTCCAAGCTTAACTAGATAACATAAAACAAGAATTTGTTAGTGTCGAACTTTCTACCAAAAGTTAAAAGATAGAGCAAAACGGAGTAAAAATCACAGTTTTCATGCATCCCTATAAATATAAACATATAAGAAAATTTATAAAATTAAAGGACCCTACTTTTTATTGGATTTAACGTAAAAACTTCGAAGGATTTCATAAAGATCTGCGCTTTACCGAAACCCTAGAAGGCAAAAACACTTCTCGAAAAGAAAAACAAATGCCCATATGAAGGTCATGTGCCTGAATGGCTTTACTGAAAGCAGCTGACCCAAGATATTCAGTGACATGATAGCGCCCAGCAATTACTGAATTTAAAACAACATGGAAACTTTTGTCCTCCTCGAAGCCAGTTCTGAGTAGCAAACAGAACCCAGTTAACAACTGACCTAAAGTTAAACGTTAAAAAAAGAAAAGAAAATTATTCATAGTAGAAAGAAACCCACAAGACATCAAAAATTCTGAAATAGCCTGAAGATTTTGAGAAAGGATATCTCTGACAAGGTAAACAGCATATATCAAGATGTGATTGATGTCTCTTGATGCAATTAACTTGAACCAAAATCTTTCTTCAAACTCAATTTTATTGGTACAGATGAAAATATAGCTAACTGCACCATATACTCGGACATAATAAGCATTGAAGGAGGTGTATTATCTTAATTCTTAAATTTTAACGCTTTAAGTCAAACATGTAGAAAACGCTAGGCTTACAGGGACCTTTTTCACAGGTCCCTGCCAGGCCACACACATGCGTGGGGTCCACGTAAATTTTTTTTTTTTTTTTTTTTTTTAAATACATGTGGGGCCCCTGCACAGTGAGGAGCCCTGTAAAACACCTGTGAGTAATGCCCATGTAATGCCCCAAATGTTGCCATTTTGTAATCATGAACAAGACAAGGCAGACTGCCAACAGAACCACTGTGTTTGTCGACCAAAACAGAAAAAGTACAGAAGAAGAAGAAAAATACTTGGATGTTTCGATGAAATTGACAACATATACTAGAGTTAACATGCAAATAAGTTCTATTTTGTTATTTTGACGAGTGTAGCCATATAATCCCTTTGCCAGAATTGAATGTCCTACTAATTCTTTCTGACCATACTATCTATCTCTTAGTCTATAAAGTTCTACTCTAGAATAAAGATAGAGGCTTCATTGTATATATATTATTCTACAATATTCTCTTCATACATGCATATCAATTCCCTATATTGTAGGCACTAGAGCATTGAGAGGACCTTTCCCCGGTACGAGAGGACCGGGAAAGACACACCTTTGATGTACCAGTTATTGTGCCCACGGTTACAAGGTAAACACTGGGTAGCCAAGTGCAGAGGCCAAATATCAAGTAAACTTACTCAATTTAGCCCTACTCCAATTCAAAAGGAGACAAATGTGTTCCACTTCAAACTCTACATATGGGAAGTTATGAAAACCTACTTTATTCAATGTAATCACAAAGTGAATAACAAGGATATTTCTCTTAAGAGCATGACTTTGAATAACAAGAATAATTAGTCGAACAATTCATATAACTACATAGAAGAAATGCATGCCTGTTTTTCCTGTGGACAATCTTAAGATTGAAGGTCTCAAATTCTTCCTCTTGAGCCTTTATCTGCTTCACTTGCTCTTGCACGGCAGCAGCCTCCTCATCCTCTAAAGATGCCCCAGGATCATCTTCTCTTACATTAGATGTTTTTGCATCCTCTTCTCTCTTTACATGCTCTCTCTCAATATACCCATAATTTGAAAGAGATGATGGACTAGAATTCACTGATCCTACAGCAGTAGCAGTGTTTTCGTCCCTTGAGCTCTTGGCAGGCGAAGAGTTGGTGCTTTTTTGCCTCCTTGAAGCAAGTACGTCATTGCTACACACTGTATTATCATCAGCTTTATCACTGACAGCATTGTTGTCCTTGCTTGACCGCAAGGATATATTCGAGCCTGTCGACACCAACTGACCACCTCTAGGAGGAGGAAATGAAAAGCTTCCATCCACGTGATTTTTTGCTTGTGGAAATGCACACCTATCATCACTCTTTGTATTTTCACTGAAGTTATGTGTACTTATTCTGTTTTTCCCTTTTCGTTCACCAATATTATTATCTGGATCATGCTGTGAGTGTTTAGACCTACCAGTGTTAATATGATGATCATGGGAGTACTCAAAGTTTCCCTCACTACTACCTCCAACCAAAGTTTCCTTCACTTCACTGCCCATATCAGCAGCATTACTGTTAATCCCCACACCAATAGATCTGACAGAACCATGTTGATCGTCATCCACACAAATATCATCTAGATGAGGCCTTCCACACTCATTCAGAGCTTTTCCATCCCCTAGCATGATGAGTTCATTTGACTGCGTGACAAAGCCCTGCCAAACCGGCTCTGCACGCATGAAATTTAGTTCCTCTTCATCCATCAATTGTCCATCATATTGGGTGATCAAGTCATTCTCATCGTTTCTCCTGTAATTTTCAGTCACTGACAGCCCAGTAGGATCACCTGAAGGTATAATTGGAGAAAGATTTTTCGACTGGATATACTGCTCACCAGATAAGTAGGAATCCTCTTCTGCAAATGATTGATCATCTTCATCGTCCTTATTTTGACCCTGCTCATGAGGGTCTGGAACGCTCCCATGTCCTGTACCCTTTTCATTGTCACTTGGGTAATCAATTTCATGTGCTAAAAACCAAGCCTCGTCTTCAATAGGTTGACGCATGTAGCCAACATCATCATCGTCATCGTATTCATCAGAGTCCCAGTACTCATTTGGATAGTCAACAGATTCACTCAACCCGTCACCAATTGTTGCAAAACCAGAAACAAGATCAGAAGCATCCTCGGCAACAATACCCTGACTTACTGAAAGCCAATTACCTCCTCCAGTCTTTTTACCAACTGCATCATCATTTGGAAGAACAACATAAATTAAAGGAGTCAAAGAGGGAGACTAGGAATCAAGAAAAATAACAAATGGATCATTGAAAACCAGGAGACGCAGATTATATGACAGGATAAGCAGAGAATCGTATTAAATACAGAGGCCAATAATTGAATAGTCACTCAATGGAAATGCAAACTTAAAAGAAATTTAATGGCTGCGATTTGCCCGAAGAGAAGGAAAGAGATGAACTTGAAAGAAATGAGAAACAGGAGAATTCTTGTTAAAAATAAAGAGAGAAATAAGCGTCGAATAAGAGAATTATAATCTTTCTAGTTATAGTTTCCATCTCTATTTAGGAAGACAGTCCACTCTCTCTTTGCCTTTTTCATTATTCTAGACAATGAAACTGCAGGTAACATAAGGAAAAGAAATAATTTTGCATTAATGGAAAGCAAAACTTTTGTGCTTAAGTTGATCTAAATGCAGATTGTTCATACCAAAAACAGTATTCTAACAAATTGTAGCATTGAATGGTTATTTTTGCAGTTGTGCTTGTCTTTTGATTTGGCATAGCTGAATGAAGCTGAATCTTCAAGAAATAAATAAACTTTTGGGTGCATTACTAAATAAAACATCTAACAATTAAATAGAAATCAGAAGAAAGCAGAAACAGAAAGCATGATTCTCCTGCGATGATCAGTTACTTTCATTGTATGTTTGTTAGCTAATTTTAGTTCTCATACAGTAAACCCTGACCTAGGTAAAATGTGAATTAAAAACCATCATATCAGCAATCATGCTAAGTATACCATAAACATAGTAAATTTGAGGGGAGACCTTCTTGTCCGATAGGCACATCCAGAAATGACCCTATGACATTGTCAGCACTCATGATATTCGGACCGGGTTCATCTTCGAACTTCTCGTCACAGTGAATACTGAAGGACTTGTCTTCTGACTTGAGTCTCACTGGTGGTAACCTTGGTAACTCTTCCTTCTGATTCTCAGATGTGAGTGGAAAATCCAATGCACTGAAATCTTTTGGATCACCTCCATGAGTCTTCCCAAAGTACAGAGCTCTTCCCACCTCATCCACTTGATCCTTAATCACAGTCCTAATGTCGCCAAGTTCTGTTTTTCTTTTTCCCTCCTCTTTACCACCAATAACGGAAGCGCTATCATTACAGGCTGATGTGTCTCCCTTGGAGAAGGGGAAAACCATTTTAACCAAACAATTTCTCCGCAGCTCTGATGGCTGATGTGATGATTCATCACTTATAGACCAGGGATTATCCACAAGGCTGTCATTTGAGCACATGCCACTTAGCTTTTGCTGTTGATCAACTTCCTTAAGCTGACTTTTGTCACTCCATTTGGGTTTACTAACATCTTCCCCTGATTTTGCATTAGCCTTGCTGCTATCGAGAATCTCAGTTGAATTCAGCATAGACTTTCCATGAACCCGAAAGCCAGAAAAGTTGTTTTCACCATCATTTTGATAAGAAGGAACCAGACCATTACCTGGATTGTACTTCCACGAATACAAATCAAGCATAGTATCATCTGAACTCTTGGAGAAGGTAACGTTCTTATCTCTCGTCTTGATTGACTCATTAACCTTACTCTGATCTTGCTGATAACTATTGCTTTTCCAATTGCTCTCAGACCCATTTCTCCCCGTCCCACACTGTATTTCCTTCACAATAAGCTCCTTAGAAACCTCCCCACTACTTGGAGAACTTGTTGGCTCCTTAGCTCCTTCTCCACTAGTTGGCAAAAAGGTCATCCTTCCATCTTCTTCAATTACATTTTCCCCATTTGCTTCTTCGCGCAATTTACTACCTGATGCTTTGTATTCAAGCGTGAGTTTTTGAGGAAACCCATTTAAATCGGGTCTATCATACAGTTCATTGCACAATGCAGCCTCAGCTTTTTTAAATTTATTTCTTCTTAGAAATTCCAATATACTGTCCACTGAAGACTCTGCCATTTATATGCAAACACTTCCTAATAATTGGACTGAATCTGTAAACATTCAAAACAGAACAAAATTCCAATAATTATACTCAACTTAGACTACATTTCGAACTCAATAAATGTGATTACATTGAGTTTCAAACCCTAATCAAGAGAACCTCACTTTACATTTTTTCCAAGCTTAACTAGATAACATAAAACAAGAATTTGTTAGTGTCGAACTTTCTACCAAAAGTTAAAAGATAGAGCAAAACGGAGTAAAAATCACAGTTTTCATGCATCCCTATAAATATAAACATATAAGAAAATTTATAAAATTAAAGGACCCTACTTTTTATTGGATTTAACGTAAAAACTTCGAAGGATTTCATAAAGATCTGCGCTTTACCGAAACCCTAGAAGGCAAAAACACTTCTCGAAAAGAAAAACAAAGGATTTTAAAATGTAAATGATTTAATACCAATTAAACAAAATGTAACGTGGGAATTTAAGTGAATTGAAAAGCTTACGGATCGAAGAATACGCTGCTTCTGGAGGCAAACAGTGTGTATGGAATCCATCACCCGAACTTCCGAAAATGAAACGTATTTTTGTCTTTGTATTGTGGCGTTCAGCGAACTTTGGATGCGTCTGGGTTTTGAATTTTATTTTTATTTTTAAAATTATTTTGATATATAATTCTGGCCTGCAAAATTTTCAGCCATGGCATATGATAATAAATTATACCAAACGGGGGTCAATAATAAATGGGAATTGGCGCAAATTATAAGGTTTCTGTGTTATTGATCTCTAACTTTCAAAATTTGGCAGAAATATCTCAATCTTTCACCTAATGGGAGAATTGACCCTTTTGCCGAGGCCCCGCGGGGGTTCCCACTTCCCCATTCAATTGACCATTAAGGACAGACTTTTTGATAAAAAGACTAACTTGCTCCTACTTTAGTTAGATTAATAAAATAAGTACAGGAAAGACAATTTATCATATCAATCAATCTCTCATAAAAGCATATCTAATACAACCGTGAATTGATTTAAAATTTATGCCATCTAAGTAAAATGGAAGGAATTTATTAAAGATATTTCTCTAACGCAAGCAGATAGTAGTCTATCAAGTTGATGTGATAGGGAAAAAATATATATCGAAATACTTTTAATCTGCATGATATTGATGTCGAATGAGTAAATACTCAAGTACAAAATTACAATGCAATCTATGAATTGCTACCTAGCTAGATGATTTTTGCTTTCTCAAAATATTAACAAAACTGCATTTAAATTTGCTTATGAAATATAAATTTTGTTGGGTTATTACGTCAGTAAAGTTCTAAATTTAGATGGAACTCCCAAAAGTATCTATTTTTTCTTTGTTACATCATCATGACAAGTCCCTATCAACTTGAATTGAAAATTAATTTTTTAAACAAGTTCTATTTTTATCATATGAACAAATTTTTAAGCAATCCACAACTGTATTGGAGATGATACCCATAGAGCATCTACAACTGTGATGTAAAATAGATTTAAATCTCCAAAATGATTGAAAATCTCTCTAATGGATAGATGAAAAGGAAATGAAAATTGCATTTTTTGACAGAAAATGTAAAATAAATAAATAATCTATATTTACATAAACAAGAGGAAAAAAGTAGATTTAAATTTTCAAATTGGAGCAAAAATTGAATATGGATATATCCAGGTGTAAATAAAGATGCAAAAATAATTTTTGAAATACCAATTTACATCTAATTTTACGGCACAATTGGAGATGCTCTTAGGGATTCATTGGTGTAATAACTTCACTTTCCTTTTTATATATATTGCTTCTGTTAGGTACCGCTAAAAATTTTGATTAAAAATAAAGTCAAATTTAGAAATTAATTTTAAACATGCCTTTCATAAAACTTATAATGTTTCAACCACACATTTCATCAACTTTTTATCAAAATTTACTAAAAGTATAATTTTAATCTCTACCAAATCGGGGCATTATTTTTTTTATTTTTTTTTTACTTGCTAAATTGAAGCAATGGCATTTTAGTCTTATTGTTAGAAGTTTGACATTTTTATGGTCAATTTTTGAAACCATCCAAAATGACCAATTGAGCTTTATTAGCAAGAATGTTAGGAATATGTTTCAAGATTTGAAGGTTACAGGCCTCTCACAATGCGGTGGGCCACCATTTTTTTTGCAATTTTTTATTACATGAGGGTCCCACGTGGGGCCTATTTCATTGTGAGTATCCTGTATAGAGCCTAATAAATTGCTCCTTGGCAAACCAATTTTTTCCAATAGTAATATTGAAGGTTACTCATATTTGAATGATGCAAAAATTAATATGAATTTACACTTTTATGATGTTTGTTTAGATTCCCTTAAAACCATGAAAACTTGAGAGTAAACTATAATCTTATCGTTCTAGACCTCGAATTTGCATCTCGAAAGTCATATGAAACAAGGGGTATGGACGGATTACAAGAAGCAATCAAAGGAATGCATACATTAATAAGCAGATATTTTGCTATGCTTTCTCGTGCCCATGACGGATTGGAATTCCCCTTCCTCTCTTATTTGCCATTAGTGGTCCATGAAGGAGCCCTATAAAGCAAGTAATTTAGAACCGATGTATTTGACAAGTTTAGTTCTTAGTGGTCATAATCTATAATTCCATCTACTTAATTGATACAAAGTCAATTTTTTTTTTTTTTTTTTTGTCCTCATCTTGATCTAGAAAGAGATTTATTAGAGCATCTATCCTTAACTTCAATATGTAAAAGGATCAAAGCTTGGACTACATACAATTTTTTAAAAAATCTTAAGCAAATAATATGGTATGCTCATCAATCCAAAGCGACGAGATACGGAGTGTAAAAAGGATGGAGGAAGAAAGGAGAACAAATCGAGAATGTAAATGGTATATTAAAGGAAGAGTTGAGAACGTAACCAAAATTGTTGTTTTATCTTCTAAGATACTTGATATAGGATGAAGTGAGAAATATACGACAACTATGGACATGATCAAAATAAATTTATTTTGTGAGTATCACAAATTTAACAAGTGAAAATATTGTACCACAATTGACATAAATGGAGAGAAATTCCATCGATAATATTTTATTAACCCATATTTCAGTCTTTAAAAACACCTTACTTTAATTATTATAGCCAAAAAATAATTAAATAAAATCAAAAGGAAATATACTAGTTGGTCTTCCATCCACAAGCTTCAGTTCTTCACTCTGCATAATAATCAGTAAGAAGGAATTATTTGGATAGTAATTTAGAAGAATTTCTGAGAACTGGACGAGCTAATGGGCTTGTTTGTGTGGACTTATAGGATGGTTAAACCATCTTATAAGCCAAAAGTACATCCAAACATGTTGTTTAAACATTAAATTATGTAATTCCATTAATTTTTAAATAAGCCGGTTAGAGTGGCAAATGATACAATATTTTGACAAGTTCATTGACAACTTAAAGAACTTTTAAAGTTTAATGACAATTGAGAATCACTTCAAAAAGTTCAATCGCAACGTGCCACCGGGGGTGACGAGAGCGCGTCGTACTGTGTGGAGGAAGGCAAGATAGCTCTACCCATGCCATCCAGTCGAGCCCCAACCACTAACCTCAACCCGCACTCAAGAATGCTCATATATAGGAAGCACCCATGTTTTTCTTTGGCTATACAGACAGTAGTTAGAAACAACTATATGTAAGCCGATTTCGCATCACATAACCGAAAGAGGGCAATTGAGATATTTAACACCGAAATACTTCTTATACAGAGATTTGACCATCGACTATGACTGGGTAATGCATCCAATCAAAAATTACTCGGGCTAACTTGGTCATTCTTCCACTTCACCAGCAGCTTTCTTCCCGTTAATGTGTAACTTGATCTTAATCGGTAAGAATTAACAAAAATCACATACACATGTATTAAGTCCATGTGTAACACTATTTTTTAATTCTGAAATTGATTTTCAATCATATATTTTAAGGGTACCAGAGAGGGACTTAATGTCAACGAACAGCATCTTCTTTACTTCAATAATCCAATTATATAAAATAAAAATGCATCTCATTCAGTCTGCACATACAAATTAATATTTAATAGTGTCATTTTCATTAAAAGAAAATTGTAATGTAATAGATATACATGCCATAGCTTTGCCTGAATTTTCATTCAAGAAGATAACAATGGTCATAAAAAAGGTTACCACTACCAAGAATGTGCATGGAGACGTTAAGAGACGGCAGATTCAGACATGTGCAGGACTGTGGAACGTAGCAAATTAACTCACCCGGAGTTCATAGAATCAGCTTGCTGCTCCATTCCCAGTCCTGCACGAGTCTGTCTCCCATGTAGGACCTTCCCTGTTAATGAGTTTTAGCTCCCGTATCGTTGCTGTGCATACAAATTCATGCAGTAATTAAGCAGTATATATAGCAGCACAACTAGGGTTCCAGCTGCAGGGAGTTCATACTGTTGGAGAAATCTTCACCGGGTTGGAGTAAAAATCACGAAACATAAACTGGCAACGCGAATAACAGAACAATCACGAATTTGTATCAACGAATGGCTTGAACACGATATTGTTGTCCTAAAATGATATTTGCCCATTTTCCTATGAATTTGAGATGCTTTGAAAGTTGTTGACAAATGGTTTGCAGGATTATAACAAGTTTTGCAAGAATTTAAGCACGAAAGCACAAGTGCAAATTCTAGAGAACTTGAAAAACCCAAAGGATGAATATGAATATGACTTTTAAAGACATATGGAACCTTGATGTTTTTGTAATGTTTTTGTCTTCAACATGGATCCAATATATATAGACATACACCACATTCACGAAATGGTACCAAACTTTAAGCCAAAAGTCGCCAAATTTAAATTTATAATGGGAGAAAATGGCCTCCAACGGCTAAAAAAATAGCACCATGCGGTCACATGGTTCACCCATGCCGAGACCAAATGGTCTCGGTCTCGGCATATGGCCATGAGACCGCATGGCGTTACCACTTTTTTTTTTTTTTTAATTGTTGTTGGTTTTGAACAACATAATCACAGCAATCCCCCACTAGTTCAAAATTAATAAGTCTCATATTCATGATATACGATACTCATCCATAAGGATTATATATCTTTCGATTTAAATTAAACCATAGTGTAACTTAAACAAAGTATAGTCGGAATCAAATGTAGCATATAGCTTTGAACTAGTTATTCCATATGACAATACCGGTAAGAACACACACACGAGTACCACATGTTCTCAAGTTTCTTATAACTCGCTTAGCGCTTTTATGGCATTGCACTTATCCTTTTCAACAATCTTTTAAGAGAGAAACTCCAACTTTCTATTAAGGCGATTCCACTTTGAAGATTGTTTAGACAAAGTTCTTCCAGTACCTTTGTTATCTTTAGAGGTACTTGTATTTTAGCACTAAATTTCATTAAAAGTTTAAAGCTCATCCCTCATTTCAGTAACAACCAGCATTAATTTAATTAGGATAGAATTATTGCGGATTTTTTAATAATGCTGCAACTATTCACATATCGAATGACTTGTTGTTATCCTTTGAACCCGTAAATTACCTTTCGAGTAATGACAGGTGGGGTTGCTGTCATTGGGGAACCTTTTTAGTTAAGGAGTTTCAACCCCATCCTACTCGAAGTAGATGCTACTAAATCTCTATTTAGAGGTTTAGTCAAAGGATCCGCTAAATTTTCAATTGACCTCACATAATTTAGGGAAATTATTTCATCCTTGATTAACTTCCTTATATAGTAATGTCTAAGACTCGTGTGTCTAGACATTTCGTTGTATACCTCATTATATGTTTTTGTTAATGTGGCTTAACTATCATACATGATAGGTATTGAAGAAATATTCTTCGATCCCCAAGGTATCTCATAAAGAAGATCCTTAAGCCACTCAACCTCTTTCTCGGTATTCGATAGGGCTACAAATTTAGATTCCACGGTCGAGTGTGTTATGCTTGTTTGTTTCTTTGATTTCCAAAAAACAGCACCTCCTCCAAGAGTGAACACCCAACCCGTAGTGGATTTACTCTCACCAGCGCTAGATATCCAACTAGCATCGGTAAATCCTTCCAATATCGTCGAAAATTTAGTATATTGCATGCCCAGATTCTTAGTTTTCTTTAAGTATCCTAGAACTCTTCTAATGGCCTTCCAATGATTATTACTCGGATTGTTAGTAAACCTACTAAGTTTACTTATGGTATAGGCTATGTCCGATCTTGTGCATTGAACTGCACACATAAGACTTCCGATTGCACTAGCATATTCCAATTGAACAATCGCCCTTTCATCATTCTTTACAAGTTTTAAATTTGGATCAACCAGAGTACTATATTCTTTTATATTCAAGTGTTTGAACTTGTTTATCACATTCTCAATATAATGCGATTGACTTAGGTGATAACCCCCACTAGTATTTGTGACTTTGATACCTAAAATGGTATTCACTTAACCAAGATCATTCATCTTGAATGTGAAAGATAGAAACTTCTTCGTTTCTTCTATACCGTCCATGTGATTACTCATAATTAACATGTCGTCAACATATAAACATATAAATGTCACATAATCATGATACACTTTAGAATATAAATATCTATCTACGTTATTATGTTTAAATTCGAATAAATCTAACTTTGAAAGTATTTAGAGAGCTATCAATATTATATTTCCTCCTAAATACATTTACATCCAACATATTTGGATCCTGGTGGTAGATAGATAAGTTCCCAAATTGTATTAGACATTATCGAATCCATTTCATCTTTAATTGCATCTTTCCAAAAAATGTTATCACGAGAAGTCATAGCTTCTTTATAGGTTTTAGGGTCGATTTTCACTTGTAGAATAAAAGAATTTGTTCTTACAACATTCAACTCATTTCCTTCTACTAAGTAAAAGGAGATAAGTTGAAAATCAATTTCATCCGTTCCCAAAGACTTCTCAACTCAAGTTCTCTTACTTCTTCATGGTTCACTAGACTTATCAACATTTTTAGAAGACATTTCATCACGTGTTCCACTTGAGTTAGGGATATTTTCAATATTTTCCTTTAATTCATTATCCGTTGATAACAAATCTTCAAAGAACTCTACATCACTTGATTCGATAATCATATTGGTCTCCAAATTTAGTAATCTATAAGATTTGCTATTATTAGCATATCCAACAAAAACACGTTTAATACCTCTTAGACCCAATTTGGTCCTATTAGGATTTGTGTTATTGCAATAAACAAGACACCCTCACATTTTGAAGTATCCAATGTGTGATTTTATTCCTTTCCACAATTCATATGAAGAAATCTTTGTATGTCTAGAAGGAATCCTATTAAGTATTCTAATTGTACTTAATAAAGTTTAACCCAATAAATTAAATGGCAACTTAGTATATATAAGCATGACATTAATCATCTATACTAAGGTTCTATTCTTCCTTTCAGCCAAACCTTTTTGTTCGGGTGTCCTAAGTGCAGAATACTGGTGAATTATGCCATGTTGTTCACAATGTAAATTAAATTTACTAGAAAGGTATTCACATCCTCTATCACTTCTTAAGGTCTTTATTTTCTTATTTAAGTGATTTTCAACTTCATTCTTATAAGTTTTAAACAAATCAAAAGCCTCATATTTGTGTTTCATCAAATAAACGTATATATATTTTGAGCAATCATCAATAAATGTTATGAAATATCTATTTCCACCTCTTGTTAGCATGTAATTTAATTCACATATATCGGAATGAATTAATTATAATATGTTAGAAGTCCTCTTAACGCTTTGATAAGACTTTTTAATCATTTTTGCTTCTACACATATTTTGCATTTAATGACATCATTTTCATCGTATGAAATATATCGTTATCCTCAAACGATATTTGTCCCCTCTCGAATTGAACAAGATGCTTAAGGGATACTTGGCTAATGATACTCAAGTATTAAGTGAAATCCTCAAAAACTTAAGAGCACAAAGGAAAATGTTGAATATGAAGAAGAAAATTGATAATCTTTTGTGGAATGGAAGTGTAAATTGCCAAAATCTATTTTTCAAGTGTTTTGTTATGAATGTCAATCACCTAATTATAGGCCTCATCAAGATCTCACGAAGTGGTGCCAAAATAGGTTGAGAAGCCACCAAATTTAAAACAACGACCATAAATGATTATTTTTTGACACTACCTATGCGATCGCATAGTTGGTTTCATGGCAAGGCTTTTATCACCTACATGTGAGCATGTGACCGCATAAGCCATTGGCTTATGTGGTCGCATAGATATATGTTAATGGCCTATGCGGTCATATAGATATATGTTTTGGCCTCTGATTCTATTTTCCCTTTCATGCACGTTTTACAGATTTCGAACAATCATAAAACAATATTATTATAAGAGTGTTGCAAATTAAATTCTTGAATTTGTTAGGATTGGATTCTTAATTTCTTGATGCCATTGCAATCCCAATGCTAATATTCCAACAAATATCATCAAGTGCACTACCTCGTGTTTCACGACTTGAATGGTACTATTACTCAACATTTTTCATCCTTTTAATTGTTATGCAACTTGCTAACCTTTTCAAGAAGTCGTTCTTGTTCAACATTTTTGTTTTTTGATTGACAAACTCGCATTGCTTCTTGCCGACACATCGTGAGTTTGAAGGAAAATGCTAGTATAATTAATTATAGTATTTGTATTTGTATTATTTTATATTGCTGGAAGGGTAGAATAGTTCCTTCAAAAATGCTATTCCAGCATATCTCTCATACAAGGGGTCCACCCTCATTTTTTAATGCCCAAAAAAAATACTCACCCCCTTTGAATGTGAGGAGTCTGGCCACGGTCTATACAAACATGGCTCTAGTTGCTTTACTTGTTTGGTTAGGCTAGTTTGAGATATTTTGTTTAGACTATTTGAGTATTTTCTATTCTCACTTTTGCCACAATAAACTTTATGGCCGTCTGAAATCCTAGCCCCTATCTGGATTCTAAAGATGTGTGTTTTACTAACTGTGAAAAATATTGATTAAGCTCCCGTTTGGCCCTTTTTTTTTCAAATTAATGTTTGGAATAGTGTTTTTGTTTTTAGAATGTGTGGTTAAAAAGAAGAATTTTTTTATTTTTTATTTTCATTTATGTGGAATATTATTTTATTGTAAATTGTGTGGTTGAATTTGATTTGCCTCTTGTTTAGCATAAGAACTCCCGCTCAAGATTTTCTATGAGTATTCAAGTAGGAAAAATGTTTTGTGTTCTGCAGGCTAAAACAAAGCCCTTGATCTTGTCGAAAACTATCAAAGATTTCTTGTCATATGTTTGTCTATAAAAGCTTGTTTGTTAACAAATGAGTACTCAAAGGAAATATTTGCAGACGAAAATGGCGTTCCTGGCTGTGAGAAACTCAGTCCTCATTCTGAGGATTTTTGCACTTCTATTATTTGTTGTTTCTGCTGCACTTATGTTGATTAACAATTTCACGCTTACTAATGGTACCAAAACTAAGTTCTCAGATCTCATTGTTGGATAATTTAATGCTTTAAATTACTGGATCTTTCGTGTTAAATCATCAAGAAATACAAGAATTAAAGAAGCATACCTGAATCAGACATGGTTAATGCAATATGAATTTCACGATATGGTGTTCCAAATCTACACGCAGTCTCATTTTCCTCTCTGCGATGGGATGCAGTAGAGAATGAATAATACGTTGCATGTGATCTGGGGACCATAACCTATTTATACAAGGATGCCCTTTGACCTAATTCGGCCCATCATAGAATTAGGACTCGAGCCCGGTCTCTACACATATATAAACCCATACTTTAACTGGATACATTAAAGCCCAAAACCGAAGTCTTATTAGATCACTTTAATTGGGCTCAACCGAATTCGATAGCCTATAATTTAACACACAATTATTCACACATACAAGCCCATCTTTAATTAAAAATTCTTACAATCTCCCACTTGGGCTATATGTGTTACCTTATAATTGTGCATTAAACATAACCTTATGAGTACTCAGAATTTTGCTATCATTACTGAATGTATCCCCAAACAATCCCATCCATCAATCATATCAACATAGGATCACAGCGGCTTTCGCTACTTTCACGTAGCTAAACCCATAAATAGTCACGTATATCAATATAACTGAATGACATGGATCAAGCATGGAGGTGTAGCATGAAAATTACATGTAATGTGATCTGTAACATGCCTATTTCCAACTGGTCTATCTTAATACCTTAGTGAGATCATTTTAAATAAGTTCAGAGATAATTAACCAAATAACTTTATAACTGAAAATAACTTTAACTTTAAACCGTATCCAAAATAACAGTACATGTGTCCAATACGAAAAGCAAAAATACAAACTCCCACTGAAACTAGATATCCTCAAGAGACATTACACCCATATGAGTAGTGTGCTCATGAAAGACCTTGGGTATCAATCCCTTAGTAAGCGGATCCGCAACCATGGAGTTTGTTCCAATATGCTCTATTGACACCTGTCCACTCTAAACTCTTTCTTTAATAGCAAGGAACTTGATCTCTATGTGTTTTGACTTCGTCGAGTTCCTGTTGTTATTAGAATACAGCACTGCTGATTTATCGTCACAAAATATCTTAAGTGGTCTTTCTATATTGTCCATAATACGCAGCCCAGTGACAAAATTACGCAGCCATAATACATGATTTGATGCCTCATAACACGCTATAAACTCCGCTGCCATAGTGGAAGTAGTTATGAGTGTCTGCTTAGCACTTTTCCGGGAAATAGCACCTCCAGCAAGTAGGTAAATATAGCCTGAAGTGGATCTCCTACTATCTTGGCATCCCGCGAAATCGGAATCAAAATAACGGATGATCTCCAACTGATCCGATCTGCTGTACGTGAGCATGTAGTCTTTTGTTCTCTGTAAATACCGCATGACCCGTTTGGCTGCTTTCCAATGATCCATTCCCGGGTTACTTAAATATCTCCCTAACATTCCAACGATGTACGCTATATCCGGACGCATACAAACCTGAGCATACATCAGACTCCCTATAGCTGAGGAATAAGGAATCTTCTGCATTTCTTTAATTTTCAAGTCATTTTTAGGGCACTAACTTAAGCTGAACTTGTCTCCTTTAGCCACAAGGGTGTCACATGGTTTACAATCTTGCATGCCATATCTTTTAAGTACCTTTTCGATATAACTCTTTTGTGATAATCCAAGAATACCTCGAGAACGATCTCGGTGTATCTGAATTCCTAATACAAAAGAGGCATCACCAAGATCTTTTATCTCAAAATTTTTTGCTAGAAATCTCTTGGTTTCATGCAATAAGTCTATATCGTTGCTGGCAAGCAATATATTATCGACATATAAAACCAGAAAAATATACTTGCTCCCACTGAACTTGTGGTATATACAATCATCGACCAAATTCATCTCAAAACCAAATGAGATGATCACCTGATGAAACTTGTAATACCATTGACGAGACACCTGTTTGAGTCCATAGATGGATTTTTTTAATTTACAAACCATTTGCTTTGCATCGTCCGATACAAAGTTTTTTGGTTGTACTATATAAATTGTTTCATCAATGTCACCATTGAGAAACGCTGCCTTAACATTCATCTGATGTAGCTCAAGATCGAAATGCGCTACCAATGCCATTATAGTCCTGAAAGAGTCTTTCGAAGAAACCGGAGAGAAAGTCTCTTTATAATTGATGCCTTCTTTCTGTGTAAAGCCCTTTGCGACAAGACGAGCCTTATACCTCTCTACATCACCTTTCGAATCCCTCTTGGTCTTAAATATCCATTTGCAGCCAATGGGTTTCGCACCTTCAGGCAATGGAACGAGGTCCCATACGTCATTGTCCTTCATGGACTTTATCTCTTCAATCATAGCATCGAGCCACTTTTGAGAGTTAGAACTTTCCATGGCTTGATGGAAGTTGATCGGATTATCTTCCACCATTCCAATGTCAACTTCATGTTCTTGAAGAAATACGATGTAATCATTCGAAACCGCACTTCTCCTCTCTCTATTGGATCTTCTTAATGGCATTGGTTCTTGAGGGTGTAGAGTTTGTTCTTCTGGAACAATTTGTTGATCTTGAGAGGGAGGTATGACATTGTCTTGATCCAGAGTTGCTTCTTGAACAATATCAGGGATAGAAACCTGATCATTGTCAATGGCAATTGGAGGAATTTCAACATATTCCTCCTCAAAGACAAAGCCTGTAACCCTTTCTCCCCCCACAAACTCAACATCCTCAAAGAACCTTGCATTTTCTATCTCGAAAATTGCATTAGTTGTGGGATCATAAAACTTGTAACCCCTGGACCTTTCAAATATCCAATGAAATAGCAACTGATGGTCCTTACATTCAGTTTCTTTTCATTTGGCTTATAGGGCCTTACCTCAGCTGGACACCCCCAAATATGTATATGCTTCAAACTAGGCTTCTTGCCCGTCCAAAGCTCATATGGGATTTTATCAGTGGCCTTAGTTGGAACTCTATTGAGTATATAAGCTGCAGTTTTTAATACTTCACCCCATAGAGATTCCGGTAAGGTAGAATGACTAATCATACTCCTCACCATGTCCTTAAGCATTCTGTTTCGTCTTTCAGCAACACCATTCATAGTGGGCGAACCCGGCATAGTGTACTGTGGGACGATACCGCATTCCTCTAGGAATTTAGCAAACGGTCCTGGACGCTGTTCACCTGAACCGTCATATCTGCCATAGTATTCACCCCCACGGTCAGATCTGATGCTTTTAATCCTTTTGCCGAGTTGGTTCCCAACTTCAGTTTTATAGTTTTTGAACACATCCAGTTACTGTGATTTTTCATGAATGAGATATATGTGGCCATATCTTGAAAAGTCGTCTATGAACGTTATAAAATATTGTTGACCATTCCAAGAACCCGTAGAGAATGGTGCACAAATATCCGTATGTATAAGCTCTAAGACGTCCGAAGTCCTATTAGCTTGAAATCTCCTTTTATTGGTTTGTTTTCCCTTTATACAGTTGACACACAAATCATAATCTGTGAAGTCAAGAGGGTCAAGAATCCCGTCAGACACAAGTCTCTCAATTCTCCTTTTGGAGATGTGACCTAATCGCTTGTACCACAACGAGGCAGAATTCTCGCCGTTTAATTTTCGCTTTACACCTCGAGTACTTACATGCAAGGTTTCATTATAAGAAGTAATTGTATCAATTGAATAAAGATTATCGTAACTTTATAAAGAACCGGAACCAACCAATTTTGAATCATGAAACAAACTAAATTTTCCATTTCCAAAAGAACAAGTATAACCAAATTTGTCCAAAACAGAAATAGAAATCAAATTCCGTCTAAAAGAAGGTACAATAAATGTCTCAACAAAATCCAAATAGTCTTTAACAATAATCTAAAATTTCCTATTGCCTCTACTTCCATTCTATTGCCGTCGCCAGCATAGATGTATCTTTCACCATCACTTGGTTTTCGACAACTCAGGCAACCCTGCATAGACATACTGATGTGAGTTGTTGTACCAGAATCTATCCACCATGTATGTCTAGGTATCGAAGTTAAATTAACCTCAGAACAAACCAAATGAAGAAGAGTACCTTTCTTTACATGCCATGCGTGGTAATTGGTGCAATTCTTCTTCTTATGACCTGCAACTCCACGAAGAAACAACCGCCTTCAGTTGGTTCCTTCTGCGTTTTCTTTTGCGGTGCCGTACCCGCAGCTTCCTTATTAATCTTCCTTTTCTTGTTGCTTTTGTCCTTAGAGGTGTGGCTAAATGAGCACTTTCTGTCTTCTCATGCTTCAGTCTTTCCTCTTCCTGGACACAGTATGAGATGAGCTCATTAAGGGACCATGAGTCCTTTTGACAGTTGTAGCTCACCTTGAATTGACTGAAATGTGTCGAAAGGGATATCAGAACCAAGTGCACTAACAAGTTTTCAGATAAATCCAACTTGAGTGCCTTTAGTTTTGAAGCAATGTGAGACATTTCCATAATGTACTCCCAAATGTTTCCTTTCCCTTTATACCTCATCGAGACAAGATTTGCCAAAAGTGTACTTATTTCAGCCTTTTCATTCTTGGCAAACCTCTTCTCAAGGTCCTCAAGGAAACCTTTAGCCGTAGTCACCTTATCGGACATAGTGCCCCCGAATGCTTCTGGAATAGCACACTTCATAACCATTAAGCTTATGCGGTTCGATCGTTCCCACTTTTCCAATTTCCCTCTTGTCATCAGAGGTACTCTTATCAGTAAGTGCAGCAGATTGATCGACTCATAAAGCAAGGTCTAGGTCCATGACTCCGAGAACAATCATAACGTTCTCTTGCCATGCCCTGAAGTTTGTGCCATTTAACATTGGAATTGAATTGATGTTAGCAAAGATATTAGCAGCAGAACCTGAAACTGAATTAGAGAACATTTATTATGAATAGCTCACATGAATATCTTTAATATGCAAATAATAATAATCTGAAATAGTGGTAGGGCCCATCACAAGATACCAAGCACAACATCAATATCCAGTCTTTGGACAGAGATATTGACTTGTAAGCGGTACTCTTGGTGTAGTGATCAAACATTGACGATAAAACAACGTATCAATCAATAAACCTTTTTTTGGACCGATTTATTGATCACACATTAAACCAAATAATCGTCACACGTTTATCACCACTGGTGCACGTGTATTCGGCTAAATATTAACCTTCCTTTGGGCCGACCAATATTCCCATGAATGACACATGCACAAACACCTTTTAACATTCTAAGTTAGTCAATTTTCACAAGAAAGGTTGCTTTGGCAACATATTGTTTCAATTAACTAACTTTTGAATATTGTATCTCTTAAAAGAGTCTCTAATACCAAAATTTAAGAAAGAGAATCACCAATTTTGCATATTTTGATTAGTTTTAAACTTTAGGGGCCTTACGATTAATAATTCAAAACTTTAAGGGGGCAAAATTAATTAGTTCCAAACTTTAGGGGTTGAAATTAATAAACTTGAACCTTTATGGACCATAATAAATTAATTCAATGCTTTAGAGGATCAATTAGAACAAATTTTAAAACTTTAGGGGTCAAAATTGACCAATTCAAAACTTCAGGGATCAAATTTTAAAAAATTTGAAACTTTAGGGGTCAATTTGAATTAATAATTAAATTTTGAGGGTTTTAATTATAAATTCAGAACTTTAATGGCCCGAATTAATTAATTTTAAACCTTAGGGACTGAATTATTAAATCCGAAACTTAAAGGCCCAAATCTTAATATAACTTAAAGGTTAGGGACTGAAACCTTAATTTTATAACCCTAACCCTAATTGCAACTAGGGCCTCAATTTATCTAATTTACAGAAGAGGCCCCCACCCCCCAAATTCAACCAAAATCTAGAAAACCCTAAAAAAAAAAATTTTGTCCTTCTCTGGTGGCGGCGCAGGAGTTGGAGTGGCGCCAGCTGCAGCAGCCCCACCTCGGCGTATCCGCCGGCGGCCCTTTTTTTTTATTTTTAATCTGAATCCCAAAAATTCGAATTCCAAATCTGGATTTTCTCAGCCATTAATCCGAATTTCGAAAATAACAAGAATTATACCGCAAAAAATTTTCAAATTTAACAAAATATATAACTAAAAATTGTTAAATCTGAAAATTTCAAAATATATTGCAAGAACCAAACTAAAATTTTTTTGATTCTCAATGATTCAACATGAAGAGGTTCTGATACTACTTGTTGAATAATTTAATACTTTAAATTACTGGATCTTTCATGTTAAATCATTAAGAAATACAAGAATTAAAGCGAAAGCATACCTGAATCAGACATGGTTAATGCAATATGAATTTCGCGGTATGGTCTTCCAAATCTACACGCAGTCTCCTTTTCCTCTATGTGATGGGATGCAGTAGAGAATGAATAATACGTTGCATGTGATCTGGAGACCATAACCTATTTATACAGGGATGTCCTTTGACCTAATTCGACCCATCATAGAATTAAGACTTGGGCCCTGTCTCTACACATATGTAAACCCATACTTTAACTGGATACATTAAAACCCAAAATCGAAGCCTTATTAGATCACTTTAATTGGGCTCAACCGAATTTGATAGCTTATAATTTAACACACAATTATTCACACATACAAGCCCATCTTTAATTAAAAATTCTTACACTCATTTCTTAAGAGTGAAGTTAGACACCAAACTCGACTAGATAGTAGTTGGTAGATACTCACTTCTGCCCCTGTTTGATTCAGAGAAAAGATTTGATTAAATTTTGTTAAAATGAACATTTAAATTTAACCATACATTTTATGGGATTGACAATTTTTCGAACAAACATATCATCAATTTTTATCAAAATCTACTAAATTCTTATTTTTACCTAAACCAAACATGGACTTCATCTTCTTTATCTTTTTTCTGTGTTGTCTAGTACTCTACAGTCAAACGAGTCGACAATATTTTTTTTTTTTCGTGTGCACTCAGGTATGTACTCGCAACTGCACTAGCAAGAGTTGCTTACACATTTCACAATATACAATGTGGCCAGTCACAAGCAGCTTATACTTGAAGGGGTTCTACCAAAATTTGATTTCTATGTAGACAAGGTCCTCTAACAACTCTTACGCTTGACTTTTGTATCAAGAACTTAGTGCTAATTGTTTTTAAAAACTTTATTAAAATTTCATCAACTTTTAAACTAATCAAATTTCAACTTTATCATATATTTCATGGAACCCACAATTTTTTTTATTAGTTTTTCAATCATACAAATAACAACTTTAATCAAAATTTGTTAAAATATTTTTTCAAACAACCTCTAAGTATATTTCCGTATTGAAAGGGTTTGATCAAAATTGACAGGTTATTGCATTCCTTTTGGCATGGGCAGTTAGTGTTGATTTCAGTGGAAGTTTTGATATTAAAAAAAATGATAAACCAAGGTGGGGCAAGAGAAGATGAAGAGACTTCGAAAACGAACAAATTTCTCAACAAGGACAAATTTTCCAATAATCTGCTATTCGTTGGATTTATTTGCATGACTGTGCTATGCATTTGGTCGTCTATCTGTCTCTCTAACACCAATAAATGCCTTTTTAAATGAGAATCAACCTTTTGCAATGAAGATCGGGCATGTTTTAAGTGTCTTTTACGTTCATATTATTGGTTAATGATGACGCCGCTTATTCTTTTTACACCAAAGAAATATAAGATTTTTAAGACAGTTGATGGTATTGTTTGTTTTCGTAATACACAAAATACATAAACTTTTACATATTGGTTATGTTGATATATTCCACCAATTGACACTTTTGAAGGTCAATTAATTCATCAAGACAAATCGTGATCCGTTCTTTCTATATGTTTACTTTTGAATCAATGAAGGATAAAATCACTAGGTTAGAGAGGAAAATACGAAGATTAATACTAAACAAACCAAAATCAGGAAATTTCATATGCTCTAGTCTTTAGGAAACGATTTTGGAAATAAATAAGTCAAATTTTCAAACTCTCTCTCTCTT
>NC_036248.1:5650792-5661613 GCF_002742605.1 Olea europaea var. sylvestris | reverse complement strand
AATGCCCAAAATGAAACCAAACTTGGTGGTGGCCCTGGTGGGCTCCATCTCAGCCTTAGCCCAATTGCTTCAAGGGCCATACTTAATAGTCCATTTTAAACATTTGAAACAATGGTGGGCTGTGTTTGGTTGTGTGGCCCATACGTGAACTACACGCCATCTCATGACCTAACCATCCAAGTTGAAAGTCCAATCAAAAGGGCTCCCGAATCCTACCATAACCCCTGTTTGGTTTTAATGAAAATTAATTTTTTTTTTTTTTTTATAAATTTTGTTAAAAAGTAGATGAAATGTGCGGTAATTTAATAAAATTTGTGGATTCAATTAGATGTGTGTGTGTGTGTGTATATATATATATATATATATTTTTTTTCCAAACTTTTTTGATTAAACCAAATAGGAGCTTATTCCCAAAACTCTTGATAAATTAGATAACTGAACTAAAATTTTATTACTATTTTGTAATTTTACTGTTAGCATTCTTCTTTCTATATTTCATGCTTCCTCGATAGAGTTTATCGTTAGAGAGTGAGAGGTAAATAATGAGAAGGAAAAAAAAGAAAAAGCAAAAGTTATTTAAAATATAATTAATTATGCAGAAAGAATGGTGACATGATGGGAGTTGGATTCTCACACACATGCAGCGGCAGAAGCGAATGTCTTTTGCAATCATCCACCCCACCATATCTACTCATATATAATCACCAGACATCTCTCTCTCTCTCTCTCTCTAGATATGTGTGTATGTATAATGTATGTACTATGCACGCTGACACTTGAAATTGTTGATGAGTGAGATTTTGTTCAGGCTTATCTTTCAAAATAATTCATCCACACACACATTTTCAGATTTTTTTTACATATTTTGATATAAGTTGATAAAACACATGATTGAAAAGTTGAAAAAAATTATGAGTTTCATTAAAATGAATTTGAAAAGATAACTTTTCAAAATAGGGCCAAACGAAACTTTTAAATTTATATATGGCGAGGTGGTGATATCACGGTATGGAGAAGGAATCAAAGGACCCGACAGCCACCAAACGAGAGAGCACAGTAATCACACATTTTATCAACTTTTATCGAATTTACTAAAAATTTGTTTTTAATCCCAACCAGCAGAGTCTTAATTTGTTGGTCATTAAGATTCAAAATGGAAAATCTTCCTCAAAATCTTTTACTGTTGTGGTACGAGAAATTTTAGTCAACCATTTTCTTTCGAAACTCCGTGGAAAAGTTAATTTGTTGGGTAATTATATTCACACTATAATTTTATTAATCAATCTTTCCCCAGCATATAATAGTTTGTTTTCCTAACCCTAAACTGTGTCCCTTATCTCTTGAACCAAGTTATCATAATTATGACAATAAGGTCTGTTTGGGAGCGATTTTTCACCCAAAAAATTGATTTTTTGACCGTTATTTCACTATTTCAATCATCGTCATATTTAACTTATTCTCTCACAAGTGGACCCCATCTTTCTCCTAACGGTCAAAAAATCAATTTTCAAAATTACTCCCAAACAGGCTCCAAGTATATATCAATTACATATAATATGATTAAAATGTGGTGCACCTATAAAAAATTACGGTGTTAGTAAAGTAGTCGCTTTTAATTTTTCTATATAAAAATTTAATCAAAATTTAAATAAATAAAATGTAAAAGAGTTAGAGATATTTTTTGTTATTTCAGTTATATAATTAAGATTATTTAGGGGCCCATTTTAAATCAACAAATCACCAAACGCCGCTTGCAAAAGACAACATTCCCGTTCTTGTCACTGTTTTATTGATGTCTTAATTTAATAAAACTTATTCGATAATTATAGTGTGAATTGTCAATCACATGTCTCAAAAATTTTCATTTGAAAAGATATTTGTTAATGAATGCATTATGTTGTCGTTTTAAGAAGAATACTCTATTATAGTAATTATAGACTATTTTCTTACGAAATTATATAAAAAGACAGTAAAAAAGGATAAAAACACAATCATTCAATTTTCTTCTCATTTGAATCTATAATTTGTACTTTTCTTGGGCCTAATTGTCCGTTAATTGTCACTTATCGGGCATCTAATTATTAATTTTAGCCGACAAGACAACTAAACAGTCATTTTTAACTAAAAGAGAACATAAATAGATATGTGAATAAAATAAAAAGAAAATTGAAACCAATTTTCTTCTTATTCCAAATTGTTGTTCTCATCCCCTACCCTTTCCAATCTTTCTGTCTTAGTCCCCACAGATGTTGCCGCTCCTTGAATTGATTTAGAGTTCTCGTCAGTTGGAAAAAAGTGATTAAGGGTTGTTTGACAAAGATTTTGATAAAAAAATAAAAAATAAAAAGTTAATTTTGATAAAAGTTATGAAAAAATGAAACTTGTGATTAAAAATAAAATAAGAAATAAAATAAGAAAATCAATTCAAATCAAGTTTAGTTTCACATTGATAGCTGCAAATGTAGAAATGATTAAATTACTTACGGACACAAAAGTTTTCACCTTTTAAACAGTCATTTTTAACTAAAAGAGAACATTAATAAATATGTGAATAAAATAAAAAGAAAATTGAAACCAATTTTCTTCTTATTCCAAATTGTTGTTCTCGTCCCCTCCCCTTTCCAATCTTTCTGTCTTAGTCCCCACAGTTGTTGCCGCTCCTTGAATTGATTTAGAGTTCTCGTCAGTTGGAAAAAAGTGATTAAGGGTTGTTTGACAAAGATTTTGATAAAAAAATAAAAAATAAAAAGTTAATTTTGATAAAAGTTATGAAAAAATGAAACGTGTGATTAAAAATAAAATAAGAAATAAAATTCAAATCAAGTTTAGTTTCACATTGATAGCTGCAAATGTAGAAATGATTAAATTACTTACGGACACAAAAGTTTTCACCTTGATTGACACCCCCTTATGTATCAAAAGGTCTGTCAAGTTCCCACTTGCCTTCCAAGAATAAATCATTGCCTTCCAAATGTTCCCTTGCCTTCCAAAAATAAATCCTTGCCTTCCAAGAGCCCCATGTTTCGAACTCACGACCTCTGCTCATATAGGATTGTCCATGTAAAAATAGTAACTTGCAACTGACCTGTTAATTCAATAACATGCTAAAGCGTGACTAATTTTAATCACGCTTAGACAAAAAATACCATAAAATTTAAAGTAGGGCAAATAATTTATTGATTTATTTATTATTATTATTATTATTATTATTATTATTATTTTTTTTTTTTGCATGGATAAATATTAATGTCCAATCTAACAGAAAACAATCTGCACAACAGAACAAACATGTAATACGTTGAAATAGGTAAATAGGTGCATAGGTAGGGACTTAGAATGTCCTGGAAGTCACTATACAGGGACCAATATGTAATTACAAAAAAAAAACTGTAATTACTGTAGTTTTACAATGTATGAAAATTATTGAAAAATGACAAAATTTAGAATCCAACGTGTATGTATATATGCTGTTGTCCTGTATTTATGCATGCAAATTTACTGTATAATTACATGGAAATAATGAGTATGTTTTGTTTCTAATGTGGGGTTTTTTTCTCTTCGGTCCAATAGCTTCTTGATGGGATCAACTTGAAACCAGACCCACCCCACCCCTACCCCTACCCCTACCCCTAATCCAAATCCAAAATCTACACCACCACCACAACGACCACAACCACCCTTTGTCACCGCCATCGCCACAACAACCCGATGTCGACCCCTCAACAACCACCTTCCTGTAGGTCCCACCGTCTGAACCTTCCAATGCAATTTTCCCGCACAATCCTCGGCCACTATTGACACTACAGCGGCTTGCTTTTGCAAAGCTACCCCTATAAAAAAAAAGCTGAAAGCTTAAAAGCTGAAAGAAGGGTGATTATATAACCGAAAGAAGAAGCCTTTTTTATTATTATTTTCTTTGCTCCATGGCTGTAGCTGTATATTCTGTCGTCCCCTCATCTATTAATTATCTACCCCAATTTCTCCATTTGTTTACGGTGATCAAGTCTGAGAAGTAGAGAGAATTTATTCTGGGTTTTAGGCCTCGTGTTTCATAGAATTATATTATCACTTATCCATAAGCGCACTTATCCATGTTAAGCAGCAATAATCCCTCTTCTTTTTCCGAGCCATTTGCATCCTCGGAAAATGAAAACAATAGTAAACGGAAAAGAAGGCCTGCAGGAACCCCAGGTATGTTCATATATAATAAGAAATTTCTTGAATTTATTGCACTTATAATTACTTTTATTGACTGTTTTACTCAATTAATGAAGCTGTTTTACTGTTTAAATAACTAGATCCAGATGCAGAAGTTGTATCTCTTTCACCGAAAACCCTATTGGAATCAGATCGATATGTATGTGAGATCTGCAATCAAGGGTTCCAAAGAGATCAAAATTTACAGATGCATAGAAGAAGACATAAGGTACCTTGGAAACTGCTAAAAAGGGAGACACCAATAGCAAAGAAGAGAGTATTCGTGTGCCCTGAGCCTAGCTGTTTGCATCATGATCCTTGCCATGCTTTAGGTGATCTTGTGGGAATCAAAAAACATTTCAGAAGAAAACACAGTAATCATAAACAGTGGGTTTGTGAGAAATGTTCAAAGGGATATGCAGTTCAATCAGATTACAAGGCACATCTCAAAACTTGTGGAACTAGAGGACATTCTTGTGACTGTGGCCGTGTCTTCTCAAGGTTCGTTTTTTTCTCAAAATTTGTTAATCATCTAGTCATCCACCCACGTCTAAGTTTAAACAGATAGAGAACAAGTTAAATTATCAAATTTTATCAAACACCTATATTTTTACAGTTTTTGATCAAATTAAGTAGGAGGCGACTTGAATTCAAATTTTTGGTGGTCTAAAACTAAAGATTTCCTCTACCACCATATTGAACCAAAATTTTGTTGTATTCAGTGCAGAAGTTAGTTTCCATTTATTATTAATGTTAATTGTCAAATCAGATTATAATCAATAAGTCCGAGAAATGCGCTAGGGAGAAACATCATAATAAACTAGGTTTTGACTGATTCTGGTTATACTTTATTTAGGAACAATTTGTTGACAGTTATCCACAGTTCCCAAAATTCAGTCATATGGGTCAATTTTCGTTTTTTTTTCCCCCAGAATGTCTGTACGTATATATTAGATAAATACAGTTATCTTTTAATAACACTGTTTGACTTTATCCCAGAAATATGATGTGATTAAAATGTTGATCATCATACCTCGTTTCTTACAGAATTACAAAAATAGTCTTTCCATGCATGAAAAATATACATTTACTGGGCTTTTTCTTTTCTTTTTTTTTTTTTTTTTTTTTTTTTTTTATTATTTGTCATCAATATTAATTCTTGGTTAATTTTAGGGTGGAGAGTTTCATTGAACACCAAGATTCTTGCAGCATGGGGCGCCTCAGATCAGAAGCACACAATAATTTACAGCCTGCAGCTTGTTTATCTCGAACAGCCTCAAGCCCTAGTCCCTCTAGTGACACCAATGTTACCCCAATATTTTCTGCACCACTCTCTTTACCAAATCCAAAAATGGACACCAATTTCTTGAGACCTGCAGGTGATTCTAGTCAAAATTTCAAGAATTCCAGGCTACCCAATTTAGAGCTCCAGCTCTTAACCAAAATGGATGAAAATCAGTCAACTCAACTTCAACTCTCTATTGGGTCATCAGAAATCAGTGAAAAAACCGAAATGGATAATGCAAATATGTGCAGTAGTGAGAAGCCAAACATGGCTGCAGCAGTGCCACCATCGAGACGACTAAAAGAACAGGCGGAGGAACAGTTTAGGTTAGCCATGGCTGAAAAGGCTTATGCAGAAGATGCAAGACAACAGGCCAAGCGACAGATTGAATTGGCAGAACAAGAATTTGCCAATGCAAAAGGAATCAGACAACAAGCACGAGCAGAACTAGAGAAAGCACTGGCCTTGAAACAACATGCTATAAATCAAAACAATTCAACTACGTTACAAGTTACTTGCCATGCTTGTAAGCAGCAGTTTCAAGCTTCACGTTCAGTGACAGAAACACTGTCCGCCAACGGAAATTCACTGGGATTGAGTTACATATCATCGTGTTCAAGAGAAAGGGGTATCAAGAAAGGTGATCATAGTGATAAGTGATAATTGATAATCTTATTAAGTTTGTTGTATTCAAGATAATGTAGTTGTTCTTCCTTTAACTGAGAGTTCGTATTCAAGATCTTTAGAGTTTGATTATTTCAAAAACAATAATGTGAATGTAAGGCTTTGTTTCCCCTCATTTTTCTTAAAAGAATATGAGGTTTCTTGATATAAATCAAAAATCCCATTTATGGTTGTTTACTCCAAGTTTTTTCATCGAAGTCCGTTGATATCAAAGCACACAGTCGCGAGTTCAAGTTTTATACACGTATTAGGCCTTTGATAGAAATGAATTCTGTACAAATATTTGATTACGTAAAATATATTTTTTGTATAACAACTTAATTCTTGGATGTTCTTGTGTGAGGGAAGAAGGAAAGAAAAAATATTTTAGCCTACATTGGTAAGGATTAAAGTCAACAAATTTTATGAAAATCATAACTTTCCAGCTATATATTTCATTATTTTTATCAAAATTTATTAAAAATTTAATTTTAATCCCTTATTATTCGTCTAGACTCAAACTTTGTAGTGCATAGATTATCAGTTTGGACAATCTTGAAGATCTTTGTTGGCTTAGGTGGTCAGAAAATAGAGGTGACCAGTCTCTCCCATCCCAGGCATTGAAGACATAAAATTATTAACCAACATTTTGAAATCTAGAGAGTGTGGGGGAGGGGAGAGAGAGAGTCCTGTACTACTGCTGTTTCTCAACTGCAACCCATATAAATATAAAATGAAAAACACCATGTTTTTCAGTGCCACAGTTGTAATGGCTGATGGCAGTCTCGTCTCTTTCAACATCTATAACAGCCACGCAGACACAAACAAAATTCAATAAAACTCATCAGAATCAGTGTTTGAAGAGTGCACAGAAGAACCACACAGCATCTTTCTATTTTTGCAGGGACCATTTGCAAAGAAAACACTCAGAGTTTTAAGACAAACTTGAAAATAAACTGTGTGGTTGCTATTAATTACTTAACTTGGCCAAAAGTGAAAAAGGTCAATTAGTCTTGAGTTAAAGATTTTCATTATTCAATATTCATACTTGGGAACTGTTGGAGTATATTATTTAACCAACCCACCTACAGATCTTAGAGATGATAAAATTTAGAATTAAGCCAGCAGCATTAAATTTATAATAGATTTCTCTTTTTTCTTTTTAATCACATGTTTTTCAATAAAATGATATTATACAAAAACTAAAAACTTTTCTCCTTTTTCAACCACAATCTCCAAAAAACACTATTCCAAAAATTATAACATCAAATAATGGGACTCAAATGAAAAATTTAAGATAGTTATATTTATATCATGGTTTTTATTAATTGCACTTAAAATAATCAAGTTTTGCTCTTTATAACAATTATATCTGTAACTTTTTTGGTGGAGTTTTATTCTCAATTTTCTATTAATTAATACATCTAGTTATTAATTAATACATCTAGTCTCTAATAACGATATCTATCCAAAAAATTCGGAAGGGTCATAAAACAATTTATTTGCCCGCAATATTTAAAATAAAACAATAAACGCAAGAGTGAGATAAAGTATTATTTTCCTTCATTTCGAAGTATGCAAACATAATATTTAGATAGAAATCGTTATTTAGGACAAAATGTCCTAATTAATGAGATGTTGAAGACAAGAATTTGAGGAAAAAAAATTAGATATATAAATATTACAATGAGCAACGGTCGAGGATGTTAAGTGCAATTAAATGCGGTGCAATAAATAAAATTTATGACGTGTGTTATAAAATAGAGAAGTTAATAGATTTGTGTGTATTTTATTAAGAACTAAAACTCTATATTTATAAGGAAGAATTATGGTTGCAACAAATACAATAATCATAAAAATTAGGGTAAAACTTGATGAGTTCTTCTTTCTTTTATCACTTAGGAGCTGTGTGAGATGAAAGTCTCATGCACGGTTTTAAATGAGAGAAAGAAGTGAGGAATCCTCTTTTCGATTCTGACTCTCCACTCCAATCGTTGTTTTTCTTTTTGTTACTTCGAAAGTAGCTGCGTCAATTTCAGCCATACCCACTATGGTAGAATATTCATGTGGGACGTTCTCAGATTTTACACTTGTGATACACGTTCCTTCTATTTCTCCAAGTAAAGCTCCCATTCATTAGATAGAGAACATCACCGAGATTTCGTGATTCGCTGTGGAACTTATTCCAATTCCCAGAGTTCGGATCAAATCGGTATATTTTTATGGTGAAACTTAAACCTATTTTTTTCGATAGCTTTATTCCTATATTAAACCATTTAATTTAAAATCAATAGAAAAAGGTTAATAGATGGTACTAAGTTAGATATCCATAATAGAAAATACAAAGTTATTCGAGTCTCATGTAAATATACTTTTTATGTGTGTATATGTATACGTGAAATGGAGCCTAAAAACGCATAATTGCACGTTTTGGATCTTTATGGAAAGGGGTTTTTTAATCTTTAAGATTTGATGCTTTGACTTTGGACTCTCTCTGGGAAACTTCTCTTTTTGGATTTAAAGTAATGTCACCCCACTCACATGCCCTGTTTCTTCGCTTATCACTAATCCATCGTCCTAACCCTTAACCCACCCAAGATTCCCAATTTATTGGACCCCATCATCTTCATACATTCATCATTTCCCTTTCTTGCCTATATTTGATTATTTTTCTTTCTCGTCTAAAATTTTAAGTTATTCGAGAATCGAGATAAACATATATTCGATATATATATCACTACAAAAGCCATATTCCTTTTTTTGTTAAAGACATGAACGAAAATGTTGAAAATAATAATAATCGAAAGACGTAAAGGGTACAACATGTACAAGGTAAAAAGACTGATGCCACTGTCTCTTTAGATCCTTCTTCACAAAGCAGATGTCAATTCAATGAGAGCTTTTTGGCTGTAAATAAGAGCTTTGTTACCTTTATTCTTTCCAGTGTTGATGTGGGTTACATGTTACCACTCACAAATCTTTTAGGGTTTCACTTTTTGTTTGTTTTTCGTTGCGAAATTCTCTCTATAACAATGTAAAAAGCATTCGAAAAATACAGTCTCATGTGATCATTATCTACAATGAAATTTCTTTTGAATGTTTTTGTCTTTCATATACATACACACACAATTTCAAACAACCAATCGAGTATTTACTATATTTTTACATGAATAAAAATAAATACAAATCTAGTAGATAATTGGGTGCTAAAGAATGATTATGCTTTGCGTCATCATACATTGAGTTAGTACCCGATGCAGTGCAAAAAGAAGAAGATTTCATAAAAATTGGAATCAACATAGACAAAAATAATTTTTGGGGATGCGTGTTTTGGAGAAGTTTGGGTCAATTTTGAGTGAAAACGGTCTAACAAGCAAAATTCAATGAATTTGCCCTTGATATACAACCTTTTTTGGGCCAAATCCCATTGTTTAGGCCGGCGAAAACGCTTTTTTTGGTCATTATTTTTATTATTTTCCTTTTTTTTGGGAAAAAATCAAATTTTTATTTTACTTTTGAATATTTATTAGTTTCATTAGGTTTCGTAGGGATATCTTATTTAGGGGTTGTGAGCCTTAATAGCACGTAGTTTTTGACTAGAACAAAATTCCGCGAGAAATTTTCTCTCGACTCTCTCTTTCTTAATATTTGTAAGCAAATCATTAACCAACACTTGTCATTTTCTATAAGCTTCCGCTATTTCATTACCATAGAACCGTATTGCTATTGTCATACTATGATTTATGTGCATATATAAATAGAGATACACATATAAGTATGAGATATTATGATACCCACTACTGGATGGGGAGAGGCAGTAGTTGATGGAGGCACATGGAGACCAGAAAAGGTCTTCTTCCCAGAAAAGGTTAACACTTTGCAGCCAAAAAGAAAAAGAGAAAAGGCTAAGGGACGAAAAGAAGAGAAAAAGAAGAAAAAAGGAGAACACCCCATGCTCCTTGTTCCAATCAATGGCTAAAAATTGTACTTTCAACTGTTTTTTATTTAAAGCAACCCTTCTCTTCATGAGTAAACCTCATATAAGGTCCCAGAAGAAACAACAATTGTAAGAACAACGACAAATAAACTAAATACAAGTTCCATTACTGTGCTTTTGGTTGCAAGTGACAAACTTTAGCCTAGACCAACACCATTTTTTCTCTTCAATTATTGTTTGTCTTTTTCTTGCTTGGCTTATTCTCATTATTATTAGTGAATAATTCTTGATGATAGTTAATGAATGTCTTTGAACAATGCTTAGTTTAGTATCGGTTTTTACCGAGGATCATTTGAGAGAACCTCTACTTATGTTATATAGAAAGCGCGTATTACACGAGTTTGTGTTAAAAAAATATATGTCGAACGAATGACTGAGTCGAAATTTCTCGGGTATTTGCATAATCAATGCTTCAAAAAATTTTATTAATTTACTTTTTTAGGGTTGGTAGAGAGTGGGAAAGGAAAGAGCTAGATGAATTGTACAACAGCGTTGATCTGAATTAGAGTAATGCATGTCATTATTTATTTATGTTTAAGTAAGAAACAAATAATATTCTGTTAGGGCCACATTTTGCTATCGCACCAACCATGGATAATGCTACAACAACAATAACATCACCAAAATCGTTTGTGCTACTACAAAATCCACTAAAGTTTATACAATTTCAAGTAACGTT
>NC_036248.1:5562119-5650122 GCF_002742605.1 Olea europaea var. sylvestris | reverse complement strand
TTAGGCCTAACTACATCTTATGTCAATGCACGGCCCAGCTTTGAACATGGCTTTGTTGTCTAGTCTAGTCCTGGATGGGCCGGGCCTGCTTTTGTCCACTGATATTTTTTTAATTCAATTTTTAAACAGAATTTTTTATGAAAGTTGATTTTTTTTTGGAAGAACGTGTAATTAAAAATAGATAAAAACTCTGGATCAAATGAAATATTTGGTTGATAATAATTTGAGAAGTGCTACACTTACCAAAAAATGCTTTACAAAATTTATACAGGGAAACGGTTGTCTGTAAGGCATTTTCTGTATACTTATAAAAACTCAGATAATTTGAGAGGGATAAGTTTTTACTTTTTTTTTTAAAATTTATTTTTTATATATAAGCAAAGTTAATATTTCCCCCTTTTAAAATTAGTGTAAATTATGAAAAGAAGTTGGGTAGTCATAGTGAATGTTATATGCAGTTGGATGGTTATGGTGAAATTTTATATGAAATTAGGTGGTCCTGATAAAATAAAATAAAATTAGTCGACCATGGTCATACTAAATATAAAGTTAATTGGTCATGATAAAATAAAATAAAATAAAATGATCATGATGACATTAAATATAAAGTTAGTTGGTCATTGGTAAGTTTAGTCCTAATTTTTGGGGGGCTCAAATTTGTATGTTTTAACCGTACTCGTAAAGCAATTATTTTCAGTCAATCTTCTTCAGTTTCAATTTTCAACTAAACTCGCGGTATTGAACTCTCCTGGTTACTCAAAATATTGTTCTGAAAAAGTCGCGCTTCTCGTGATAAAAAACGTAAGTTCAGGAATTGGACAAAAAGAAACAGGAGGGTAGGAGATCCCCGTCGAAGCAAACCGGACACACGCCTATATCCCCTTCACACCTCAAACTCATCACAATTGTCCACTCCTTTTCTTGCTAGTTCTTAGTTTATTACTATCATTTTAAGTCCCAATTTTGTGTAATGGGCATGAAGATTTTGTAAGGAAAACAGTTTCTGAAGTGGCAAAATGCAAATTCTGACTATACAAACACCTCAAATTTTAATTGCAACAAGAAAAGGGAACAAGAAAAGGCTTCCACCCTTTTTCGTGTTGAGCAATTCATTTCCCTTTTGCTCTTTGGTGCCAAGAAGATGTATTACATCATCTTCATGTTCATGTAAGTACTCCTTCAGTCCACTCTATGCTCTTTTTGTTTTCCCAGAGTTCAACTAGAAATTTGATAAAGATAGAATCTTTGTGTCGTTTTTCTGCCCTTGTATTTTTATGCCTCAAAATTTACCTTTTCTTTTTTTCTACTTGGGGTGGATTCTTCAGTAGATCGGAACTTGGATCGTTACTTTGAATGTTATTTGAGAAACAGTTGGATAACTTCTTATGGTTGTATGATGAACTGGAAAGAGTTATTTTGACATTCTGTATTGTATAGAACAAAAGGCATTCTTGTGAATTTACTCGTGTGATCAGTATCGTCGAGTGATTTGGGTTATCTTATGCATAGGTGGGATTGTTTATCGAAAGAATTCAACTGACATAAAGGTCTGGAATTCTATTTATCATTGGAAGGTGTCTTGTATTGCGGATTATTTGCCTTCTAAATTCAATACTCCGATTTGTTTTTACTAAAAGAAAACGGAAACTAGTGGAACCTCTCTCTCAATATTTCAAATGGTCTTTACCTGTCTTATGACAATGCTATACAATGTTTTGGTAGAGTTCATATAATAGTTCGAACTTTGAAGAAATGGTTGTTGTACTTTTATGGATGAAGTTGTGAAATTACTTCCTGCTTACACATTGGAAAAAAAGTAAAGAAGTCGTCTAATTCCTAGATGGGCTGCTGATCTAATGGATTTGATACTTTCTATTGTTCTTTTGACTTCTGTGTACATTCTACTTGAGCTGTTCCAATCCATGCTCTACACAAAACTTATCTTTGTTTTTTTTTTTTTATCAACCCAAAATTGATCAGGAAAAGGCTTAGTATGTTATTGTTGTTGTTGTATTGTTGTGTTGACTGATAATTTCCTTGTTTAGTGCAATGTAGAGAGTCGCAATGGATGCAAGCGGGGCGCAGAGCTATCAAAACAAATGCGTTGAATGTTGGTACAGGATCTGGCGACTCTGAAGGGAGACAGGAAAATGACAACAAAAATTTCTCTGTCAGTGGAACACCTGGTGATATTTCGTCTCAAAGGTAAGTTTCTTTTAGTTTCCCTAAAATTTGAAATTAATAATTTCATATTGAATGATTCTTAAAATGAGTTATTGTTTGACAATAATTCATTGTCAAAGGCAACTTTCCTTTAGTTTCGATATAATTTGAAATTATCAAATTTAACTTTGAATGGTCTTGAAAATGAATTATTGTTTGACAATGAATGATTTAGACTGAGATGATATAAATGTTTCTGAGTCTCTTCTTAGACCTCGAAGTAATTTCAGAAAAAACTGATTCTTAGTAGATAAAGTTCACATGGAGTACCGGCATGCATGAATTTAAGCAGCGATTATTAATTTTTGAAGGTCACAGTTTTATAGTTTTGAGTACCTTTTATATATCCTTGCATTGTCAGGAAAAATTATGTTCAGTACTACTGGACTGATTATTTGAGTCGGAAGACATGATTCCGATGTACATATTTGATTTTTCTATTCCTTTTTTTGGTAAAGTACACTATATTCATCTGGGCCTTTCTCTTTTTGATTCATTCCTTTGCTATAAATGGGCTACTATGTACTAATGTTGGGTTGAGAATTTAAAAAAAAAATAAAAATAAAAATAAAAATGTAGCAGTGATCTTACCGTATTTCTTGACATCAAATTATACGTGTGCAAATCATTTCTAAGGAACAAAAAACCTATCTTGTAGATTTAAGCATCAGGCTAAAGTATTCACCCAGAAAAATATCAGATTGCCATGACTCCAATGCTTATGGAGAATCTTTGGCCAAGCTGAATAAGTTACTTTTAAAATTTTATTCAGCAAAAAAGAAGCTTATAAGCAATTTTTACTTCCTTTTAAGCTTATTTAAACTTGCTCCCATCCTATTCTGCTTCTACTTTCTTGGCATGTGCATAGAAACCTTGTTATTTGATGTATAAATGCCATTTCTGGGGTCATGGACCAAAGGAGAAGCTCTCTGAATCCCAATCCAAGACTTATTTATAATATCTTTGTTGAATTGCAGTGAGAAGTCTCCTAATCAGATTCTGTATCTCCTCTCTATAGCTCTTGTGCTATGTGGATGTGCTTTAGTATTTTCGCTGATTACTTTCATGAAAGGACCTTCAACACTCTTAGCAGCAATTGCAAAGTCAGGCTTCACGGCTGCATTCTCCTTGATATTTGTTTCCGAGATTGGGGACAAGGTAAAATATTTCATAAAGACGACGTTTCTATGTTGTTTTTGTCCACATATATGAAGAGAATGTTTGCCCAAGATTAAAAAGTTCACTTATAAGTAAATGAGTAAGTCCTATAATATATAATTTTGTTTGTAGGTCAAAGTTGGAAATAATTTACTTATTTTGACTTTAAGGGAAGAGTTAATTTCAAAATAAGTCTTATGACTTTTACTTTGAAATTTTAGTTGGCTAAAGTTCTCTCTACTTTTATCATTATTCTTTCTAGTTGCCATTTTATTTTATTTTTATTTTTAGTTGGAATAAGTTGAAGCACTTTGCAAAGTAGTTTTTTAGTTTTCTTCTCCCATTTCCAACTAAAATTCTGAGTTAAGGCTTTGACAGAATAAATACATAAATCTTTGACAGAATATTCAAACATTAGTATTTTTCTCATCTCTTTTCTTTTTATTTTCTGATACCATTTTCTTTAGATTGCCTTCATAGATCACTCCTGTTGTGAATCTTTATATGCATTATACCTAATCTTTTAATGCTCATTTTAACAGACATTTTTCATTGCTGCATTGTTGGCCATGCAATATGAGAAACTACTGGTATGAATTATTCCTTCCTCTGCCCTCCCACTCTCTTGTGACCTTTGCCTCTCTCTGATATCCTAATAATTCCAAACATTATTGTTTCTCGTGAATGTTTTTCCAGCTTATATAGCATGTTTGATAAGTTGGATTGGATGTTACGGGACAATATTAAAGATGAAAAATGAGTTAAATCTTGTTCATTGTATTGTCAAATCCTGGTCAATAGAATGCACCAAACATGTAAAAAAAATTTCTTATTTTTCCTTGTGATTTTTCTCATACAAAGTAGTCTAAGTTGTGCTTGAAATGTTTCTAGTTTACCTTTTGTGGGAGCTCTTTGTTCTTTTTGTCATTTGAAGGCTAAATTTACCCAACATGCTGTCAACATGTTCAAGAGGAGCAGAAAATTTGAACGGAAAAACTAAGAATGTTTGATTGCAGTCATGGAACTTACATAGAAATAAGCTTATTTGCATGGAAATTGTCAATGAAATGTGTTTGATTAGCTTAACTTTGGTTATGAACTGAATGTGTTAATGCAGGTATGAATTTGATAGATATATGATAGGTGTATAAGTCTGGAATATTTCCTTATGATAGAGGATATTTCCTTTTGAGAAATATCCTTTGTATGTATATATATGTGTGTCACCTGTTGATGAATAACATAAGAAAATTGAGATTTCCCAAATCAAGTAAACTGGTATCAGAGCAAGGGTTTGTGAGTTTCTGAAAAAGAAATTTTGTGGGTTGCTCTCGATGGTGGCAAAAGTTTGGGTTGGTACTTTTGGCGATAAACCAACACTTACCTGGGTCACTGCTTGGTGGGTGAAGATCAGAAGAGGCTTCTGTGGTGGTGGAAACTACTTTGCAATGAGCGTCCAAGGCCGTTGTGTGATTCTGCCTTAGGCTTCGGTGGTGGTGGAAACTACTTTGCAACGAGTGTCCAAGGCCATTGTGTGATTCTGCCTTACGTTTCCTTTGGTTAGAGGATTCTTGTTTGCTTCAGTGTGACTATCGACACCTCTCGCTGCTAGTGCATATAGCGATCAGTAACTGGAGTCACATGTGGGTGACTTCTTGGCTTCATTGTATAGGTTTTCTCCGACAGGTGATTCAATTGGACCAATGAACTGATTTGGGCTGTAGGGGAAGTTGACTGATTTTGGTTTGGTTGGGCCTTCATCCCTTTTGGACATTCTTCCTTTCGTGTATTTTCTAGTTATCAAATTATGGTCAAAAGTGATAAGAAAGTGGTGAATGAAATCACAGTAACCCCATCCTCAAAAATCTCAAGTAAAGTTAACGAGTAGTAGGAATTATGCTCAATGGAAGAGAATTGTCCATTGGTATGTGCCAAGTTTGGATTTGGGTGATCAATTGATTGATTACTCACCATCACAATTTGATACTAATCCTAGAATTCGAAAAAAAAAGGCTGATGGAGGATGATAAACTCTTTGATCAAATTCAAAATACCCTTTATCCGACAATTGACGATGTCATCAATCATTGTGAAACTGTAAAAGAATTGTGGGACTATCTAGAATTTTTATATATGAGTAAACAGGATGTGTCGCATGTTCATGAACTGATGTTAAAGATTTATCAGACAGAGCAAAAGGGGCGAAATCTCTTTCAATATTATACTTATATAAAATAGGCATTTGAAGAAAAGCAGGTCATGTTTCGTATTACTAGTAATGTGAAGACAATGTATGAACAAGAAGAGCAGATTGTGGTATAATGTTTTCTTGTAGGTTTAGGTCCTGAATATGAGGTGTCTCGTACTCAGTTACTTACTAGTAAAGCACTATCTTCGTTGAGTGATATATATGCCCGTCTCCTTTGGGTATGCAAGGACAATGACAAGGAGCATGGTGCATTACCAAATGAGACGGTAACTCGTGTTAGTACAAATTCAAAGATAAATAGCAATTACAGTAATAAAGGAGGAGGTTTTGGTAGTCAAGATAGAATCCTAATTGCCCCAACTATTTTTTAGTTAATTCTTGTGAATGGGAATAGGATTTGATGAGGACATCCAATTATTTATTTTAAGTGACATCAAGTTTATTGTTTCATTTTAGTTGGACTGTTATTTTGTTTATTTTAGTTGGGTTATTTCTTTATGGACTTGACTCTCTCTCTTTAGGTTTTTGTTATTTAAATCTTTTTCATCGTGTAATGGACAATTGATGAATGAATAATTATTTGGTGGCTTATGGCGCATCCCTCTCCTTCTTCTGCCTTCTTCTGTTAAATTCTTCTTCTTCCACCCTCCTTAATTCCATATTCTTTCTGAATCTATCTTCTTTTTCTATTAATCATCCTATTGGTGCTGCATCAGGATTGGCTACTAACCCAGTATTTCTGAAAAAAAAAATTTTATTATTTTGAATATAGAATGCAAGAGAAGAAAACTTACAGGTCAATTTTATAAGTTGTATTTTTCATGTATGGATTTATATTTAGTCATACTGATAAGCATGAAGTATTGTTTCATCTTGCGTAGAAGTGAAATTTATTTGCATTAACGCGATCCTGACAAATTTAGTGCTATTGATTATGATTAGGTCCTTCTGGGATCAATGGGGGCACTATCACTAATGACTGTCCTGTCTGTCATTATTGGACGAATATTTCATTCAGTACCTGCTCAATTTCAAACAAGTGAGTTCTGAGTTTCATGTTTGTGTCCGTGTTATCAACATACATTCATTGAACAAATAATTTTTAGGATATAATGACTGACTAATTGGCTTCAAAATTTTTCCAATTTGTGACACATCTCTGTTTGCCATTCTTCTCATAAATGCAGCCTTGCCAATTGGAGAATATGCTGCTATAGCCCTTCTGATGTTCTTTGGCCTCAGATCAATTAAAGATGCATGGGACCTTCCATCCACTGTAGCTAAAACTGGTGACCAAGGTAGCGGTGAATTTGTTGAAGCTGAGGAGCTTGTGAAAGAAAATGTAAGCCTTTCTCATGGGATTATGTTCTTAAGCTTAAGTTTCGCTTTCCAGATTGCATATTTCTCGTGTTTCCTTTTCAGTGCACCCACCCCCAATCCCCCTTTCTGACCCTAGGGAAAAAAATGTTTGCCCTAAATTATTTTTTAACAATATCGATCTGTGATGCTTTCAGGTATCAAAACGACTCTCAAATCCACTTGAAATTGTGTCGAAGTCATTCAGCCTTGTATTCTTCGCTGTGAGCATTTTCACCGTTCTTTTGTCTCCATCTTTTTAAATTTGAAAGAGTGCAAAATCCATTTTACCGGTTAAAGAATAGTTAGTGTTGCAAGTATTTCGTGAATATGAACTTCTCTTTTTATAAAATCTTAGTTTGTTGCGAGGTGGCAACATTATTATCTATATCTTTCTTTCTTTCATTCTTTCCCCGTGTGTTTGGTTTGGTTGTAAGGAGGACAGAAATACAATCACAATGGTTGTGGAATTAAGCTAGAGATCAAACTATTTCAATGGCATTTCCATTGCCAATTAATTCTCAAAGATTTGATCTGTCATCACACAATTTGAGGCACATGTCATGGCCTTTGTTTGATATACTTTGTTAATCCAAAATGGTTAAACTTAAGTATAAGTTGTTGAGGTTTAGATTTTCTGAAACACACGGGTTGATTTCTCCGTGCTACTTTTGCTTTTAGGAATGGGGAGATCGTTCAATGCTTGCAACGATTGCTCTAGGCGCAGCACAGGTATAATAGCCGTATTTCATTCTGTGCTTCTGTGTCTAAAAAATCTCAGCTGTTTTTATATTTTCTTTTATTGGCCAGTCTCCATGGGGAGTCGCAAGTGGAGCCATCGTTGGACACCTGCTTGCTACATCTTTTGCGATTCTTGGAGGCGCATTTCTTGCTAATTACATTTCTGAAAAACTGGTAAAACCACGAAAGAAAAAAATCTACCAGGAATGATTTTTTTAATTATTTTTTTATTTTTTAAATTAAGTATACATCTGATCTGACGATTGTTTTGAATCAGGTTGGATACTTGGGAGGAGCTTTATTTTTAGGATTTGCTGTTGCCACATTTTTTGGAGTCTTTTAGCCGATTGTTAGAAACTCAGGAGTCGAAGACATGAATCTTTTTCGAGTTATGAAAAGATATTCGAGAATAAGAAAAGGAGGCCTAAAAAATGCTACTGATAAGGGTTTGTGGATTGCTTGCTCATTATCTGGTAGTCTTAGGATGGAGGTGATTCTAAAATACTGTTGTACCAATGCTGAACTTGAAAAATTTATTCAGAAACAATGTAGTCAGTACGATGTTGGAACAGTATTAAAGAAATTAAAATTTTATTTATTGCAGACTAATTCTGTCTTGTATTAAACACAAAATGTGCCTTTAGTTCGTTTTGTCTAGCAAATGGATTTCGAAATGTGAATTTTCTATAAATTTTAGTCGAATTTGCACTGTGATGCAGTACTGGTTCCATGTTTCCAACTTGATGGCATTTATCTCACTTGTTTTTGTTTATAAACCAAAAGCTAATTCCGTGAAAGCCAAGAAGAAAATTTGATTGAGCTGAATAAAGTGGAAGAAAATCATTTATGAGTTGTAATTCCTTCCCCCTCCCCCCCCAAAAAAAAAGGCTTTTCTATCTGCATCAGAAATTGACAGACGGAAAAACAGTACAGAGAGATGCCTATGAACGCATAATATTTATACCATGTTCAAACTTTGAGTTTATTACAACACAACGGAGGCATTCTTTGAAAATTCTTTTATTGGAGAGAATTATAAAATAGAATGAGCACTACGGAGATGCCAATAATCACTGGAAATGCTGTAACCAAGTATAAAGCTCCATATCCCTGCATTCAAACAACTACCTTCCAATCAGTTTCCTCTATAACTTTTCATTTCATTATATGCGTAAGAGTAAGACAGTAAAAATGTCGACACAGGAACATGCTTTTAAGCAGTAATATCTAGGTAAGGAGAGGAAACCAACCACGGCCGATGGCACTTCCACTTCATCAGCCTCAGCATCCTCGATCTCTGCAGCTGTATCCCAATCAACATTCAGTCTCTTGGCAGCTTCTCTTGGATCAATACCAGTGTCTGTGACTTTTGCATATAAAGATTTTCCAGGCCGTTTCTTCTTTGGTGTTATTTCAACCTATCAAAAATTCACGAAAAGAAAAGGAAAAAAAAATGTATTTTGAGGAGATCCATTACACCTGGAATGTTATAGTTGACCACAAGGCAACATTGGATAAAACCAGAATGCACTATGTAGCTGCTATAGAGGACAAAGAAAAAGGTCAAATGCCGCGGAAAGAATATCTATAAATGTGAATAGGGGGGGAGTAAATACATGTTGCTTGGAGAAATAAAGAGAGCAATACACATTTTGCTTGGAGAAAGAAAGAGAGCAATACAGTCCAGATACATAGGATATGTTTTGGCACTATCAAACTGGGATACAAGATGCTTTTATTGAATCAGAAACTTTGTGCACAAGCATTGAGAAATAGGCAAGGATCTCGAAATTCAGATTTTTAGCGACACATTTTTTTACTTATATACAGGTTGCCGGGAATATTCTGGACCTTGATTATGATCGTTCTTATACAGAATTCTCACAATAAAAAACTCAACGCGGCAGGAATCCAATATATGAGTACTATCTATCCAAACGCCTAATATGCATGTTACACGTAGAAAGGGCAGATGAGATGGTGGTGATCAGCTTGTATTCAATGAAGAATAAGTTCATTAATTTAGTTCTCTTGCAAGCAATCGTGCATTTATATACAGAAAATATCACATGTACTCGTATCCATGGGTTCCGCAAGCTTGCGCACAGTTAAATGACTTCATGAGGGAAATTTTGTGAATAGGTTTCCCCCATTAACACCAGTCATAAAAGCATATCTCGACAGCAGGAAATAGTTACTTGTGATTTATGAGCATAGACCTTAACGCCAATAATATTATATTGGGTTTATCTTTACGACTTCACAACAAGTGGTCTTTCATAATTACAAAGTGTTGACAGCGAGAATAGTACCTCTAAATTAGGCCATTGCATCATTTCTTCAGCAAGCATCTGCAAAGCAACGCGATCTTTTGGAATTTTACCTTCATTTACCTAAGAAAAACGAAAGCTCTGTCAAACATGAACTTAAACATGGTCATAATAATTATAAATGGATGTGCATTCATGCATTCAAAGTTAGATGATAAGAACTAGTGGTTATCCCAACAAGGTAATTTCTTGACACACAAACAATCAAAGTGTTGTTGCAGATCGCTTTACATTTAAATAAATGTTCATTTCGACGGAATTATGACTTTGTCTCGACTAATAAGTAATACATCTTTCCTATGCCAAGTCTTGAAGACTCTAATATATGAACCTTATGAGCTGACCTAAAGAATGATTTGTACAACACTCTGTAGTTTGAGATCCACAAGGCAAAACTGTGTAAAAATGGTGGCATGACTTTCCGTCAATTCAAGAATTCTCTAAGCCTATGACAATTATAAAACCAAGGCTGCACAAAAAGCACTCTTTTCTAGAAAGACATGCAGGTTTGGCTGTAGATAAAGTACACTGAAGTGCATAAAGATGTGAATTACTTCCACTAAAGCAGCACCCAATTCGTCCCTGGTGGGAGCATTTTCATCGTCAATGCCAAGCAAACGCTTCCTCTCAACGTCCCTGGGGTCTTCAATCGATATAGTTAACTTAACCTGCAAATCAGCATAGAATTCTTCTCATAGTTTGTCAAATTAATACCCCACTTAAGAGGCAATATATAACGATATACAGTAAAATAATAGTGCAGGGAAGGGTGGAAAAAATTAAACACTTAAATTTCACTTCCTAAAAATACCTCATTGAAGAGCATGTCTCTGTTTTTCTTAAGAAGCTCCAAAACCTGGATGAAAAAGCTTGACTAGTAAATTTCCTACACAAACGAATATGAAGAACATAAAAAAAAACTAAAGTAAAATGAGTTGGGATTCAAGTGAAGAATGTTACTGACTCTTTTGATTTGGGAAACATATTCAAGGTCCTGAGGATCTGGGTCACCGTCTTCTTCTTGTGGTGTTGGCTCTTGGTCTATTTCTTGTTTTTCTGTGGAAGATGGAGTGGAATTAGTGGTGCTCACTTCAGTGCCAGTGTCTTCCTTATTCACAAAAACGCGGCCTCCAAACCTCCGCCTCATACTAAGCCGTTGTGGTCGTTGCTGGTGGTGGTGGTCGTCTATTGATGGAATGTTAAACAGAGGCAGGCGAAGGCTGCGGTGGCTGGACACTGAAGCCGCAGCCACAGCGACCGCCGGCGATTGCAGCAGTACGGAAATCATCACATTCCAATGCCTGTAATTTGGCTTCCTTTTGCAAGAAAAAGATGAAATTTAGGTTTACTCTGCGAATTTCGCTTAAAATTGCAATCAAACTGGTTCAAGTTCAAGAATTTGCCTCTTGCACAGAAGGAAAGAAAGACCGTGAACTCGTGGCTGTTACAAACGGAAAGGATAATTTGCAGCTAAGGTCCCAAAACTTTTATAGATGGAGCATTTCAAACACACCCTCTAAATTTTAATTCAAGTGTACCCTAAATCCCACTAGAAATAAATGGGGAAAAAAAATGAAATTGGGCCAGTGGACGTATTGATTTGAAAATTTGAAAATGACACGGGTAGCACTATTTTGTCCATTTCATGGATTTTAGCACTTCTTTTTGAAGACTTCCACAAAAATATGAAATCTCACAAGGCAGCAAAGCAACAAGAAAATTGTACGCTTTACCTTAACTAACTTTGTATAAAAAAGAATTTTTAGTAAACATCATAATTACATGAAGTGCAAGGAGAAAATCTCGATCCCTACTTGCACGGGAAGATGTGTTGGAGTGGATATCGTTTTCTATGGGACAACGATGGTCATGATTTGATGACGATGAGATTTTTTTACGGTTTTTTATAAAGATTGATGAATTATCTAGTTGAAAATTGATATTAAAAAAAATTGTGAATCCCGCGAAATATTTGATCATAGTTTGACTAGCTGAAAAGTTAATACAATTTTAGAGAAATTTTATCAGACAAATACAATATAAGTTGTACTCTAAAATAAATAAAATAGAATACACATTCCTCTTTTGACATTTTAAACTTCTAGATAAAGTAATTTTAAGTTGCTCGCATGTTCGACTTTTGATAGAAATGAGTATCCTCCTATGTACACGGGAGCATAGTAAAGATTAACTATAAATATGTGCTTGTGTAGTGCAGATTTTAAGTCAATTAAAATCAATTTTTTGACTGTTATTTCATTTTTTAACTGTTGTTTGGTACAGATTGACTATAAAAAATATATCATGTCTCTAAAAGTTTAAACCAACTAATTTCACTTCTCTTACAAGTACATAAACGAAGTGGCTGGTGTAGTAAAATACTTTCTGCATGTTCCCTACGTTCATTAGTGAGTTTCTCCCATACTCTTCACACCTCTTCTCTTGATTTATTTTGTATATAGAGAGGGATAATTGGATTAATATAAGACAAAATGTTCTTAAAAATGAGCATAATGAACCTAAACATATTAAGACTGTGTTTGGTTAGGATTAAAATCTATATTTTAATCTTAATCAAAATTAATGATAATTTTACCATTTATCTCATTGAACTTACCACATTTTAATCACACATTTTATCAGTTTTTATTTTATTTTTATTATCAAAATCTATTAGATTTCCAAGTCAAAATTAACAATAATTTTATTATTTATTTCATTGACACTACAACTTTTCAGCTACACATTTTATCAATTTTTTTTTTATCAAAATCTATTAAAAATATGATTTTAATCCATACCAAACAAATGTTAAAAATAATATACAATTGAGGATAAATAAGACAATAGTGATTCAACAAAATGACACAAAATAATTTGTGTAACGAACACTGACCTTTTCCCTACATCTATGAAAGCAGCAATCCTTTGACATCTTAGACCATTTCCAGCGTTGCACCAAAATTTGCACTATTTTACACCAAATCTTGTACCAAACCAAAATTCTTTTCTAATCATTACACCAAAACTTATACCAAATAAACATTGCTTTATTATTTTATTCATTATTTCGATTTTTGACAATGTATTTATTTTAAAAAAATATTTATTTAAACTATATAAATTACTAAATCATAACTTCGTTAAATTAACAAATATATTTATTACTAAATTATTCACGTGTTTTATATATTATGTTAAATTGACAAAAATAATTGATTATATTATTAATTTATGATAAACAATNTACGTTAATTATTATTGATTATATTATTAAAAATAATAAACTTTAATAATATAATTAATAGTGTAATTAATTATCATCATCATAGAACGAAAATGACACAAATACCCTTAATCATTATCTTTGAAAAATGAAAAATAAGGGCAAAACGGACGTTACACCATTTGGTGCAAAAAATTGGTGTAATGAATAGTGTTGAACAAAATATGGTGCAACACTATTCATGTTGCATCATTTTGCACCAAAATTTGGTGCAATGGTTGGAGGAAGTTTGCAATTTGGTGCAATTTGGCATGCATTGGAGATGCACTTACAAGATCTTGAATGCAAAGCAAGTAGTTGGTTTCATCAAGACTCGTATCAAAAAATAGAATTGGGGTCTCAAATTAGTTGATATCTGAGAATGACTTGCATTGCATACAAGAAGTAAGAACAGAGGTGAAAAGTATGGTCTCATTCGACATAAGCCATCTCTTTATAGGCCAACCTTAACCCGTGTTATTTTGAAATTATTTCTATGATTCGTATAGTTTATTGCAGATATTGTGTCTAATAGTTGGAGATTTTGAACAAGGCGAGACATATCAATCAATCTAATTTCTCTTCTCATCCTTTCTAATTGGGGGGAGCATGTAATCCATCATTTGATTTAGCCATCAATTAGGAAGTTGAAATTGCAACTATCTTAATTGAGTCTCACATCATAAATATTTGGCTTGCAATTAACTGATAAACATTCAAACGTCTATTCTTAATTTATTTATTTTTAAAGATGAATTCTACTCTACATATATATTTTTAATATCTGGGAAAAAACTTTAAGGCCTAAATTTATTTATTTGATTATATATTGAGTGAGTCAGCCACAAGTAGACATTGTAGATACATTAGACAGAATATTTATGTTCATGAACTGGGACAAAGCTGACTCTCCAGCCTCTCTGGTGCCTGGTAATAGTTTATAACAATAACTGCAGATACATTGATTTTACACCATTTTTTCATTCATCACTTCATGTGTCACGTCCAAATGAGAGAGGGGGAAACTATTTTATATCATACTTGTCCCCTATTATAATTGCATGTATTTCATTTCAAATAGATTTTCTAAATCAACAATTTTTTGTCCTATTTAATGACAAAGTATAGTTATAACAACTAGGGGTTGTTTTGACAAAGCTAGCTACTAATAAATAAATTTAGCAGATTTCCAAAAAAATTGATAAAATATGTGAGCCTCGTGAAATTTGTGATTAAAGTTGAAGTTTGAAAGTTGATAAATTATTCATTGTGAAATCCAACTTATTAAGTTAATTCAAAATTAATATACCACATCTTCATTTATGTACTATTGTTATAGCATCATCATTTAATTTGAATGAGAACTTTATCCTATTTTGTTCGACTCTTTAATCTTATTAAAAACGTTGATTTTAAGAATGGGTAATTGTCGTTCTTTTATCACTAGTGTTCTTTACCTAAAATATACATCAACTATCCCCAATTTGATTTATATAATTTAGCCTCAACGTTGAGCAACGTTTCAAAAACTTTTAAGTTAATTTATAATGACATATTTAACACGTTACATTGAATAATTAGAATAAACAAGAGAGGCATGAGTTCGGTACAATGAGATGCATGATTTCATCATATAGATAAAGACTATGGAGGAATTTTAGGTGACACGATTATTGTGGAGCCCTATAATGTCAAAGTACAGTACGGATTACGACCTGCACCTGATCTTAGATCAAGGCTCTCAATCATTCAAGACGTTGACATTCTGGATCGTCATTTATTTCATTCCTAACAACCGAGCTCGATACAAAATCACCTACGTTCTTGCTTCTTTTCCTTTGACCTTCTATTGGTACGTAATGAAGTATGAAAAAATAGTACATAATTAACCAACTACCATGGTTATGGGTTCATGAAACTGTTCATAACTTATTGCAACTATTAATTAACTAATTAATTAATTACGACAACATGGATATCATAAAATGTTCCCACAACTTCTAAATAGTATTTATAGGGATTTTTGTTCCTTGGTACTATGAACAGAAAAAGCATACATTGTGCTGTCAATTGTCGAGTCCACATATATATAGTTGTAAATCATTGTTACCACGATTGCATTCCATATATCACTTTCCTCAAATCACACATATATATACACACATATAGCAAGAGAATATAGAGAGCAGAGAGAGAGAGAGAGATGGAAGGAGAGAACACAAATGACATATACAAGGAGTGCCTAAGAAACCATGCAGCCAGCCTTGGCAGCTACGCCACCGACGGCTGCGGAGAATTTACGCTTGATGACACTTCCTCCGGCAGTCTATACTGTGCTGCATGTGGCTGCCATCGTAACTTCCATCGTAAGGTCACGTGTGGTGCAAGCGGCAGTCATGATCACGAGATGGTAGAATATGGTGGTGGCACTGGCTGCGGCAGGAGGCAGATACCGGAATCTCCAGAGTCGGAACGGAGTGGGAAGAAAAGGATTAGGACAAAGTTTACAGAAGATCAGAAAGAGAAAATGCTGGCATTTGCGGAGAAATTGGGATGGAAGCTGCAGAGAAAAGATAAAGAAGATGAAATAGAAAGGTTCTGCAAAGGGGTTGGTATTAGTAGGAAAGTTTTCAAAGTGTGGATGCATAATCACAAGAATTCTTTCTTCACTTCTGCATCTAATGCCAATGTATCCAATCCAACTCATCAGTGGAGAGAAACAAAGTGAGAGATTTTCGTTTTCTTTTCTTTTTTAATCTAGTATTCATGTTCACCATAATAATCAAATAAGTGGTTTTTTTCCCTCTTCTATCTTATTACGCTTTCATGGCTGCCAATTAGGGAACATCGTCTCTTCACTTGATCTTCTCATTTAAAATTAAGGTTTGTGGACAAATGACCAATATATATCATCTTACAATGGCTATTGGTCATGAAGTCCTTTAAGTAGCATTTCGCTCCTAATCACAACTCATTATTAAACAACTTCGGCATCTCCAACCCAACTTCAAATGGGCGTTAAATGCCAGTTTGGTGTAAAATAATGCTCCAACCGCGCTTCAAATTCGAGTAACGAACAGTTTTCCACCAAATCACGAATTCAAGCATGATTCACGGTCCAAGGATGGATAGATCTCTTCTTTCCATATGTAAGAGAAAAAGAAAAAAATAAAAGATATAACGACCATGCCATAAAACCCTGTTTGCTTTTACTTGAAGATGACAAACCCTAAATCGACTGGATCTCTATTAGAGGAACCCAAATCAAGAATTCAGGCACAATTCATGGTCTACGGATGGATAGATTCCTTCTTTCATATTAGAGATCAAGAAAAAAGAAATACAACGCAGGGGCCTTAAAACCTTATTCACTCTTACTTGATGACAATTCTTATTCGTCAAAAAAGAGAATATTACACTACTTTTACTTTTTACACGTCAAGTTTGAGGCAGAGTATAAGCTTCAACCCCATCTTTCTAGAAGAGACATTTTAACCACATCATGCTTTTCACTTGGGAGGAAGATAGAATCTTTAAGATCAATGCTACATTTTTCGTATTAATGAAAAGTTAGGATAACAGATCTAAAATAAACGCAGAGAAATTATGTCCAGATCATAATGGTCCCTGCCAAATTTCGATAATAAATTCAGTATTACAACGGAGCTGGTATGTATACCATTCTCAATTAGTATACGACTGTATATAATACTGCTGCTCTCTCTGCTTTATGCACGGACTGCATAAGCGGAAAGCTTCATTAAGTCAGGACTGTTTTCGTTACGAACAAAATTTTACGAGTTTATTCCTCCTCGAAAACAAAAACATAGCCGGAAGAATGTAATGGTTACCACGAGATATATGTTCTCATGAAGCCCGGTATTTATCCTTTACGGCTGAGGCTGCTGCTTTGTACCATGAAGATGCAGCCATGGCTCCCGGATCGGGAACTGACGCAAGAATATCAGTTGAGACATATGAAGAACGGCCAGCCTGCAAATCCAAAATTTAGTCCAATACAGAATGCATGTTTGGCTAAGCTTGACAACGATAAAAGATACTTTTGTTTCCATGATTGTTTGGATGTTACTTTTTCCTACATTTTAAGTTGAAAAGAAAAAGGGTTATTTAGGTTGTAACTCTTACTTCAGTGTCAAGATAAGCAACTTACTTTCCAACTTTAATCAATAAAAGAAATATATTAACCAAACATGCTTGAAACGGAAAAAACAATGTCAGAAAAGGTCTCTGAGTGCTACCTGTGCCAGCATGTGTTTAGTTGATTCAGCACCAGCAACTGCTGCTTCAGCAGAGAGAACAAATGCTTCAACCGGATCATCTCCAGCATTCAATTTCTGTCCATAAAGCTTAAAATATGTTTACAAAGCCTGAAGCCGAATGAATATCAACTCTCTAAACATGGTAATCACCGTTTCTAACCTCTTTGAGAACTGACACTGCTGGAATAAGAGCATCCAATAAGGTACGATAACCCGCACTGGCTCCACCATATTTGCTGACTGCAGCTATTGCAGCTTCAAATGCAAAAGCCCCTATATCAAGAAGCATTGAATTACCCAGTGCCAAACATGTAACTCTGCAAACCTAAAAATCGCAGCATTAAGTCATCTTACAGTGTAGGGGCGTAATAACTGAATGGCTATCAGCTTTCAACTGTGTATATGCTGCCTTACAGAATATATCATATCTGTTTTTAAGACAGATACAGGGTTATCATTCTTTAGAAATGACTATTGCAGATATCAAGAAAAACAATATATATATAACTACAGCAGCCGTATTATTCAAAATGAAGCGGGCACATATAGTACATGATTCCACTTGTTCCTCCCATGACTCTCCTAATAGAAGATCCAATTTCATTTACAGTTTCTGCTGGATCATTCAGTGGATAACTGGAAAAGTAGAAATTCCAAAAGAAACAAAGTAAGAACTATTAGTCAATGCAAATGATCTTTGTACACACAAAAATAGAATAGGCAATAATAATAATAATAATAATAATAATAATAATAATAATAATAATAATAATAATAATAATAATAATAAACAAAGGAAAAATCAACAAAAAATGACTAAAAGAAAAACAAGTGCAAACATATTATCATAGACAAACTTAGCGTGTAGTAGCACATCCAATGTGCAATAATTTTTAACAATCTGCATTTACATTGAAAGAAAATTTTCAACTTGTATCGTGCCTATAATTACTTGGTGATACTAGAAAGACTGGAAGACAGTCCCCCCATATCCTAGAGTTAAAATGCATTTCTAGTGTTTTGCGTATCTACTGGCAACACAAGTTTAAGCTCATCTATGAATCATTTATCAATTTCATTCCAAAACTGAATCATGATCACAGTGACAATCAATGCATAATTGGAATTAAAAAAGATTTTACTACTGAGTTATGCAATACAATATGGCAATAACAATTTTAATGATATTATCAAAAGAAATATGGTAAGTGGTAACTGGCTTATCGTTTCAGAATAATCCAAGGAATGAGTGGTGGATATTTGTAAGTTGTATTAAAAGTCAAGCATTAAATCCCACAGAAAATGGCTGTAATGATTTCAGAAAGCGTCAACCTAAACCAAAACCAAAGACCAGTTAAATAATCTACAGGACCATAGTTCTCTTGCCCTTGTGTTCAAAATGATTTTAAGAACAGGAGTCTGCATCTATAAACATAAAAGAATCAGGACCAAACTCGTGAAGTCCAAATAGGACAATTAGCGTACATGCGATATTCGGGGGAGAGAGAGAGACAGGAAGGGGGGTGGGGTAACAGAAAAAATGACTCACAACCTCTTTATGTCTTCAAGAATAGCGGATGCACCTCTGAACATCTATAACATGTCAAGGAATTATGATTATGCACAATGTGCAACCACATTGTGAAAAGCATGAGGAACAACATATGAAATCACAGTACTTACTGTTGATCCACAATCACCATCACCAACTTTGCTGTCCCATTCATTTAAACTGTCCCTGAGATTGACAACTGCAGTTGCTGCTGCTTCAATAGCAGCCTCAAGAATATGACCCAGAGGACTAAGCTGTTTGGGCTGATTCGATGTCTAATGGAAAAATAAAGCAGGTAAGCATTGAGGCGATTGTCACAATAAAAGATCATATTTCCTTCCAAATTCACAGCATCAAAAATAGAAATGCAAGCAAATACATTTTGTTCATCCATGAAGTGTGTGGTTTAGCTCATAGACGCTTCAAATTTCGATGTAAGGATGACAGTGCCAGATATTAAGCCCCTGATTGGGCTCCATTTTTTGAAAAAATGCATTTTCATCTTATTTTCAACCACACATTCTTCAATAAACTAATATTACATGTAAACCCAAAACTTTTCTTTATTTTTTAACCACACATTCTGCCCCCCAAAAAAAAAAAAAACACTATTCCAAAATAGCTTTTTCCCCAAAATTTACTTTAATGGAGCCAAACAGGAGCTAAATATTTATCATTTTAATGCATAAGAAGACTTGGAAGTGCACATAATTCTTAACTTAAATGTAAATTGATAAACAATTACTCAAGGATCTGAGTCATCTGACTTAAAATAACCATTAGTGAGTGGAGAGGCTGTCTGGGATATATTGGTGCTATGATTTATCAAAATGGGACAAACTCCAACACCATCCTTGTTAATGACACTTCAATGCTGGGAAATTAGAGATATATTCACATAACAAATGAGGATTTTGTGCAGAACAAGGATGAGGATGAATGTCATCTTCACTTACATGGGTGTCACATGGACAGTGTGCACAGTCAAAAGAAAGGTCAATGAAAGAGCTATATCTTATGGTAATTGGGAAGGGAGGTTATCTTCAAGAAGTCCTAATTGTTTCCAAAAACTATTTTGGCAAATTGGTAATAAATACATAATGACCCTTGACATACCTCTTCATTCTTAGTTGTACGCGACGGTGGAACAGGAACAGGAATCTGGGCAGGTGGACGGTTACCTGCAAGCAAAATAGACTTTGAATAAACCTAATTAACCCATTTTTTATAATAAACTGAGTTTACTAATACTTGTTGCAAAATGACTTATCAACATATATCATTAGTGCAACAATCTCCAAAAGCATCAGGAGTTCGGAAGAGACACCAGCGTGAGCTTGCATGCATATATAGTGACAAATTACTAACCATCAGCACCAACAGGCCAATTTGGAGCCTTAGTTGGAGCATCCAAGCGGTCCAAAATAGCTTCGTCTGCCTTCATCACAGTGATGGAAAAGCCTGTCCAGTACACACAAACGAATTAGGAGCATGTTTGAGTAATCTTAAAAGTGCGACTTAAATTTGAAGTAAATGCTTATTGACAATGATATTTGGATCTTTTTTCCTTAAAATGAAAAACATAGTGCTTTTTTCAGAAATAAAACTGAAATTACGTGTGGAAGTGATTTTTTGAAAATTAAATTTTTACACACTCATTTTCTACCACATTCCCCAAAAATATCATTTTCCACATTTCCCCATAACTTTTCCTCACTTTTTACAACACATTGTCCTAAAAAATGACTTTCCAAATAATCTCTCCCACACAAGGGCTTATTTTGACTTTTTGACAGTGAGATGATAGTTACTTTCAAAATAACTTTGACTAACAAAGAAATATTTATTTTTAAAACTTATTTATTGACTTATAAGCAAATATTTAAGCTTGGCAAAACAAGCATTAGGTCTTTCCAAGCTCTAGCAGACTTAACATACCAGCCATGTCAAGAGACGTCATAAATGACCCTGTATAAACTCTATCAACAGCCAGACCATGTTCCAGCTGCAATTTAGGAACAGCCTTTCCGGCAGCAATCATAAGTTCCATTAGCGGAGTGGCCCCAAGCCTGCAGTTCAAGAAGAATACTAAAACAATAAACTACAAGACCAGAATCAATTCGATCAAGAAACAAGATATGATCTATTATAACTATATAGTCAGAACAGTGTGATATAATTGGAAATCAGAATGTCAATAAAATGAACAATGCAAAGTCTAAGAAAATGACAATTTTAGTTATTCAGCGCCTGTTTGGCACCCTTTTCTAACACTCATTTTCAACTACGTATTTCATGGAATCCACAACTTTTATCAACTTTTGAACCACACATTTCATCATCTTCTAAACAAATCTACTAAAAATTTGATTTTTAGCTAAACCAAACAAGGGCTCAATGAACAGTGTAAAAGTATGATTTAGTGTAACTGAAGATAGAAATGTATCATATAATAATAATTATAGCCCTTGTTTAGCCCCTATTATAATGAGAATTTGGGAAAAATGTATTTGGAATAGAATTCTTCGAAGAATGTGCGGTTAAGGCCCCGTTTGGTACACATTAATGTAAAAATGAGAATGAAAAATATAGCCGTTACGGATCCAACACAAGAGATAGAAAGTCAAATATGGTGCTTGATGTAATAGATAACAGTCATATTTTTCATTTTAATGAATAAATAATGGGAGACAAACGAGGGCTAAAAAAGAATATATTTTGAGGTCACGTATAATATTATTTTATTAGAGAATGCGTTGTTGATAAGAAGAGGAGAAAAATGAATTAAAATTTTAATGGGGGGCCAAGCACGGGCATAATTCCATATATTCAACAAGCAGTGCAAAGTCTCGAAAAATGACTATTTACATCCGACAAGGAAAAAATACAGTCTCTAGTAGTATGGAACCGATAGGCTGAACTAAAATCTCTAATAAACTTCATCCCAAAAAAGCATCATTTTCAGAAACTGTCTCGTTCACATAAACATCCAATCAACTTTTTACTAACAATACATCAGATAAGATATGTAGTTAACAAAAACCTCTCAGCCCTAACAAAAGAAATGCAAAAACTTATTTTTATGGTTATCAAGGTTTCAGCTTCTCAAGAAAATATTGAAATAAAATATTAAATTTTTTTTAGGGTCCAATCAATCAAAATTCTCTCCTGTTTACTTTTTCTTTTCCAGTACAACAATTAGCCTTTTTTTTATTTTATTTTTATAAAGTACTCAATGAGATGAACATTTTCCCAAGGACACCTCAAATCAAGGTATGTAGTTGACAAAAACCTTTTGACCACGAAAAAAATATGTAAAAACTAACTTCATATACTTCAGGATAAACATTAATGCTGATAAAGGTTTTAACTTCTCAAATATTAATATAAACATATGAATTTTCTTTAAGAGTATAATCAGTCAAATTCCTCTCCCTTTTTCTTCTCAATACAAACAGCTTACAAAAATATTACAAAGATATTCCACTACAAAATCCAGATCCAGCCAAAGATAGATCCACATCATTTCACTCGTGTTAATCTTCATCTAAAACATAAAAACAAATGTAGAAAAAAATTTTCAGAGCTAACTTCTTCTTTGACTTGTATACATACGAGAGGTTCTGGTCATGAACCCTATATTGAATACAATTCAAATATCTTTCTTTATCCTTGGTCAGACCATCCTAAAACAAAGAGGAGATAACAAAAGAATTTGTATTTCTTGGACAAAAGTAAGATCTGAAGCACCAGGCTATACTACATATCCAGAAAGAAAGCATCCTCGTGTACAATTGAACCAAGAACTCCAATGAAGAATATGAACTCACCCATTAATCATGAGAACAACCCTACTTCCACGTCGGATGGGAACGTAGTTTGTTTCCTTCAGAAAAGTCAGAAATAATAGCAATGAAACACCAAATTAAAAAGTTTAACAAGCTAAAGCAAATAAGATCATCGATGAAAAACAGTTTTCAAGAAGGTTGCTGTGTCAGGTAACTACCTCATGGCAATCCATCTAATAGAAGCAAAGAGAGATGCTATATATTATAGTAATAAGCTGAAACTCAAAGGTCCTCTGCTTGATAATTTCCTCAATTTCAAGTGATGAAGCTTTTTATCAACAATAGACAATTAAGTTGATTAGGTAAGCTGACTTGAAAAAAGCTGATTTCGAATATTTTGGCCAAAATTGCTATCTTCAAGGTAATGTAACTAGTTATACTACAAACCATCATGTCATTGTTGTTACCACAATCTCATATTTATTTTGTCTAAATGCCCTCAAATATTATCAAAGGTCAAAGAATATTTCTACACTAAAGTCTACGTTGGTCTACCTGGAGTACTCTCTAAATCTTTTAGTTAGTTTTTCAAAATATCTCCCACTTGCATGTTAAAATAAAAGAGGTTAATAAGGTCATTACAATCTCAGCCACACTGATTCAACAACCTTGAATTCTTTCTGGTCCTATGTTTATTTGCCCATAGAGCATAACTGACCAAGAGCCCATTTTCAAGTTACAAATAAGGACAAGAAAATGTTTGTCCATCTTCGTCTTAGTAAATTTCACTCCTAGCAAATTCAATTATCAGACTTCATTTAACTGATCTTAGCAGGCTTTCAATTTGTTGAGGAAAAAAAATATTAGAATAACATGTTATTGTCTATTAGTAGAAATACCTCAACTCTTCAATGTCCAATAACATTTTATCATTCCTTGTATATTTTTCAGGATCTCAAGATAAAGAGAATGATTGGTAAGAGGTATAAAATTGGTGGCTCGTATTACTTGGATCTTTCACCAGTCTCTTCTCCATTGGCTCTCTAGTCTTCTATATCCCCCATGTAGTGGCATTGTCGTCTAGATCATCCTTCTCTTTCCACTTTAAAACATTAAATTGTAAGTCTTAGTAATGTGTCATCTCTTAGATGTGAAGCATGTCAACTTAGCAAATATCATCATGTGTCTTTTCCTTTAAGAACCGTTAGTCGTGCTTCTAGTTTATTTGAGATAGCTCATTCTAATGTATGGGGACCAATTAATATTTCTTCTAATAAATTTCAATATTTTGTTACTTTTGTGGATGATTATTCGCGTATGACTTGATTGTTCTTAATGAAAAATCATTTTGAGCTACTTTCTATCTTTCAAGTTTTTCGTATTTTGATTAAAAATCAATTTAACAAGAAAATTCATATTTTGTGGTATGATAATGTCAAAGAATATATGTACATGTCTTTTACGTCCTATCTCTTTTTCAAAGGTATTTTTCATCAAATGTCTTGTGCATATACTCCACAAAAAAATGGAATTGCAAATCGCAAAAATCCTCATTTGTTAGAAATTACTAGCACTCTTCTTTGTCATATACATGTCCTAAGCATTTTTGAAGTGATGCTGACCTTACTGCATACTATCTAATTAATCGCATGCCATCTTCTATTTTGGACGGTGCATCACCATTTTCTCTTTTATTTTCCTCCTCTTCACAATACTCAATTACCTCTCAAAGTTGGTAACTCAAAGTTTTCAAGTGTATTTGTTATGTTCATCACTTTGGTCCTAGTCATTACAAGCTTGATTCTCGCTCCATGAAATGTATTTTCCTCAATATTTTGAAAACCGACTCGGCCACCGACCCGAAAAAGAGAAAGGGTCAAGGGTCGAACCGGATATCAAAATTAAATAAATAAATACACACAAGCAATAAAATATAATAACAAAAATATATTTTTTAATTTTAGTATTGCTAATTTCAAAATAAATATAAATTCTTTTTTGTCAATTACATTTTTCATCTTATAATTTATTTTAAAATATCAAAAATAATCATTAATATGTCCAAAATAATTTGATTTGTTCAATTGAAATTGTTTGTGTGTTGGTGTCATGATTTAAATTCATGTTAATGTAGAATACAATAAATAATTAACATTTAAGCATTTCAATTTTCAATTGTCCTAAGGCCCATACCACATCGGACTATCAAAATACGTGAATGATGAGATTATACTTTACAAGCTATCCTTTAGTCACTAATCAGTTGTCCCACATCGGTTGATCAACAATCAACTTCATGGGAATTTTCTTTTATAAACAGCAATAGTTATGGGAGGGGTTGAAAGGTGAACTGGCCTGCTCCTGTTGAGCTCAGCTTAAAAAAAAGAGGAGTTGAAGGATTTTTAATGAGGATATTTCTAGAACCAGTTAAAAACCCGCAACCGGTTTCCGATTTCTGATTTAACTAGCCGGTTCACAAATTTATTTATCGGTTTCCTGTCTTCCGGTTAATTGATAATGACCAGATCGGATTTGAGACCTGTTCACAGTTAACCCGGTTGAACCGGCAGATCCGATTTTCAAAACATTGATTTTCCTTAGTTATTACCAAACACATAAAGGATATCCGTGCTACAATCTATGATGCTTGGACTCGGGTACCGGTATCGAGTACGAGGACATATCCAAGTGTTGGATCTTTTATAATCTAAAATGTAGGATACGAGGACATGATTAAAAAGAGTCCAAATTTCGGACACGTCTTTGGAGCTTCAATTTTTTCCAGAAAATTCACATGTAAAAATTTAAATAATAATTAAATGGCAAATTATATATTGTAATTTGTAATAAGTGGCAATTTTTTTCCCATAAATTTACAAGCAAAATCTTTTCATTTGTTGTAGATGTGATTGCAATTTATATATTATAATTTATAATAAGATAAATTTATTTGGCGATATTTGAAGTAACATTTATATCTTCAAAAAAAAAAATCTCTCCTAAATGACTCAATTGCAAGGCCCATCCAAAACCAAAGGCAAGTGATTAAAAAAAAAAAAAAAAGGTCCAAAACTAAAGATAAGTGGATTAGTTTATTATTATTATTATTATTTTTTAAAAAGCCCAATGTTCTTTTTTTTTAAAAAGGACCCATACTCCAACAAAACCCTTTCTCCTTCCTTAACCCCTTTCATTCACGGCTTCTTGCAATCTGCAATAGCTATGGCGGCGTCCAAGTTCCAACAAGTTCCGTCTCTGGCCGTGTCCGCCCCATATCTCATACCCGTACCCGTGTTATGTCGTGTCGTGTCGTGTCGTGTCGACACGGGTATACCAGCCAGAATGACAAGTCCGAGCATCACACTCTACAATCCTTCTCTACAACGCTACTTTGTAAATATAGATGTCACTTTCAACGAATCCACACCTAGAGCTTGTTTGGTACAGATTTTAAGCCAATTAAAATCGATTTTTTTAATGTTATTTCACTATTTCAGCAGTCATTTTTGAATTATTCTCTCACTTATCTCTAACGGCCAAAAAATTAATTATCAAAATCCTTACCAAACAAGCATCTTATTTTTTTGATAATAACACCTCCCAACTCTGATCGAGATCCCATTTGCTTACCCATCCCATATCTACCAATTGGTATTTCTCCAAAATCAGACCCGTCTTCATCTACTGCACCAGAGTTGTCCTCTCATAAGGAACCATCTCCTTTTTTACAACTTTATACTCGACGATCTAGGTCATCAATGCTTGTGACTCCATCTGTCATCTTGCCGTCTACGGATCCTAAATCTTTCATTTGTCCTGATCCCGAGTCCTTGCCCATTGCTCTTAGTAAAGATAAAAGTTATTGCCTAACAAGACATCCCATAAGTCACTATGTCACTTTTGAATTGTTTTTAAATACAATAGAAGAATTCGACTGAACACTACTTCAGTTTTATGAATCTCGATATTAGAAATAAAGGTGACCAATAGGTGAATTTGTTCCGCCCTCATCTCCATTATTATTTGAATTTTCACTTATTTTCTGTTGCATTCACGAAATTTTTAGTAGTTATATTTAAAAATCACATTCAATTATTATTTATTTTCATTAAATAGAAGTTAGGAATAATAAATTGAGTACTAAAATATAGTTCTCGTGGGAACGATAATTCGGACTCAAATGGTCCACTTTACTACTTGTTACGATCCGTCCACTTAAGGGATAAAATCGACAACAAATTTTTGACGCCGTTGCCGGGAACTATTACTTTTAGTTTTAATTTATTTTATTATTTTTTTAATCTTATTTTTAATTTTTATTTGATTTGCTTATTTTATTTTATTTTATTTACAGAAAATTGTGTTTGTTGTATACTTTGTGCTCAAGGCGACGATCTTAAACCGTATGATTCAGAAATATAACGTACCTTCAAACGAAGGCGCAGGGAACACAAACAAAAACAGCAACATTAAATGGCTAACAATCTAAACAACCCTATCCCTATACCGCTAATTAGACAAATGATCGCAAGAGATCAACAGCAAGATCAAAGGGAAGCAAATGAAGAGGACTTACCGGTGTCTATGTTCTTAACGCTTATAGCAGCACCCACGCGGTCAAGCATAGTATATCCAGATTTTGGGGTAAACAACTTCCGATTGGATTAATTTGATGAGTAACATTTTGCAATTCTACGGGCTACCCCATGAGAATCCAAACAAACATATCTCCAGATTTCTCAGGAATTGTCATGCTCTTTAATGAGGACGCCATCAAGCTGCGATTATTTCCATATACATTAAAAGATGCAGCATTGGAATGGATAGATGCCGAACCTGATGAAAGTATTACCACATGGGAGGAACTGGCCAAGAAATTCTGTAATAAGTTCTTTCCACCAACTAAAGCAGCAAAAATCAGACTGAAAATTCAAACTTTTCAACAGAAAGATGGGGAAAGCTATCACAGATTTAAGGAGTTGATGAGGAAGTGTCCAAATCATGGGATCGCTATTGGAAATCAAGTGCAGTATTTCTACACGAGACTTTCACCACTGTCCAAATCTCAAGTGGACTCCTCTGCAGGCGAATCGATCATAGTAAAATCAGTGCAACAATGTATGGATCTGTTTGAGTTGATTGCTACTACTCACTCTATGTTTTTGTTAGAAAGAGTGGTGCCTCCAAAATAGCGAGAATATATGAATTGGATAGCACAACATCTACCAATGCCCAAATAGCAGCATTAACAAAATAGGTAGGGTTATTGGTAAAGTCACAAACAAAGGGAGCACATGTAGTGATAACTGACCCATCCTGTGAAAAACTGCGAGGGCAAATCACCTAACAGAAAATTGCACATCTATGGGCTTTCTGGAGGAAAAAGTCAACTTCATTCAAAATGGCTCTCAAAATTTTATTAGCTTTTCACAAACATACAACCCGGGATGGAGACAACACCCAAATTTCAGATGGTCGAATAATCAGCAAGGGAATAGTTCAAACAATGCACAACAAGAGAAAAAAAATCAAGTTTAGGGAAGATGTTCAACCAGTACATGCAGAAGACAGACAAGGTGTTCCAGCAGATTGACACTAACTTTCAGAATCAGCAAGCATCCATTAAGAAACTGGAAACTCAAATTGGTAAGATAGCGCAACAGCTTGTAGAACCCCCACAAGGGACATTACCCGGCAACACAATGATCAATCCAAAAGAGCAAGTGCAAACTATTACAACTAGAAATGGGGTACAACTTCCAGAAATATATGTGAAGAGACCAGACGAAAAAGACAAAGAAGTAATGGGTAAAGAGTCTGAGATAGAAGCAGAGTTTGAACAACCAACTAACGAGGACGATAAAAGGAAAGAAACACCCACAGTGAGCACCCAGCCCCGTGAAAGCTTATGTGCCACCAATTCCCTTCTCTCAAAGGTTACAGAGAGAGAAGTTGGACAAGCAGTTTGCCAAATTTGTGGAGATTTTCAAGAAATTGCACATCAATATTCTCTTTGCAGATATAATAGCCCAGCTATGCAAAATTCTTGAAAGAGATCATGTCTAACAAAAGGAAGCTAGAAGAACATGAGACTGTCTGTCTAAACGAGGAGTGTAGTGCAATTCTATTGAAAAAGCTGCCTCTTAAACTAAAAGACCCAAGGAGTTTCACTATACCTTGCACAATTGAGTCTAACTATTTTGAGCATTCTTTATGTGATTTAGGGGAGACAAAACCTACAACCATCTCTTTGCAACTGCCTGATAGATCAATCAAAAAAACACTATTCCATTTCCAAAGAAATGGGGGCCAAATGGGGGCAAAGCTTATGTCAGTCTTGGGAACAAAAACACTAGCAAGCTGGGATGCGAAATAGGAAATGAAGGTGACAACTGATAAGTGTATTTTATACACTTATTCGAGGCCTTAAAACGATAATATATAGTGTTTCTCTAATAAATTATGATCTAAATTGTTGCAATTGATGTTGAATAGGTAAAAGTCAATATTGGTACAGGAAAGTGGAAGAAATGAGAGGAAAACCCGGAAAAAGAGCGAAATCCAAAAGTTGGGGACAAAGTTGTAACAATTCTATAGTTGATCTGGACCATGAATCGAAGATTGAAATGTTTGGAGGTCAAATTGAATATTTTGGAAGGTGAAGGACTTGAATTGAATCAAAGAAGACATGAGTTGCAAGAATAAAATGATTCAAGGATTGAATTGCATCACCTTGAAAGATGGAGGACTTAAAGAATAATTTAACTATTAATGACTTCAATTGATAGCTGATTTGACCCCTACGTGTATGCATGAATTTTAATTCCTATTAAAGTGGCTACAGGCCGGTTGACAAAAAGAATTAAGAGTCCTTTTTCAGGATCTTTTTTTTTTTAGTCAACAATTGTAACTCTATGTTTTGATATATATATATATATATATATATATACACACACACACATCAACGCGAGGAAACCGACAATTTTTTGGAGCAGCAGCCAATATCATAGAATACACGTACAGAAATCGAAGCTAGAAAAAATCCCTTTTTCTTTAGTCAAATTTTGTGACTGTGAAATATTTTCTTGAGAGATATACACGTACAACAGAAATTGAGGCTGCCAGAATTTCAGAAACACGTACATTGAGAATTTTTTTTTTGCCATTAATATTTACACGTACAGAAACCGAGAGAGAAAGGAGGAGATTGACACAAACGATAACACGAGGAAAAAGGCAGATTTACTTTGCAAATTATTCACGTTCCGTCAATTAATCAGGTGATGAATTTCTTGATAATATCTTCTTTTTCCTCCATTAATATGCGTAGCTAAATTTAGTTTTAGGGCGAATAATGTAATCTATTTGGGACATTTCTTTCTTTTATTTGAGATTCTCGTTCTTTTATATTTTGTGTAGATTTATATTATGCTTTTAATGCTTTGAATTTTTTGGCCAATTATTCAATGATTTCTGAACAATAGTTACGTAGAGATGCGAATTTTTGTTTAGACCACATATTAAAATTCAGTAAATTAATATAACGTGTAGAGATACATATATTAATTGTTGCGGACCTATATAAATTTTTAGAACTGTTATTTCGTTTTATTAAATTTAATTTGCATAGAGATACGGAATTGAACTAATTAAATACGTTCAACGAGAACTCGAGAAGGGTAAGTTGAATACAATAGAAGAATTCAACCGAACACTACTTTAGTTTTATTAATCTCGATATTAGAAATAAAGGTGAACAGTAGGTGAATTTGGTCCACCCTAATCTCCATTTATTATTTGAATTTTCACTCATTTTTTGTTGCATTCACGAAATTTTTTGTGGTTAGATTTAAAAATCACATTCAATTATTATTATTTATTTATGTATTTATTTTCATTAAATAGAAGTTAGTAATAATAAATTGAGTACTAAAATATAGTTCTCGTGGGAACGATAATCCGGACTCAAAAGGTCTACTTTACTACTTGTTACGATCCGTTCACTTGCGGGATAAAATCGACAACAAGTTTTTCATGAATAATTTTTTGCAACGTGAATCTGCAGTTGGTTTTTGCGGGTATTTCCTCCAACAGCTTCCTTCTATTTCTCTCTCCATCTGCGGCCTCAAAGTGTGTGCAAAAAATATCAAATTGGCTGCCTCCAATTCCTCTCTGCCCGTACGTATATCTCTCCAAAAAAAAAATAGCAGCCACCAAGTTTGACAAAAGAAAAGGGATTTCTTTTGCTGCTCCGATTTCCGTGCGTGCATATATGATATTGTCTGCCCCCTCTCTCCTGCATGTCTCTGATAAAAATTGCAACCCCCAAATTTTGCATGAAATAAATCAAATTGGCTGCCTCCCTCCTCTCCATTTTCTGTGCACACACACACACATATATATAACCTACCAGCTACAATTTTGATTCTAAAAAGGACTCTAATTTTTTTCTCCAAAAAAGAGGGACTCTAATTTTTTTCCAAAAAAGACTCCCAGCCTCCTGCGTGAATTTATATATAATACAACTCTATAGCCACCATCTTTGACTTCAATTCAAAGCCTTCAAATGTAATATTACCCCTCAAGTCCTCAATTTTTCATATTATTTCTAATATCGAAATTCATAAAACTAAAGTAGTGTTCGGTCGAATTCTTCTATTGTATTCAACTTACCCCTCTCGAGTTCTCGTTGAGCCTATTTAATTAGTTCGATTTCATATCTCTATGCAAATTAAATTTAATTAAACGAAATAACAGTTCTAAGAATTTCTATAGAACCGCAACAATTAATATAGATATCTCTACACGTTATATTAATTTACCGAATTTTAATATGTGGGCAAAACAAGAATCCGCATGTCTACGTAATTATTGTTCACGAAATCATTGAATAATTGACCAAAAAATTCAAAATATTAAAAATATAATTAAAATCCACACATGAGATATAAAAGAACGAGAATCTCAAATAAAAGAAATAAAGGTCTCAAATAAATTACATTGGTCGGCCTAAAATTAAATTTAGCTACGCAAATTAATGGAGGAAAAACAAGATATTATCAAAAAATTCATCACCCGATTAATTGACGGAACGTGAATAATTTGCAAAGTAAATCTGCATTTTTCCTCATGTTACCGTCCATGTCAATCTCCTCCTCTCTCTCTTGGTTTCTGTGCGTGTGAATATTAATGGCAGAAAAGAAATTCCCAACATACGTCTCTGAAATTCTGGCAACCTCAATTTCTGTTTGTACGTGTATCTCTCAAGAAAATATTTCACAGCCACCAAATTTGACTAAAGAAAATGGGATTTTTTTTCTAGCTTCGATTTTTGTGCATGTATTCTATGATATTGGCTGCTCCAAAAAACTGTCGATTTCCTCACGTCGATATGTATATATATATTATATATCAAAACCTAGAGCCACAATTGTTGACTAAGAAAAAAGACTCTAAAAAAGGACTAATTCTTTCTATCAACAGGAATGCAACCACTTTAATAAGAATTAAAATTCATGCATGCATATAGGGGTCAAATCAGCCACCAATTGAAGCCATTAATAGTTAAATTATTCTTTAAGTCCTCCATCTTCAAGATAATGTAATTCAATCCTTGAATCCTTTTATTCTTGCAACTCATGCCTTCTTTGATTCAATTCAAGTCCTTCACCTTCCAAAATATTCAATTTGACCTCCAAACATTTCAATTTTCGATTCATAGTCCAGATCAACTATTGAATTGCTACAACTTGGTCCCCAACTTTTGGATTTCTCTATTTTTCTAGGTTTTCCTCTCGTTTCTTCCACTTTCTTATACCAATATTGACTTTTACTTATTCAATATCAATTGCAACAATTTAGACCATAATTTATCAGAAAAACACTAAATATTATCGTTTAAAGGCCTCGAATAAGTGTATAAAATATACTTATAAGTTGTCACCTTCATTTTCTATTTAGCATCCCAGCTTGCTAGTGTTTTTGTTCCAAAGACTGACGAAGCTTTGCCCCCATTTGGCCCCCATTTCTTTGGAAATGAAATGAATAGAAAAGTGTTTTCTTGTAAAATGAGTGGTTGAAAAATAAAGAAAATTTTTTGATTTACGTATAACATTATTTTATATAAGACTGTGTGGTTGAAAATATGAGAGAGAAAAATGAAATGGAATGGAATGGAGGCCAAATAGAGGCTTTATTTGATCCTGGGTGGCGACAGGCGATGGAATTGGAAGTTGAAGCCTTGCACGAGAATAAGACTTGGGATCTCGTTTGTTTACCACCTGGAATACATCCTGTTGATAATACATGGGTCTTTGTTTCCAAATTTAATCCTAATGGGATTGTTGATCGCTTAAAGGCCCGATTAGTTGCTAAAGATTACACATAGACCTATGGCATTGATTATGAAGTAACATTCTCTCCCATTGCAAAGATCTCTTCCATTCGCGTTTTGATGTCTATTGCTACAAACTTTAGTTGGCCACTATTTCAATTGGATATTAAAAATGCAATACTTCATGGTGATTTACATGAAGAGGTTTACATGGAGCAACTATCTGGATTTGTTGCTCAAAGGGAATACCAAAATTATGTTTGTAAGTAGGAAAAGGCATTGTTATTGGCTAACGCAACCATCGAGCGCATGATTTGGGAAGTTTTCTAAGGTTGTTCTGGAATTTGGCCTTCAAAGGTGTAAGACAGATCATTCAATATTTCATCTACAGACTGGTACAAGCTATGTTATCCTTATAGTTCATGTAGATGATATTGTAATCACCATTGATAATGCAAATCGGATTGCCCAATTGAAACAGTTTCTATAAAAACATTTTCAAACTAAAGATCTGGGCAAGCTCCGATATTTCTTGGGTATTGAAGTTGCTACGTCACAGGTAGGTATCAACTTGTCATAAAGAAAATATGTATTTGACCTGTTAGATGAGACAGGTTTTCTTGGAGCTCATCCAATTGATACCCCTATGAATCCTAATGTGCTTTTGAAGGATGAAAGAGAATCATTTGCAGAACCACGAAAATATCGTCGTTTGGTTGGAAAGTTGAATTATCTTACTATCACACGACCAGATATTTCTAAAAGTTTGACTTAGATATCATTCAGTTTAGTAGGATTAGACCATTTTTGGGAAAGTTTAAATTATAATTAGTTAGTTAATTTGGTAAACTAACTATAGTTTATGAAGCAGTTATTCCGTAGCAAAAATTTATTCTCGTGAGTACAATACTAGGGATCCCATCATAGTCAAGGGAGAGGAAAACTTCATGTGCTTAAAGTGTAAAGATAATTCCAGTTAAAGATTCCGAAATTCACATTGAAACATATTGATTTCTGAAGATTAAATATTTTTCCTTGTAATAGATCAATTAAGTCACTATAAGAAATGATAAAAGTCAGGAAACAAGTGTTACACACTGCATCATAATCATAATGTTGCATGCACTGTCACGGAGTGATTGTTATCTAACCCATGGATTTACATCCATTGAATAGAGAAGAACATTAAGTAAATTCCTTACTATTCCAAGACCAAGCTCAATCTTTCCTGGACCTAAACGATCTGACGTGACTTGACCTGGCAATGTACAAACTGATAATGCAACACCCATTGTGCCAACCAATTCTGATGCACGTTGTGCTTCAGCAGACACTTCACCAAGAGAAAGACCACAAGCTGCTGCTGCTCCAGCAACCTGTGATTGACAAAAGAAGATACTGTCAGAATATCACCAAAAAAAAAAAAAAAAAAAAGGGGGGGAAAAAAAGAATCAAAAAATGTGGTGGAAAATCAGCATCATTAGTTGCATCATATATGAACTTAGCCCCTGTTTGACAACCTTTAAAAATTTAAATCGTTTGCTACAGTATCATTCTCCGTCACACATTCACACAATAAAGTATTCTACACACAAACCAATAAGGTTTCTTTACTCTTTGACCACACATTCTCCAAAAATACTATTCAAAACTCTTTAATTTTTGAAATAATAGGTGTCAAACAGGGCCTTATCGACAACAAGAAGAAAAATCATTTCCCAACATATAATAGCCAAATTTTCTAAGATGCTTTCTAGTACTAATAAATCAAAACAATATCAAAGATTGGTATCATCAGGTCTAAATTTAGTTTTACAAGCCACGAGAGAGAGCATTAGCGGAGTGTTAGAAGTGAGAGATTGGATCAACCTTATGAACTAGAATAGTCCCAGCTAAACCTCTTCGTCCAGCTATGCCTCTAGGAGGTGGTAGAGCACAATCATCACCAACAATTACCATCTATAAACATAAAAGCATGAAGCATATTAACATTAGAAGCACTCATATTCCTATATGCTCTCTTTTGCTATAAGATACAATTTTGAATAAAAGTTCACATGAGTACATACCTCCACTTTGTAACCTTCAGATTTAGCTTGCTCAGCAGCCAAGCCAAAATTTAGTCGATCGCCAGTGTAATTCTGCCAGGATTAATGTAAACGTAATCCTTGAGAAGATAAAATTCAGAAATGGATTATATACAATATCTCCACGTGTTTATGTGATTTTATATATATGGTAACAAATTGTAATGTAATTGATCCTAAGAATAATGCTGGCTTTCACACTCTCTATGTATAGGCACAGGATCAAAACCAAATAGTATGTATTTAGAATGGCAACGATTTATGTAAACAGTCTAATGGTACCTTCACAATCAGGAGACATCCCATAGGACCAGTTACAGCCCGTATGCCCTGAAGTAAATACAGTCAGTTTGATCATTTAAAAAATGAACACAAAAGGAAACCAAAAATGAGATCAAGAAGAGGAGCGTGTTCGCCTATCAGATTAATTAGCAAGTTATCATACAGCAAGAATTGAATCAATGGGAGGAGAGGCAAAAACATCCCCACAGATTGCTGCTGTCAGCATCCCTTCTCCAACAAATCCAGCATGAGCAGGCTCGTGACCACTTCCACCTCCTGCACCAATAAATTTCAACATGCAAGAGGTAATTAACCTTGATTAGTCTATACAGAACCAGTTAACAAACTGATACTAGAGAATTGGAAGGGTTAGAACGGTTACTGATTGTTGTTGGGATATATGGCCACAGAATCACATAGGCAATTAAATGCTAACCTTTGACTTGTACGTTACAAAAGATGAAACAGAACCCAAGAGTTCTAAGAAAGTATGAATATGGATTGCCAATCATAGTGAAGCCAAAATTAAAGCTGAGGCCCATTATACATTTTCAAAGAACATCATTTCGGCAGGACTTTTGTCCTGGTAGAATTTATCGGGTATGCATTCACTCGGAACAGCCAAAAGATTCCTAATTCCCATATGCCATTTACCAGCCTTCGAAAATTTACACAGCTTGGCTAAAAGATTGTTTAAGAGACCATTATATGAAAATCCTTTAATGCGACACAATTGTCAATAAATTAGTTACAAGTTACAACTGCAGAGAGTGAAAAACAAAATAATAATTTGAACTGATATCATCTCACAATCACAATTTCCAAGATTACTTCCACACTATCATCTTATCATGGTTGATCTAGAAAATAATGCACGATAAAAACATGTCCAAGAATAATGTTTACCCAATATTAATAAATTTCAACTTTCACATGCTATATGTCATATCTATAGAAAAGGTAGGCATTTATCCAACCTGATATGACTGCAACTTTGTCATATGTTGCACTAGAGACATCAGCACGTAAAACAACCTTAACCTACATCATCCAATGGAATGCAAAATTGGTGAATAGTCCAAATTAAAATGTTCTAAATGCAAGAACATAAACTCAGATAAGAGGAGAACAAATAGTATTGTAAAATGAGTAATTACTTCAGGGAAACCATCCAAATACTGCAACCCAGGATAAGTTTCCACCAGACCTTCAATGAACTCAGTCACAACATCTGCAACCAAGAACAAGACAACAAAATTTCATATCCCACTTTAGTTGCAAACTTTTTTCATATCCCACTTCAATTGCGAACTTTCAAATATATTGGTTTTCGGGGTGCATTGTGGAAGGAAACAGATTCCTATAGTCATATGTCAACAGTAATTTAAGGTTGTCATTCCCTTCATACAGTGAGAGGCAACAAGAACATGTAAAATTATCTAAAAACGTGTCAGAAAGTTGTTTCTTCCTACCAGAGCACAGTACAACTTCCAAAGCATATAGTACAGCAGTATCAATCTTTGTACCTTTCACATCAGAGGTTGTACCTATTTTTCCCAACATGAGAAACGCGTCTACTGGAGAAATATAAAGTCAAAAAAGCACTGCAGTTTTCAAATTTTCAGGCAGCAAGAGAATAACTCGAACTAAAATAGAATTATTTTGCGTTATCATGCATCAAAATGTACATTCCAGTAATCTTCATGTAAGAATTCATCTAACCAACGAGTAATGCAATTCAATTAAAAGGTCAACGAGTTTACGAAAAATTCAATTAACAGATCAACGAGTTAACGAAAACCCTAAAAATTTCCAAAACCCCATGAAATTGGGGAACTGTAAATGAAGAATTAAAATTACCATTAGGATCGTTGATGAGTTTCTTGCCAAGAAAAGCCATGATTAATGTGGGCGAAAGTCTTGAATTAGTAACCTACAAGTGCATTAGAAAACCCATTTTAGAGAGAGAGACTTATAGGGAGAGGGTGTTTGGTATGAGAATAGGACTGTGTGGCTTCTGTAGGAAGTCACCTGCGGGATGACGACAATTGTCGATGGATTTGCCTGTCCGAACAATAAAATATAAGGACAACCCACTTTCTGTATTTTGTTCTATAATCGCTGTTGAAAACTTAGACGAGATTATTGAGCCCCGTTTGATTCCATTTTTTTTCAAAAATACTTTTTTCTTTCTATTCTTTTTAACCACACATTTCTCAAATTCTCAGTACCAAAGTACATTTTTCCAATTTAACGGGCTCAGCTCAAACAAGTCCTTAGCCTGTTTGAGCCTCATTTTTTTCCACACAAATAATGATTTGGTAATATGTGTGTTTTTGAAAAATGTGTAGTTAAAAATTATTAAAAGTTTTGATTTATGTGCAAATTATTTTATTAAAAGAGTATGTAATTGAAAATGAATTTTTGGATAATAGGACTTGAAACATTTTCTCTTCTTTTCTTCTCTCTCTCTATTTTCCCCCCTTTTTGTTAAAAGGGTAGCATACATGTGCCCCTTTTTTCAAAAATTCACTTTTTCAAAACTCATTTTCAATAAAATAATTTTACATGTGATCGAAAAAAATTTCCTTACTTTTTAACAACACATTCTTTCAAGATTTACTATTCAATAATACATTTTTTTCGCCAAAATGGGACTCAAACAAGACATATTTTTAATCTAAATTCAAAATCAGACGACGATTAAATTAATTTTCTATTTGATAACAAAGAAATTATTGAAGAAAGTGATAGATTAAGCTAAAATAATAATAATAATAATAATAATAATAATTAGTAGTGGTAAGACTTTCAATTTGGCCCAATATTATTTATTTGATGTTCGACAAGGACTTTAATTGTAGGAAATTTAAATAGTATTATCTTTATGATTTTATATATTACACAAGGTCTATCTTGGACATTTAGCGGAATAAGTCCAGTTAATTACATTTCAAAAGGTCTATCTTGCATAGTTAACGGAATAAGTCCAAACTATTAACTAGATAGATCATTTCAAACAATTTGTGTTCAATTATTATAGCTTGATTATATACGTTCTATTGGTTCCCTTTAGTAACTTTGATATAGTTCAGGGTCTATATTGGACATTTAGAGGAATAAACCTTAATCAATTGGATAGATCATTTCAAATAATCTGTTTTCAATTATTATAACTTGATTATATGGATTCTATTGGTTCCCTTTTGTAACACTAAAAAGGTTCAAGAACTTAATCATACATAAAGTCTCTGTTTGTTTCCTATTTTTTGCCCATTAAAATGAAAAATATGACAGTTATCCATCACATCGAGCAATCATATTTGACTTTCTATTTCTTGTGTGGGACCCGTAACAACTATATTTTTCATTCTCATTTTTACATTAATGTGTATCAAACGGGGCCATAACTGAAGTATAAGGATTGTATATATTACTTGATTGATATCAATTGGTTAAAGAAAGTCAAATTTCAAATATAACCACATATCATAAATTTGACCATATACTTTGAAGAGTTCTATGTTGTTTAGAACTTTAAATTTCAAGTTTCCAAGATAATACAATGACTTGAGCCTTGTTGAACAATGAAAAAAACTTATTCAAGTTTAGACTTGAAAGCAAGAGATTTTTCATAACAAGCTTTCTTGATCTCTAATAACTGAGAAGCCTTGTGAATGCAAGAATATCAGAAAAACATACATAACTGATTTGATCATACTAGCAGAGCGTTTCAGTCTTGAATTTAATGTGAACAACCTTATTTACCAAGACAAATTCCAAGCTCAATTTATTTTATAGAAGCCTCCCAGTAGCAAGTCAATAAAATTCTAGCAATCAAAATCACCTAAACCTGCTGGAATAGATGATTTTTTTTTTCTTCATCGCATGCTCGACTGTCCAATTACTTCACAATCTATTGTTCAACCAAGAAATGATGCTATCCTTGATTTCTTCTCTTTCAGGTTCAAATAGCAGATCATGTAAGCACCCTTCATAGAGCTTGATCGTTTTGTCACTTGAAGAGGCCTCGTCATAGAGTTTTTCAGAGGCTTTGGGGTCGGTTACAGAATCAGCAGTTCCATGTAGCACGAAGAATGGTACTCTTATCCACACAATCTATTGTTCAACCAAGAAATGATGCTATCCTTGATTTCTTCTCTTTCAGGTTCAAATAGCAGATCATGTAAGCACCCTTCATAGAGCTTGATCGTTTTGTCACTTGAAGAGGCCTCGTCATAGAGTTTTTCAGAGGCTTTGGGGTCGGTTACAGAATCAGCAGTTCCATGTAGCACGAAGAATGGTACTCTTATCCAGCTTAAATTCTTTTGCAAGTAGGAAGTGATTCGTAGAATTTCATATCCAGTTCTTATCCTGATAGATCCTGTGAATACTAGAGGATCCGAATACTTGGCTATAAGTGCCTCAGGATCTCGAGAAACTGCAATACCCTGCTTGTTTGCCGCGCTGAACTGAAATCTCGGTAACAAGAAGGAAAACACCGGGGCAAGCAGCTACATTAAGCAAAATCGGGTTTTGGTAAATGATATTCTCAAAATTTCCTAAAAGGCGGTGAAAAGGTGTTGAAAGAGAAGGAATCTTACTGCAAAAATTGGATGGGATGGTTGAACTCCTACTGCAGGTGAAGTTAGTATGACGCCTGATACACATTCACTCACCTTCGGATCAAGTACTGCCTACATATTCGAAAAATAAAAGTTAAAAATTAAGGGACACGAAATTTGTGAAGTAAAATTTGTGAAGTAACGCAATAAATTCATCCCTTTTATTCAGATATTACCTTCAAAACTATGGCACCGCCAGTCGAATGTCCAAAGCAAAAACAAGAGAGTCTTGGATTTTCAGTAAAAACCTTCCTGAGAAACATTTTCTGTGCACAAATAACAAAAATACGATAAACACAAGTAATATGTACAACCATTTGTCTTTTTTCTTTTTTCTTTTTTCTTTAAGTTCTTAATCTGTGCCTTATACATGAGTATTAAAATATACCATGTCAGTCACAGCATCATCGAGGGAATGAACGTACGCGTGCAGTCCATCACTTCCACCGTGTCCTGGGATAAGGTAAGGTATTGAGTCAATGAAAAGAATATTTTTGAATTCTAAACATTTGGTTGAAGGAGATAAATGCAATTTTTCAGGTGGAAGTTCTTGCAAGATGTTATATTCACGGTTCATCTTATTGTCATTGAGAAGGTAGAAAAATTTACTTTACCATATTCTTTTTGGGCACGAGAAATTCATAGGCCAACAAATTCATCAATGATCACAAATATAGAGTATATATCAGTCCTAAAACCGAGGCAGGGTGCTGAAGAGTTCATTTTACCGACTTTCATGGTTTAAAATTTTTTTTAAGGAACGAGGTTTTCAAACAGACTTCATGCGTCTGCCAAAAAAACACGGAGAGATTTGGATTACAAATCACAACTGCTCCTTCGTCTACCTTTTGTGCATACACTAGGTAGATGTAAAGACTCAAAAAACAAGCTTACTTATGAAGGAGTGCTTCACATGTTACTTTTTTGCACCAATAGCATCCAGATTGAAATACATTCAAGCCCTGCAACATCCAAATATACATGCATAGTTGACTATATATGGTATCTATTCCACAAAATAGAAAACAAAAGGGGGTTTTATTTGTGAATGATCATTCAAAGGATGAATGATGCAAACATCAGGTTGTTTCTAAAGGATCGGAAATTGACTGGAAAGTTGCATAAACTAGATTTTCCTTGCATGCTACATTTTCTGTCCATTCGGACATCAATGTGCAAATGCAGACAGCGTATAACAATGTTCAGAATCCGTATATTTCAGTTGACGAGTATATTGAGAGAGAGAGAAGAAACACTCGTGGTGAAATAGACCATTGTCTATGTTTATATGATAGAGTTAGCAGTAAAGGATCATAGACTGGAGTAGAAGTTAGCTATTACTTCTAATAATTATATAACTAGAAAATATAATCATTCAGCCTTCTATCCGCCTAAATTGTTAGCAAACTTGATCTTAAAAAATACCATTTTACCCATAATCTTTTTCTATAAAGAAAAAACTGTAGACCTTGAACTTAACAGATGAGAACTAGGCTCAAGACATACAAACAAATGTCCACCAAGAACAATGGAACCAATTGTGAGACATATTCAACTTGGTTTTGTATTGTATTGTCATCAGAGGCAGAATCAGATGCGGACTAAAAAATTTTTTGTACAGGCCTAGATATATATTTAAAAAATTACATGGGACAAAATGTTATTGGATTGGAGTTGGCTAGGGCAACCCCCCTAAATCAGCCGCTGATTAACGTGTAGACTTTGAAGTGCAGGAATATAGTCAAGCATCAACTGTTATATATGTCCAGTAAGGAGGACTAGACAGCATTAAGAAGGGAAATGAAGTCAAAGTTCTGTATATTGTATGATCAAGTCCGATCTATTACTGTATACTAACGTGCCCTTAGATTTTTTACATGGAGTACAATCTACTAAACCACTTTCAAGTTATTAACTGATAAAAATTATTTTCTGCAAGCATGAAAATTTATTCTGCTATAAAACGATTCTTAACTTACCAATCCAATCCATTGCATAAACCTTGATGCCATATCCATTGAGCTGCTTAGCAAAATTGCTGTATCTGCCACTGATGTTCCAAAAAAAAAAGAAAGAAAGAAAAAGAAAAAGAAAAAGGATGCCTATGTGAGCAAAAATAAAAATAAAAAAAAAGAGCCATAAAGGTAAAGAATAAACCAAAATTGCATCAGAATCTGAAATGAATATGTGCATTTTGCTTACAAACCTGTGTTCATTTAGGCCATGCATAATAACAAGAAGTCCCCTACACATGATAACAAAAATATAATCAGTCTTCGATCCAACAATAAAACTTGGAAAGAGAAGTAAAGATTTCGAATAGCAAATCTGCTCAACTACGAAAACAGAGAGGTGAGCCAATGTTCCGCTAATGTTTACAAAATATAACGAATAACATATCTACGCAACTATTGAAACGGATTTGTAAGCCACATTTGGCTAACGTTTATAAATTGTTTATAATAATAACCACTCTTTATCCACGCAATTCTTGGATCCACAAGTACCACCCACTAACTCACTGCTCATTTCTAAAATGGAGTGTCCTAAAAATAGTATGAAATCACAGGAAAACAAAAAGTTAGCAAAAAAATTACTTTTTTCATCGAAAAAAAAAGGTTAAATTTCAATTATAATTATTAAGTGAATGGCTGAGAAATGATTATGGATGAACTTTTCTTCTTCCTCTCTCTACAAGCTTCTTATTTTCTCTAGAAAAATGATAATGCAGTGTTCGCAGGGAACGTCTAAATAAACGGGAGAGAAATGTGGGTAGTTAATCACGTCAGGGCTCACGATGAGGAACGTTGAATTGACGGTCAATATGATGCCACGTGTTTCATATGCGTGGCATATGCGGCGAATTTGAAATTTATAAGATCAATAACCTAAGGCATTGTCGTTATCAATCATGAAATTCGACGCTAAAGAGAGATGGTACAAATAAAGCGATAAATACGAGTAAAGCAAGATTAAGCACCCGCGTCTGCTCTTTCCAAATTTTTTAATAATTGAAATAGTACTTTTTTTAAAAAATAAGTGGTTGAAAGAGAATGAATTTTTTTTATTTACATGTAATATTATTTTATGAAAGATTATCTGGTTGAAAATAAGAGAAAAAAAGAATAAGAAGAATAATGGGGCCAAACCCGTTTGAGCCACATTCTTTGAAAAAAAGATTTTTAAATAATATTTTGATATTATTTCAATCAAGCATTTTTTAATAAAATAATATTACACACAAATTTAAAAAATTTTCTTATTTTTTAATCACACATTTTTTATCAATATATTATTCAAAAGTTCATTCTTATGAAAACAATAAAGTTCAAACTTCAAATGATCGTTTTTCTTTTTGTTTAAAAATAATGTTGTATGCATAAAATGGAGATCATCCCGTGGCAAATGACATTGAGCGAAATGATAGTCACTTCATTGGTTATGTTATTTTTTAGAGAAATTTTACTAATTTATTTATGGGTCAAACTTGAATTTTAACCACGCATTCAAGAGACTACAATTTTGCAATTTTTCAATTACAAATTTTGACAAATTTTATCATAATCCACTAAATTTTTTATCAAAAGTTCTATCGAACAACCTCTTAATCTCGTTTTGACAATAGCGAATACTAGTACCATAATTTGGATAGGATAACTCATTCATGATATTTGAGTAAGGTGGCTCAGGTTGATTTTACTAGTTTTGTTTTGATTACATTCAATTAGCCAAGGTGAATAGTGTGTTCATCATAATTTCCGTTAGGTACGATCGAACATTTTAATCAAACTCGAGTATCTCGACTCATCAAACTCATGTGTAACTAGTACTATTAATATAAACTGGACAGGCTATCCGCATTTGTAAATTGTGTAGGATGGATAATGTTTATTTTGCTTACATTACATTCAATTACCTAAGACAATTCGATGAACTGTGTTGGTTATAGTCTCAATAGTCCAAGTCATATGATACAATTGGGTATATTAGTCACACCTGAGTAGCTCAATTGATCAAACTCATGTATAATTAGAATTCAATTCGAACATTAGTCGTAAATTGAATGTAAAATCAATTAGTTAAGGCCACCTTCCTAAATCGAGAGTCATGGTAAATTTTAGATTCATAGTTTGAAATTTGAATTTTGTTCCACTACAAGTTAAAATTCTGTAAAAGCCTAGGTTCGACAAAATGGTAGATGTGAGGGACACCTTACCTTAGAAAATCCTCCAATAAATTGAAGATAAACATTTAAGTTTTATTAAGGCATCAAGAAATTGTGTGCTTCGCATACATCACACCAATAAGGACCATTACATTGAATCCAAACATTATCTCTACGTGCATATCAATCAGTGCACCTCACGTAGCACTTCTCTGCAATACGGCAGCCAATTTCACCTTGCCCAGGAAAAGTCAATAATGCTTAATTTGCAACAAAATGGTATCTAGAGTCAACATGGCTCTCAACATCCCAGAGGAAAGAACCGAATGTTACAGCCTCCAAAACAAGTCTCCTCAGACCACCAAAGCTGATCTTGATGAGTTCATCTTTCGAAGAATCAATAGTTCCTTCAGGTGTTATAACAATCTCTGGTCGACCGAATAATGCTTCTGTGTGTTTCTCGATGATGCTAACCGCCTCCTTAGATCTGATAGTTGCAAATTTTTGAATTGTCTCCCCGTCCAATGACATCACATAGGATCGCAATCTGGATGGCTTCATCCCCTGGCCAAAACCTCCAGGGCTAATGCCACCAGCAGACCACGATGACACTTCTGGGTGGGATTGATCGGTCCTAAAAGAGTCACCACCAGGTCTCATCTCCTCTTCTACATCTTGTTGTATACTGCTTTCTTCATTTTCAATACCCTGGGGAAGCATTTTTATTTTCTTTTCCAACTGAAACCTCTGGTCGACTCGCTTGAGGAAATATCCATACATCACAGATGCTGCATAAACCTGGCCAACCCTAAGTTTGCTTATTTCTGCAACCGAATTAGAATCACCAAGTCGATTTCCCAGAATGAGAGCAAGATGGTTATGGATCATCTCATAAGCTTCGGGCGAGTGGATCCGCATAAGCTTCTCTTCTTGGTTAGGCCATGTATCAACCCGGCCAAAATCATCTGAGGATTGCCGAGTTATAACAGGAATTAGAGTCACATTAGCATCCATGAATTTTTTCACCACCAAGGCATACAAAATTTCTTCCAAGGCCTTCCTCCTTTCATTGGCTTTCACCTCAGCAATCCTCCTAACAATTAGAAAGGGCACATCAAATAATTAATTTTTACTCTATGAAAGCATAATACAACTTTCAGAAATGATGAGTAATCTACAAAATCAACATTTTTGGGTGGTAAAGGGAACACAAAGAATTCACATATTCATTGTGTTTTATTAATTTGGTCGTGCACATTAAATCTTTCAAGACTGATTAAACAAAATACAAAACCATACCCTGGAGTGTGGCCAAGCACATGCTGTTTGAAGAGCATGTTTGGCCAAGATTAGAAGTTACTTTTAACTTTCAAGTAACTTCTTTAGCCAATCATGATTCAACCTTTTAATAAGTTACTTTGAGATTGTTAATTCAAAAAACGTATTTAAAATTAAAGTAATAACTAATAAGCAATCAACTAACTACTGACCTGTATAAAACTAAGTCAGTGCCAGATGCAGATGGCTCTTCCCTTTTTTCTTCTGCTTCACGATTAGATTGAAGCTGTTCAAGCTGCTGTTCTACTGCAGCAGGGACAAGATGTGGGTGGCTTATTAATATTCCAGAGAGAAATTGTCCAACTGGAGACTCCAGTTGAAGTGGAGCAATAGGAGCATCCGAACCCTCGGATTCAAAAGAATGCAATGAAGCTTGGATAGAATAGCACTTCTTGCCTCCAAAACCCACTCCTCCTTTGCTTAAGTTCCCATGAAAGGTAGACGTGTACCGCTGCCATCCACCATTTAAATCAAGATCAGTTGAACTGTATTATGAAAATGCTCGGTATTCCATCTCACTACAAAATAGACACGACGATAAACAAACTTAAAAGCTTAAGTTCACCAGTGTTAAGAGTTAACATCAACTTTAGTTAAAAGTTGATAATTGTACAAGGACTACCGAAAGGGATCTTTACTAGCTGCTGAGGAATGTCAAACCAGAATATTTGAAAATTTTATGAAATTAAGTTTTGACTTGTGCATGTGAGTGCAGAACCTAAATACTCATAACTGATTCATTAACAAATTAAGCAGGCACAAGCAACAAGTGTAAAAAGCCTGGATAAAAAACCTATACCATTTATGTCTTGTATGAGAAAATAAAAACCATATAAACAAAGAAGAGTTCTGATAAGGTTCTATATGTAAAAAGGGCAAAACACCTCTGTAATGATGGAATAAAAAAGTACAGCAAGAAAGAATGGTAATTGGTAGCCTACTCTCCTAAACCTCACTATACCTCGATAACTAGCCTGTCTTCTACCCTCCCTTCTACCTTTATTTATAAGGATTTCCTAACTAATTCCCCTCCCCACTTGCCCTTGTAACAGAATCTGTTGCTGCCCTCGTCTTCCGGGCTCTTCTAGAATTGGAAGCTTATCAAGTTCTCTCGTATATCGTATACATCTTGATTTCATTTCATAGTTTATAATTTATAGTTGCATTGAATTTTGTTTTAAACACCAATTTCCTTCCAACATTATTTTACACTTTCTTTCTTGGGTAAGTATAATATAATTTTCTCCTTCCTTCCTTCCTCATATTTCAATCAACTACCCAAGTTCCCATTTAAGATTCAAGCTTCTCAACAAATAACTGTGTGAAATCAACCAAAACTAATTATCAATGGCCATCTCAAAACAGAAACTTAAAAACAAAACAAAAGTAAACCAAATTTTAAACTATGGACAAAATAATAAACCAATTAAAATCAGCTCAACTTGAAATTTAAATTCGCCCCTGATTAAATTACATATATTGCTTTGATATATAAACTCATGGAGTAAACAAAAAATACTGAAAAAAAATAAAAATCACCTTTATCCAAGCGGGTGAGGCCAGAGAATTGGATCCCAACCGGGCGGAATAGGATCGTGTAGGCCAGGATCGGACAACCCGCTTAGCAGGCAAAGAAGAAATGCTGCCGCAAGAAGACCAAAAAGCAGTCGCTGTTTCCATCTTCAATCAACACCTCCACGTACCACTGCATCAATCAAATCAAGCACAAAAACTAAAAAAAAAAAACCCACTTCAAGTAATAAAAATTAAATAAGGATTTCTAATATTGAACACCTTAAGAAGACAAATTCAACAAAGATGAAGAGTCTGAGTTTGTGGAATTATTGATTATTTTAACTACAGTCAACTCGCTTTGATATAGGGACAATCTGCAATGGTTAGTCGAAATGTGAAGTACGTGTTTGTATATTTATCTGGGAAATTTGCAAATTTACCCCAATCTTTGCAATATTTTAATAATATACCCTTAAGTTTTTTTAGCACAAGATCCCAACCTTTCACGTCTCCATTCTCAACCACGGACACCTCACGCATTATTTCACTGAATCATTATTCTTCTTGGAAATATCATAGCAGTCCAAGGTTAGTTTGGTAATTGTGGTGCCTAATCAAGATAATTTTGTAGAAGTGTTCAAATCGGCCGCTTCTTTTCCCAGAATCTCTGGGTGGTCCCAAGTGAAATTGTGGTGAGCTTGAAACACTCCAGAAGTCTCTTCTAATTGTTATTTAGCCTACGTGTCTTATTTTTGACTAGTCTCCAATTTGTGGCTATTTCTAAACAACTGTGCTAACCTGGTAAAAACCAATGGATTCCATTACAGTAATTTCATGATTCAAAGAATTCTAAGGCCCCACAAGTCGGCTATAGGAGGATTTTCTAATCTAGCCACGTTTTTTGTTGTAATTTTCATAATTCTTATGAAATTTATAATTTTATTATTAAAACATAATCTCAAAAGGAAAAGGAACATTTAAATTAATTGTTATTTAAATTAATTGTGTGTTTGGTAGGGATTTTCATAATTAATTTTTTAATCATTAAAGACAAAATAGGTCTTACTTGTGATAGGAGAATTCACGGCTGAAATAGTGAAATAACGATCAAAATATTAATTTTAATTGACTTAAAATCCGTACCAAACAAGCACTATATTGCATTTACAATTTTATTAAATCTTTTCCTATTCAAAAAGTTCCCTAAAAGGAGAAGGCCAATTCCATGTATATTTAACCTTCTCACTTTCTACTATTTGTGCCTCCTAAACTTTTTCTATCTACAGTTTCATAAAAAATACATAGACAATGTCTTCTTCTGAAGAAAGAAAATTGATTTTGAAAAGCTCCGATAATGAAGAATTTGTGGTGAAAGAATCTAGTGCAGTTCAGTGTCTAACGATCAAGAATTTGGTTGAAGATAGGTGTGTCTCCGACCCAATTCCGTTAGCAAACGTAGATAGCAAAATTCTGGCTTTGGTCATAGAGTTCATGGAAAAACATGCTGAGACTACGTTGTCCAATTCGGAGAAAAAGGAGTTTGACGTCGAATTTGTGAAGAAGCCATTTGACGACCTTCTTGAGTTGATCTTAGCAGCAAATTATCTTGATTTCAGGGAATTAATGGATGTGTTGTGTAATACTTGTGCAAAACAAATGGAAAACTGGTCAGTCGAAGAGGTGCGAGAGAAATTCAATATCCAGAATGACTACACAGTGGAGGAAGAGAAGGCAGCTCGTGCAGAGAATCCTTGGGCTTTTGAGTAGTTGGCTTTGATCGTAGATGACATAAATCAGATAGCAGCTTCTAGGGTTTCTTTCTTTTTTTCCTTTGAAAATCTTGATTATGTGATTTTAATTTCGTTAATACAATTAATGAAATTTATTTTAATTTTAATTTTTCCGTTTAGTATCTACTATATTGGGTTAATGTGCTCATGTGACTTTATATGGAAACGTGTTTATGAACAATGCTGCAATTATAATCAATTTAAGGTTTGATTCAAACATTTATGATGGGATAAAAGTTGCCCAAAATTTGACACCATCCTGCAAACCAAACATGTCACTAACATCTTACACAGGAAGGGCCATAAAAATTAAAAAGCAATACTCGACATTATCAATTTTTTCTGTGTCCAATCTATTCAGTTCAGCGTACAAAACATTCCTTGAACATCTTATGCGTGAAAGGACATATATTTCAAAATGCCTGCAAAGTTCAGCATAAAAAATTGTGTAACTACATTGTTGTTGTTGTTTTTATTTTTCCTTTTTAAATAATCAAAACTTTTATTAATAAATCCTTACTTGTGGCGAAGGAATACCATAGTTACATAAGATAAATTTCACCATCAAAATCATAACAAACCAAACTCCTTGTAATAACATTGGAAGATTTAACGTCAAACTGGGAGGAGAATAATCATGAAAATTGAGGATGCCCAGTTTATCCATGCGCACAGCTCCTTTAACTGAAGATGGGATTGTGATAGAGTCCATCCAGCTCTGTGAATCATAAGACGCCCCCAATTTCGATAGGATATCAACTACCGAATTGTCCTGGCGATATATATGTTGAACTCTACATGAGATTATAGACAACAAGGATTGTATTTCTTCCCAGTAATCTTCGAAATACCAAATACCACCAACCTTCCTCCGCAGCCAATTAACGATAATCAATGAGTCTAGTTCCACTTTAAGACGGTTAATCTCCATCCATTTAGCGTGTCGGAGCCCATGTAGTAATGCCAATAGCTCAGCACCATTATTCGTACCCTCACCAAGTTTTTTAGCAAAGGTTATGACAACGTCGCCCCGCTCATTCTGAATATTACCTCTAGCACCACAAATTCCAGGATTGCCCAGGCAACACCCATCAGTATTGAGTTTGAACCACCCCTCTAGTGGTCGTTGCCATCTCACTACTTTAATTTTTTTTCTTTTAATTGGTTTCACTGGTATATTAAGCTCCCTCAATACCTATTCATCTCTTCTGTAGAACGTACATACTTCTTTTAGTTTTAGCCTCACCCAAAGGATCCAAACTGTAATTTTCCACCAAGTAACTTCTATATATTCCATCTTGCCCTCCATCTTGGCTGAACATTGCCACAAACGTAAATGCCAACAAATAATACTAGGAATAATACCCACCAGTGTACCTTTATGAGAAGCTTCTTTTGCTCTTCGAAACCAAGTTTCAACACGCTCCCTCCATCCTCGAGTCTGCATGCATCGAACTCCCAGTAATGATGAAGCTTTCTGCCAAATCTGCTGAGCAACATCACCCAAGGCCAATACGTGTTCTTGATCCTCATACCCCCCTGAGAGCAACACATACACTTTGATACAATGGGGATACTAGCATTTCGAATTTTGTCATCTACCGAAAGACCTCCTTTCATAGCCAGCCACATATTTAACGAAATATTCTTTGGTAGAGTTGGGTGCCAAATCCAATCATGCCACTGTGATATCTGCCCATGACGTCTTGTAGCTTCCCGAGCATTTTTTGCAGAGAAATATCCATCCAAGCTTTCGGTCCAAATCAATTTGTCTTTACCTGTCTCAATTTTACTCAATTTAACAAGAACCTCTCCCGCTTGATCTATCCCAACTAGCTCCTCTACCAACCTTTCATTCCACCCATTGTCAGCTTTGAGATCTTTAATCAAGATCTTGGGTTGTTCGACCACCGTCATCCGATCACTCAAAGGATCCATATTCGACCATCTATCCAACCAAAATGATACACCACCCTCTTTCACTAGCCATCTAGATCTTTTAAAAACATCTGGCATGCAACTTATAACCATCTTCCAGAATCTTGATCCTTTAGTAGCATCTACCTAAGATATGTGTTTGTCTTTAATATATTTTGCTGAAAAAAACTTTGACCAAAGTGTTGATTCAATCAAAAATTTCCAAGAAAATTTCACGTGTAAGGATAATTGCACTTCATGTAGATTACAAAGCCCAACATCACCTTCTTTAACAGGTATGCAAATTTTGTCCCATGCTACCCATTTCCTCTTAGGCTTTCCATCTGCATATCCCCAGAAGAAATCACTAAAGATTTTGTTGATGACTTTTATAACTAAAGTTGGAACTTTAAAACAAGAAAACATATGTAGAGGCATGCTGGTGAGGACATGTCTCAGAAGCAGCAACCTAGCCCCTTTAGATAAAAGCCCGTTTTGCCAACTTGCCAATCTTATACGAATTTTTCCTACCACATCCTCAAGATCTGGAGCTCTCAGTCTTCCTGTGACTATGGGAACCCCTAAATATTTGAAGGGAAATTTACCTTCTGTGAATCCAATAAGTCATAATAGCATCCGTCTTCTTGACACAGTGATCCGTTTAGAGAAAAGAATGAACGTTTTATCCACACTCACCACTTGTCCTGCCCATTCTTTATATTTTCGAAAGACTTCCTTAATAGCTCTCAAAGATTTTTCCCCACCATTCGCAAATATCACAACGTCATCAGCATACAACAGATGAGAGATTAAGGGAGCTCCCTTGGTAAAGAAAAAGATCTTATGCTTCCATCTTCATATTTAGCTCTCAACATTCTGGATAAAACTTCTTCAACCACGATAAAGAGATATGGGGATAGGGGGTCTCCTTGCCTTAGACCTCTACCACCTTTGAAGAATTCCTTCATAGTTCCATTCATTACCATAGAATACCGAGGAGTCATAACACACTATTTTACCATATCACAAATCTTGGAGGAAAAACTAAAGGATTTCAAAATGTACATAATCAATGCTGTCATATGCTTTGGCAATATCCACTTTAAGGACTGCATTACCACCTCTTACCGACTTGTGAAGGTAATGAATCATCTCTTGAGATAAAGTAATATTATCAAAAATACATCTCCCCGAGATGAAAGCACATTGCTCCATAGAAATAATTCTTGGTAATATTAAAGCTATTCTCTTTACCAGAATTTTCATCCATACCTTGTACATTATTGAACATAAACTGATTGATCTGAACTTGTCAAAGCTCGAATGGGAAGCTATTTTGGGAATTAGAACCACATAGGAGGAGGAGTAAAATCTAGGAATATTTGTACCTCCAAAAGAAATCGCACACTGCCTCACGACATCTTCACCCACAATGTCCCAACAAGATTTATAGAATCCTGAGCCGAAGCCATCAGGACTAGGGCTACTGTTAGTAGGGATAGAAAAAATTGCCTCTTTGACCTCTTGGGGAGTAGGTAGCCTCCCAATTTCTTCGTTTTCTGCCTTTGAAATGGTTTGTTGGATCCAGGCTGATAAATCTGGTTGATCTCTCCTGGGTCTAGCTCCTAATAAATCTTGAAAATAATCAATCGCTGCATGATGGATAGCCATAGGATTTTCAAACACCAAGTCGTCCCGAAGTGTCATCTCATTGACCCCATGAAAGGTCCTGCCATTAAATTGCTTAAAAAACTTATTACTAACTTTACCTTTCTCAATCCACCTTTGCTTTGCTAGTTGTTTCAGGCGCATTCCTTCTCTCTTTTCCCAAGTGTCAAGTTCTACTTTTGTAGCTAAGTAGGCATCCTCAATCTCCTTCGAATGAGCCACTTATAGGCTGGCATCCAACTCTTCTAACTCCCTTTCCAACCGCTGAATATGTTCTTGCGTCCACCCAAACACCTCTTTGTTCCATATACGTAGTGCAGTCCTCAACCTTTAGAGTTTTCCAGCTAGGCGCAGTAAACCACTTCCTCCTAAGTTCCCTTCCCATACTTTTAATACACAATCCTTAAATGTCTTATGTGTAGTCCAATTTTTGGAATTTAAATGGTGTAAGGCCATAGCGATCAATATTAGTCTCTAACCAGATCAACATTGGTGCGTGGTTCGATATGGTACGAGCTAGGTAACTCATTTGAAGATTTGGGAAGTGTTCCAAACAGTTGGAGTCATACAATGCTCTGTCCAATTTTGCCCAACTCCTATTCCAACCTGTTTGACCATTACACCAAGAATACGGTTCTCCACCATCTGGTAGTATTTCCAATAGCCCACAATTATCAATAAATTGATTAAAATCCTCCATAGCACTCATTGTCTAGGTCTGCCTCCACGCCTTTCTGAGTTGTTTCTAATAATATTGAAATCGTCAACCATTAGCCAAGGAATGTCTGAATGATTCACCTCTTCTAATTCTAACCAGACCAATCTTCTTTCTACAGTCATGCATTTTGCATAAATAAAAGAAACCACAATCCTGTAATTGCATTGTTGTTAATGTGTTTGTCAATAATATCTTCTTTCTACCCACACATACCCATAGGATGATATTCAAGGCAATTTGAGTGATTCATCGGGCTGCAATCAGCAAAATATAGCTTTTCATCTTCAAAAACCATGCTTATATTCACAATCTTGCCTCCATTACCAGATAATATACAGGAACCACTGGTGAAATTTAGCTTCTCTTTCGCCGTTTCAGTATCTTCAATGCTCCTCTCCTTAATTTATGTATTAGATTTGTCTTTCTCGTCGTAGCATTCTCTTGTATAACTTCACAATTCTTATTATCAAGATAAGAGGATTGAACTGACTATTTTCAAGTTCGATAAATGTTGGTCAATTGTGCATTTTATTATAGTTCTAATATTCCAGAGTATCTTTTCCACACATATGAAGAGCAAAGTTCAACAAGGAGTTAAATGCTGCATTCGAGAAGGATGAACTGCTCCCATAAAAATCAATTATTTCTTTCCCAACAACAATATATAAAAGAAACGGATCTGTGAATACAACTATGCAGCTGTAAATTAATCTGACTCTTATAAATGATAGAAAAGCATATCTTTAAGCTGCATGAAGAGGCTAGATTCCAGTTATATACATTCCTGTAGAATACCTTCACTCCTCTTAGAGCATCCAGAAAATTCCGATAACTGTATCTTTGCATCTTCCAATAGCTTAAATAGAGTCTTGTTTCCATCTATGCAGGCTTCCTCCAATGGAGATTTGCCCCATCTACGAATAACATACGTCCAAAATGGGTAACTTCCAGTAAATTACTTCATGTACCACATGTTAACTCTTGTTAGAAAACATTATTTATAGCAGTAATTATCTTATCATTTACGAGCAAATCCACTCGGTCGTGGCTATAATTGATCGCTACATGTAATGTTTTCCCAATATAACTACAAGAGCAGTTCAGGTAGAATGAGTTTCTCATTTTGTTTATATTCTCGTAACAATTAGGGAAGAGAACTGCACGCTTTTTTGTACAACATAAATGGCAAAGGGAAAAACCAGTAACTTACCTCTACATTGCCTTGGATAAGGAACTGACCAATATCTTCGTACCCCTTGGATGCTCTCTCACTAACTGAAGATAAAGAAGGATTTCTAATGGTTAAAAAAAAGTCATATTGAATTTTTGTTTTAGATTTATTAATAAGTTTAATGAAATAATAAGCTCACAACTGTTGTTTCGAGTGGGTTAGTCGCTAACAAATTAAAAGGGATCAGACGATTGTGTAAGGGACAAACCTCTTGAGACAAAGTTTCAAAAAGGGGTGTTCTTTTATTGGCGATGACTTTACAATTGGAAATTAAAAACAGAATGCCTCCAAGGGGCGCAAGCACACGAGTTACTGAAAGAAGTGTTTAAATCTAAATTAAGGAATTTAAAATTACATATTCTCTGTTCGAGAGTTTTTGATTCGGTCTTTTGCTCTATGTCTTTTCTTCCTTTTATACTCCCTGTATGATCTCTTTGTAATCAACCGCCTAAAAACTACTCGATCGTTCTACAACTGCCCACTTTCCTCGTACTGACCAACTTGTCATGGAACTGCCTTTTTTAACTGCTGCCATTACTCTTCGTCATTCAATCGTTTTCGATTGAATTCCTTAAATCATGGAACGTGATAGGGCTGCTTTAATAACTACTTTGATAACTGCACTTCTTGATAACCACAATACTTTATGTTTGCTAAGACCTTGGGCGACTCGAAGATTTGGACGAGAATAGAGTAACAGCTCGGGACGACTGCATGGCACTCCATTCGCTCAGATTCTGGGCAATTTGCAAACTTGGGCGATGGTGTTACCACATTCTTCGACCTCCCTATTTGGGCCTTCATCTAGAATTGTTTGATTGGGCTTCGTTCTTTGAGCTATCTGATTTGGAGATCCTCCAATCGAGCTTCATTGCTTAGGCCGTTCGATTTGGGCTGAATTTTTATGTGTCAACAATTACCCCCCAATATGACAGAATTAATACCAATTATTAAATTTTGCCATATTCACTTTGTGTTTCCAACAACATTCGAAATTTCAAGAATTTCAATCATTGTTTTCTTCCATAGCTTGAAAAGGTGCGACGTTTTGCAAACCCTTATAACCCCCAAACACGCCATTTCACTGCACCATTAAATCACGCCTCACTTTTTCGCGTCTCTCCTATGATTTACTATTCATCTTTTGCTTCCCTACTACGTAACTCTGAAAAAACTCCGTTTCATCCCTAATGGCTATTTCACAATCTCAAGCTGGCGACTCCTTTAGTTTTGATGACTTTTAGAAACTTCTGAGTCTTCTATACATAACTCCGAGTTTTCTCGCGCCCGCCAATGTCGAACTCAATGAGTTCTACCTAGGTCCTTTCTTCAACAATGCAGAGGCAGTCGAACAGGCGGCGGTGGGCCAGCTGTTTCCTTGTACTCAAGGCCCTCTATTTCTAAACTCTCTACCGCTGGGGCCACTTCGCGAAAGAGGTATTCGCACTTGGCCTAAATCTGATGTAGTTTTCCGTAGGTGGCATGCTCGTCTTATGGGTCATGGTCCTACTAAGGCACTTTTTGATCATGCTAGGATTTCTGATTTGTTAGAAATCTCTATTCAACCCCCTACTTTTGATTCAGCACTTTTTTTGATCGCTTTGAGTTTTTAGTCATCCGAGTATAATACCTTTATTTTCCCTCTTGGCCCCATGTCTATTACTTTAAGGAATGTTGGGGCCCTAGTAAATCTACCACCTTTGGGCGATACCATTTTTCCTGGTATCTTGATTTCTGGTGGCGCCCTAAAGTTTGGTAAAAACTACACCGAGTCTTATTCAAGCCTGCAAACCATTCACAATCATTCGAGTACTGAGCCTTCCCATATTGAGCGAGTGACCTTTCTTCTAGTTTGGCTTTGTAAATATGTTTTGTGTGTGCCAAGCATAAAGTCCTCCCTGAGTTATTTACCCATAGCGCACGAATTGGCGCGTGACAGGCCTTTGAATTTATGTTCTTTCTTTTTGGCTATCCTTTATAGAGGCATGGTTTCTCTTCAAACTCAATTGAAAAATGGTGCATCTCCTACTGGCAGTGGACCTCTTTGGTTCACTCAACTGTGGTTGAGATCCTATTTGCCATTGCTTGGTGCTCCATCAATTTCTCGTTCCTCTGCTAGCTGCTATGGGCTAGCTATTGAGCCCTTGGCTCCTGTAAATATGTCTAGAAGGGACATTTTTTCATTCTTTTATTCTTCGAATTCAATCCCTTCCTTCTTTCCTTTTCCTCCTTTTTTGACTCCAAACTATGTGCATCCCCCCTCCACTATAGACAACGCAAGCACCTCTCTGCTCATTTGGATCCAGTTTTTAACCGGGAGGGACTTATTTCATGATATTTTAACTGGGACCAATGCCAAAGCAGGGGTAGAAATTTATGCTGCCCAATTTTTTGCTCACCAACTTGGTTTCGGTCGAACTTGGCCTGTTCCTCCTTGCTATTCGAGGAACTTAATTGACCGTTTTCATATTATTAATAAGGCGGAGGTAGAGGCTATAAATGCTCGCAATCTTCTTTTAACAAGCTATTTTTTATTAGCCCCCTTCAATTCTAGCCACGCCATCCATCCTCTTTTTGAATAGCTCTGGCCGTCAGTGAAGCGCAGATTGTTTGCGACTGATGCCAATCGTGCCTTTCATTCACTGGACCAGCCGAGCATTTCTTCCCCTCCTCCTGTTTTAGTCACTCCTTTGTCTATTCGGAGTCCTTCTCCTCTTCGTCGCGCTAAACAGTCTACTCGTCCATCTTTTTCTCTCCCTGCCAAACCTACTGCAGCCAAGAGTGCCCCAAGCCGCAAACGGCCAACCTCAGCATCTCCCATTCTGGAGGATGATGTTGATGATACCCCTCTTATCATCAAAAGGAAGGTAATTAAATTGGTTTACTCACAAGCATACTTTTCCATACTTGAAACTTTTCTGTGTGCTGATGATTTATTTGGACTTCTCAGAAAAGTTTAGCCTCTCCTTTAAAGGCTTTGGCATCGGCAGCTCCTGCTCCATCATCTTCGCTGAGGCTGCTTTATCCAAACCGGTTGATGAGGGGACTATGTTTAAAGAGACATCTTCAGTCCCAGAATCCTCATCACAACCCATGGATGAGCCACCTTCTTCCCAGGGCGTCAACCCCCAAACATCGAAGCAGAAGGTAATTCAGTTTTTTGATGCTTTACCTTTGCTTGTGCTATTGGTTTCTGATTTGTTGCTTTTGAGTTCTGCAGATACTCCTATGAGTCTGTCCGTTGTGGCAACATTTTCTCGCTCAGACAAGGGAAAGTCCTCACGAATGGAGGAGTCACAAGTGGCAGACTTAGCTAAGGATATGCCATCTTCCACGATTATTGATGAGGTAATCTTTGCTTTATTTTTATTTCCATCTTGTTCGTTGTAGTGAGAATCTTCAATATTAGCAATTTTCTTTGCAGGATGCTGACAAGATTGTGCGTTCCATCCATGACTTGTTCGCTTCCTGGGGGCAAGTCAAGACATCTCGCCCTGCTCCATCTGGTCGTCCTGCTGCTTCTTCAGAGGAAGATTTGAAGTTCCTCAAGCAGTCGATATTTGATTACGTGTCCTTCATGGATATGGACAATGGTAAGGCTAGTACTGCCAGACACAAGAATAAGCTTGAGCATTTGAATGCGAAGTTGGAGCAAACACTGACACCTCCGTCGCTCAATCTTTCTGTCGATTTTAAAGTGACGTTGAAAGTTATCCACTCCGAGGTCTTCTCTTTGCTGGCCAAGAATGCTGAACTGAAGGCCAAAAGTACTCAATATCTTCGTGCCGTATCTGAAAAAGAGTCTTTGCGTCTGAAGATCAACAATGCTGAGGACGAGTTGAAAGAAATCTCTTTCGAAATCATGATTGAAGACTCTTTGATGGTTAGTTTGGCTTCTCAGATGAAGGAACTTAAAACTAAAATGGACGACTGCAAGGCGAGAATGGCTGCTAAAAAGCATAACGCCTCCCAGGGAATTGAGCGAACTAAATCTTTGGTTGAGCAGTACAAGAAGTTGGAAGTTGATGATGATGTCGTGGCCGAATTGAACATCACTTCCTCTCGGCAGAACGAGGATTGGGAAAAGCTTAGGGAACGAATTCGTTCAGTATGGGGTGGATTGTAATTAAGACATATGACGCCTTAACTTTTCCTTTTATAATTTCGCTTTTGACTTTCCCTTTATAACTTTGTTCATCATTAATGAACATATATGTTAACTTCTTGTGCATTTATTTGACGTTTGTCTTTTAATCGCCAATTCTTCAAGCATTTAACTGCTTTGTGCTAAAAATCTTGCACATTTTCTCTTGATACTTCCACCTCTTTTTCCAAGACTTGGGATATTTAATTCCATTTACTAGGCAGAATGTGGCTGCCAATATTCTGTCTCTTTATCTCCACCCCCTATAAATGTACGTATGCTTCGCACTTTCCATCTTCCATCTTCATCTTCATTTTCTTCTTCGAAACCAATTTGCTGCCGTTGTTTGGCATTCTGATAATCAATCCGAAACCTTCGTCTTTCTATAAAAATGAATTGTTTAGTCCGCCCATTTTACTATTTGCCTTGATGTCACCTTTGGTGTGGGAGGTATAGGAAATATTTTTTTTGACCAGCAGCAAAGTTTTTACCATCAAAGTTCTTCCCATCGTCTCTTTGTCCTTTACAAAGAGTTCAATGATAGAAGGCAATTTTTTGGGATGCTTTGCGGGCCACCTTGCTTGCTGAGAGTGCTTCTCAGCCTCTCTGCCTGCCATTGCAGCAATGCATTTAGGAAGGTGGTGTGAGGCCAGTCCACCCTCTTACTCGATGATCCCATCATTGTAGCGATACATTTAGGAAGGCGGCGCGAGGCCAGTCCACCCTCTTCCTCGGCGATCGACCGGGGAGATTAGCTTACTTTTAATTGTAGTTTGTAGAGCATCCATCATTTGTATTTTTGCATCTTTATAATGAACGTTTGATAATAAAGGACTATATTTGGATGTATTTCGCTCTGACCTTGTTATCCTTAATCGTTCAACATATTTTGATTATGCTTTTATCTGTTCACATTCCCATAAATAAGGAACATATTTTTTCAAATATTTGCCGCTAATTAATCTCACGTGCTTGGTGCCATCTAAATCTTCCAAATGATACGCTCCATTGGGCAACACACTATTTATTTTATATGGTCCTTCCCAATTGGGTGCCCACTTCCCGTACTTTGGATCCTTGCTATCTAAAGGGAGTATTGTCTTTCAAACTAGTTCACCCAAACTGAACGACTTGGCTATGACTTTTTTATTATAAAACTTAGCCATTCTTTGTTTTTGAACTTGCAATCTATCTAAAACGTCCAACTTTAACTCGTCCAACCCCAACAAAATTTGAACTAGTGATTTTGTATACTCATCAACTTATGTTGCAAGCACACTCTAATCGATTGCACGTTGATTTCCATAGGCAAAACGGCCTCCTGTCCGTAAGCAAGTTGGAAAGGAGTGATTTTGGTACTTGACCGAGGTGATGTTCTATAAGCCTACAAGGCCTTGTTTAGACATTCGTGCCAATTTCTGGCATTTTCATCTATCATCTTTCTGATGATATTTTTTAGAATCTTATTAGAAGATTCTGCTTGTCCGTTGGATTGAGCGTAATATGGTGTGGAGTTTACTAATTTAACTCCAAACTCGCTCAAAAATTTGTTCACTTAATCCCCATTCAAAGATATTCCGTGATCTACCATTAACGTTTGTGGAATTCCAAACCTATAAATGATGTGATCACGAATAAACTCTGTGACATTCTTTTGGGTGATCTCTTTCAAAGGTACCGCCTCTACCCACTTGGTAAAATAGTCGGTTGCAACTATAATAAAAGTATATTGCTTGGATGATGGGGATAAATCTTCCCTATCAGGTCTATCGCCCAACCCTTGAACGGCCAAGGTTTAATAATAGGTGCCATCTCTCGTACTGGTGCCCTTTGTATTGGACCATGCTTTTGGCATGCTAAACAATTAACCATCTCATCCTTTGGCCAGCTTGATGAGCTCCACATATCCCTTCGTGCACTTCAGCCATGATCGTCTTGACTTCTTGCAAACTTACACACTTTAGCAATACACTATCAGAGCATTTCTTAAACAACTCTTCATCTATTAGTGTATAATTCAGCAGACACAGCTTCATTTTCCTACTAATCCCTCCATTAGGTTCTTTAAGGAACCTTTTAATCTCTGTTCTCCAATCCATTGCATCTCCATCTTGTATGCAGTAAAGTTCAATCTTTCTCACCCTTCTTTGAGTCACGGGCAATATGATTCCATACTCACAAGTAGACTTCCAATTCAAAACCTTTGAGTACCCTGAGGTCATTTGGGCTAACTCATTTGCCACGTCATTATATATCCTATTAACGCATTGAAGTTCTACTTGGTCGAATTCTTCTAACAATTCTTGGGCGATCTCATATTGACTTATAATGGAATCACTTTGTCATTTAAAATCACCAATCAATTGGTGGATTACCAATTGAGAATCGCCCCTAACGATCACATTTCTTACTCCCATATCTATCATTAGTTCTAGGCCTACAATTAAGGCATCATATTCGGCCTGATTGTTGGTGCACATTCTGTCTAAAGTGAATGCGAATTTGTAGCAAATCCCTAAAGAATTAATCAATGCTACTCCTACTTCTGCACCTTTAGATGTTTTTGACCCATCGAAATACAACACCCAAGGTTTTAGCTCGAACGAATTGATTTCTAATTCAATTTCTTCAGGCATGTCAAGGCATGGATGATCGGCTAGAAAGTTAGCCAAAGCCTGATTTTTTACTGCCTTTTGAGATATATATTGTATCTTGAATTCTGATAAAGCTAATGTCCAAAGACCTACCCTTTGGTGTAAAATAGGGCACGAGAACATATACTTAACTAAATTTACTTTAGAAATTAAATAAACGGTTACGGGCCGTAAATAAGCCCTTAATTTTGTACATGTGAAATACAATGCAAGACACAATTTTTCAATAGCAGAGTAATTACATTCACATTTTGTTAACCGTCTACTTATATAGTAAATTGCCATTTTTTTCACCAAATTGGTCTTCCCGTGCGACCATTCTAGCTATTGATTCTTTTTCAGCCGATACGCACACTTTCATTGGCCGTCCTTAGATTGGTGACACCAACACTGGTGGACTTGATAAATATGTCTTCAAGCTTTCAAAAACCTTTTGATGTTCTTCTTTCCAGACGAATTCGTCCTGGTTTTTCAGCTTTAAGAGCGGCGAAAAGACTTTAGTTCGCCCTGCACAGTTAGAAATAAAGCGTCTTAAAAAGTTTACTTGGCCTAGAAACCTTTGCAATTCTTTTTTGTTGCTAGGTGGTTTGGCCTCTAAAATGGCCTTCGCTTTATTTTTATCAGGTTCAATCCCTCTCTTGTGTACTAAGAAACCAAGAAAATTTCCTGCATTAACACCAAATGCACATTTCAAGGGATTCAACTTTAGCTTATATTGCTTCATTCGCTCAAACGAACATCTTAACTGTTCGAAATGGTCCTCTTCTACTTGACTACTATGTCATCTACATACACTTCAACAAACTTGCCTATCATATCATGAAAGATTAAATTTATTGTCCTTTGATAAGTTGCCCCTGCATTTTTTAGGCCGAAAGGCATAACCACCCATTCAAAACATCCTAGAGACCCAGGGCATCTAAAGGCAGTTTTGTGTATGTCTTCGTCTGCTATATAAATCTGATTGTATCCTGAATACCCATCCATGAAAGAATACATGATATGTCCGGCAGTCGAGTCTACTAAAGAATCCACCGTGGGCATTAGATACTCATCTTTGGGTGTAACTATATTTAAACTCCTAAAGTCTATGCACACCCTTAGTTTACCATTCTTTTTTAGTACTGGCACGATATTGGACAACCATTCGACATATCTGGCTGTTCTAATAAAACCTGCTTTCAATAATCGCTCTATCTCTTTCTTAATCTCAGGGAGTACATTAGGAGCAAAACGTCTAGGAGACTGCCTATGAGGTTTAAAATTAGGTTTAGTTGGTAATCTATGTTCCACCAAGTCTCTATCTAAACCAGGCATTTGTTCATATTCGCAAGCGAAACAATCTTTATACTCCTTTAACAAAGCGATTAATTTATCACTAACCTCTTGATCGAGCATCTGGCTGATGAATGTTGGACGATCTTCTCCTTCATTGTCAATATTTACTTTGATCAGAGGGTCTTGTGCTTGAGCGTATCCAGGTTTGATGATCCGCATCACTTCGTCGTCCAGTTCCCTTGTAAGTACTTCTTCTTCTAAACAGTCGACCTTGTTGACTTCTCGAATACTGCTTTGTTCTAACTCGAATGCTTTGTTCTAACTCGAATACTGCTAATTTGTCCTTTAGCGCTTTTAGAGCTGTCTCTTCTTTGGCCTTGTCATTGCATTTCTTATTGAAAGCCATTAGTCTGGCTTTGAAGGCCTGAATATCGGTCATTTGCTTTTGTAACTTAGAATCCATTCAAGACTCCTTGATTATTCTTTTGCCAATTACTGGCTCTTCTAGGGCCACTATATTTGGCCTCATCTGTCTGAACATTTCAGTGAGTGCGTCCACTGAAAATGGCTCTTCGCTTTGCGCGACAACTTGAGTTTCTTCCCCATCTTGTACTACGTTGACAGGTCCATAGTTTCCTTCGTACATGAACTTTTCCACCGAATTTGCTTCTGCGACAAAAGGCCTATGATCGGCCTGTACCACTTCTACTTCGCCTTTGTTATTCCAAAAGATCAGGCATTGATGGAGCGATGAGGGTATACAGTGACTTCCGTGTATCCAATCTCTTCCTAGTAAAACATTGTAGCTAGTAGGACCATCTATTACAAAGAAGACTGTGATCCTAATAGTCATCCCTATAGTTATGTCCAATGGCATAACTCCCTTAGCTGAAGTTGCTCCTCCGTTGAAACTCGTAAGGATAACTTCTGTTGGAATCATGTCACCCTCTGTCTTTGCAAACTTCCTCATCATCCTAGATGGAATGGTGTTTATAGCTGCTCCATTGTCGACAAGCACTTTTGCCACAGGGATGCCGTTAACTAGAGATTTAACGTACAATGGCCTCAAGTGTTTAGTCAATTTCATGGCTGTCCGTTTAAAAATAACCTTTTCGGCAGCCTCTATTTCTACTTTTTGCTTGTTTTCTGCCGAATTATCCCCCTATGAAAAGTCGACATGCAGCAAATCGCGCTGATCCTCTGTCTCCTAAATTTCCTTCTTACTTTTTTCTAATGCTTCCTCATCAGTTATCCAACCTGTGGGAGGGGGCATTATTCTTGGGGGTGATCCATACTTTTCAGAGCGAAGCACTCTTTTCTTCCTTTTGGGTATCCCGTTCAGTACGTAGAAATCAAAAGGACGTCCAGATGGTTCTCCCAACAAGTCTACTTCGCAAACTCCCTCCCGATGTAGTTGCTTCAACAGAGTATTGCGCGATACTCCTCTCCTTCTTCCTTCTGCTTCTAGGTCGATTTCTTCTTCAATGTATGTCATCCCGACATCTTCTTCATCGTTGTAGGCCTCTCTAGAAATCTGACCTTCTTCACATTTCAGCACGCAAGCTTCTCCTTCGTTGTCCTCCATTTCTTCTTCTTTTTCTTTATTCTTGAATTCATTGGCCAGTAAGTAATTATTGGCCACGACAAGAGGTAACGTACCGAATTGGATAGTAAGGGGCTGATCTGGATCTTCTCCATCCTTTCTGTCCCGCTCAAACTTTGATCTCCCAGAAGAAGTTTCTGGCAGCTCTTTCATTGATTCATCTGTACCGATTTCTTCACTATCCTTGAGAACATTTTGATTGGCTATCTTGAGTAGTTTAGGTGCTTTAGGATGTGGCACTCCCTGCTGCTACCTCATCATTCGTCCATAGTTTCGTTGGAAACGCCTTTGTTGGGTTCTAGTCATCTCATCGAAGGGTACTGCCCTTCCTGCATTATACTGGAATGAATGCCATACATTTGGCTAGCGAGGTTGCGGCCTGAATGTTCTCCCATTATCTGCTGGCCTGAATGCCTCTCAAAAGGCGGTCCTCTATAGAATGATATACCTTGCCCTCTACCAGGCTGAGTGTTTGAGAAGAAAGTAGGGCGATGGGGATGCTGCCATATCCATGGTTTCTCCGTATTTCCATTCACTTCTCTTTTACATCTTGCACACAGGACGTCTTCGTCCTTTTTTGGTTCTTTCCCCTTGATTCGTTCAAAGACACTGGGATGTGGTCTAGGATCCTCTTCTCCATCATCTACGACCAACTTGAATTTTGGCAACTTGTTTTTGAAACCAGACGATACCATGTTCACTCCAAGTGGCTGTGGAAAAGGATTTTCATCCACTGCCATCTTTTTCTTATCGTCGAACGTAATTCATCCTGATTCAATGGCATCCTGCAATACATGACGAAAAACCAAGCAATTTTTAGTCAAATGTGACCGTGCATTATGCCACTTACAATATTTTTTACCCTTAATTTGTTCAGGGTTTGGCAATTTATGCTTATCGCTCAACTTTATCTGCTTATCCCTATATAATTTATCAAATATAAGGTCAGCTTTGGTTACATCGAACGAGAACGTTCTAGCCTTTATGTTTCCATCTTTTATGGGCTCATCTTTGCCCGATGGTCTAGGCTTGGCCATTATGGGACAAGTATACGTATCTCCTTTGACCAATTCGGCCAAACACATTTCGGCCTGATCGTATTACTCATCGCTGATGGTGTGAACGTCAAAATTTGGGTCTTTGTAATAGGTCCCTTTACTAGAATTTTTCATCTGTTCTTCCTCTCTTATCAGTCGTTCATACCTAATCACATTCGCACTCAACTGGAAAAGGTCAGGAAATTCCTTGTCCTGAAATTTCTTTTTTAAATCAAAGCTCAAGCAGCCCTGAGCGATTTTGACAAATTCTTTTTCGGGCAGAGGTACAAAACACTTGCTTCTTGCTATCTTGAACCTTTGGAGAAAACTTTTCGCCCATTCGTTTGACATTTGACGTAGATTCGCCAAATCAGCCAAAGTGACTTCAGACTCAGTTTTATAAAACTGAGCATGGAATAACTGTTCCAATTGTTGCCATGTTTGAACGGAGTTCGCTGGCAAGTTGATGAACCAAGAGAAAGCTACTCCTATTAATGAACTAGGGAAAAGCCTCATTTTATGGTAATCGGTTACATCACCACTTTGCAATGTGAATCGCCCTATGTGTTCTAGAGTAGACACCTCTCCTAAACCGGTAAACAGTGAGAATTCTGGCACTCTATACCCTCTAGGCCATGGATATGCTTGGTCTACTCAATCAGGATATAGCTTTGTGTAAGTCGGCCTAATGACGGGACGCACCCCAAAAGCCATCTGATCCTGTACGATTTCCATAATCTGATTCCTCAACATGACATTGGGGTCATATGGAATTCCTACAGGTTGGTTAACCGGTTGATTTACATGAGGCCTAATGTTTGGTCCTTGATTGGCAATAAAGTTACCATGATTAGGGCCATTACCATTAACCTGACCATCTATTCCCTCATTAGCACGTGGGGTATTCTGTCCATTGTTTAAGATATTATCTCTTATATTTGGATTACCCCCCAAGTTAGGCGTACCACTACCATTGTTCTGATTTGGCACTGCAGCACCCCCTTGGTTTGAAGTAGAGGGACCAGAAAGTGGTTCTACCCCTTGATTCGGATTTAGGACTGAGGGATTATGTCCCACAATTGTCCTAATTTGAAAGTGATTTCCAAGAGGTATAACCGGTTGACATATTTGGCCTACTAACTTATTCATTGTTTCGTTCAAAGTGTTTAGTTATTTGGCCATGTCGTCATAGTGTGCATTCCCATTTTGGATAAATCTTTCCATATTATGAATATTTCGAAGATTTACTTGTTCAACGACGTCTTGTGTGAGTTCTCCAAGTAGTGCACGTATGGTTCGAGGACTCAACTCTGTCATTGGTTCGTAACGACTGTTACTGCTCTGATTCTGTCCATCTGTTCGTGGAGAGGCATGCTGCTCCTCATATCGCTCCATCACAAACTGGATTCCTCCCTGACTTGCTGCTTCCTTATCGGATCTCTGAGGCATATTGTTTCACCTTTTGTATTTTCAACACCAAACACCACTGTCCCACTGGGCGTACCAAATTGTTTTGCGCGGGTTAGTCGCTAACAATTAAAAGGGATCAGACGATTGTGTAAGGGACAAACCTCTTGAAACAAAGTCTCAAAAGAGGTGTTCTTTTATTGGCGATGACTTTACAATTGGAAATTAAAAACAGAATGCCTCCAAGGGGCGCAAACACATGAGTTACTGAAAGAAGTGTTTAAATCTAAACTAAGGAATCAAAAACTCTCGAACAGAGAATATGTAATTTTAAATTCTTTAGTTTAGATTTAAACACTTCTTTCAATAACTCGTGTGCTTGCGCCCTTGGAGGCATTCTGTTTTTAATTTCCAATTGTAAAGTCATCACCAATAAAAGAACACCCCTTTTTGGGACTTTGTTTCAAGAGGTTTGTCCCTTACACAATCGTCTGATCCCTTTTAACTGTTAGCGACTAACCCCGCGCGAAACAACTGTCATATGCTCTAAACATCACCTTTAGAGTCCATCTTAAGAGATATTAGCATCAATTTTATCACAATTACATGATTGAGCATGTTTAAATGCACCCCAAAAGACACCGTTTCTGAACTTATCTGATCCACCTTCTGAACATTTTTCAAGTTCTCATTATTGAAGGTATGTAATTTCCCGTTTTGCATTCATCTTTATTGTTATTCAATATCTTATCTTCCCCTTAGCTTATCATTTTACAATTCTATTTCTAGTTATGAAACGGATAGGCAAAGCAAACAAGGGCTATAAAAGAAGTACAAATAAATTCTTTTTTTAATTATTTATTTGAAATTTATTCATACTTTTTCGAAAAAAATTTGTAAATATAGTTGCAATTTGTTCTTTATTTTTGTTTTTTTAAATAGGAATTGTATTCTTCATTTTATAGCTTTTAATTGAAAAAATGAATGAAAATGATTATTTCCACAATGAAATGTGAAAATAGGGTTAAAATTTCAAAAAAATGAAATATATGAACATTTTACAAATAATATCGAAAGGTATGAACGTTTTGTGCCAATTACCCTTTTAATAATTGGGTAATTGGCACAAAACGTCCATACCTTTCAAGTCTATTGTGTAAAACTTCCCTATCTTTTATTTTTTTGGCATTTTTGCCCTCATTTCAACATTTCTTTGCGCTGGATGTCCTTCCGTCCACATTCCGTCAGTTTCTTGGTTAATTAAATAAAAAATACTTTTTTCTTTCAATAAACAAGGATAAAATTATCCTCACCCACCTAAACCCCTTCTTCCCGCCATCAACTTAATCCATAAGTAATAGTAACAACAACATGAATATGAAAAAATACTTTAAATAATTACGTTAAATAGAGAAAAAATGTCGTGAGCAACATTATATTTCACAATTCCACGATTACTGTTGCTGTCATGTTGGGTTACTGGAAAAATTTAGAAACACATATATTGAATGGGTGGTCAATTTATAAAGATTAATATTGGATGTTCACTTTCAATTTATGCTTATTAAGGGTGAAACCCACCAAGTAAATTGAGAAGAATGAATGGAAATGGGTGCTGTGAAGTACGTATTACATTTCAATGGTGAATGGCCCATTTTGGCTCAAGGAGAGAAGATGAATTGGTCCTATTCAGTTCTTATAAGAATTGAATTAACCTTGTGATAATAGTCCCTACTTTGTTAAAAGTTTTTTGAAAACTTTCCTACCTTTAAAATGTATTGGCGAGAAACGTCCCTATCTTTTAAAAAATTTTGCAAATAACATCCCAACCTTTCAAAATTTTGGTAAGAAAAGTCCATGTTTTCTTCTGTTTTCCTCCTGTTTATGCACACAATAATTCAAACTCCGAATACACCGATTCCAACACAGAATCTCAGACACAATTCATCCACCAATTAATCAAAAACTGAAGAAAAATGAGCACGTGCAATAAAATAATTCAGACAGAACTTTTTATTTCAAATATGCAAAATATCCACTGTGCAGCCAAAAAAAGTTCTAAACTTACTTAATTCTGTCCAGTATTCAAAAACAGCAAAATGAGGTGCTATATTATATCCACAAACTGCATTACACTTCCTGTGCACTGAATGAACAAAAACAAAAGCCAAAAAAATTAACAAAAGAACTTGGCTGGCAGCTTCATCCTAATGAGGTGCTGGCGATGGTGCCCCTTTGCATCCTCTCCTATTGTGTCCTACTTTACCACATTTTGTACATGTCATTATTAGCCCCGATCTTTTTCGTCGACTTGCAATTGTTTCTAAAGTTGATTGCAAAGTTCTGGCATTGATTTTAGACTTTGTACACCTCTTCGGCTAACTTGAAGAAGCCATCTCATTTGGCTATTTTTTTCTATTTTTCTTTGGCCTTCCAGCCCTCTTCGTGTACACTGGTGGATTGAGAGGGTTCAAACCTGGGGTTGGCCATGCGTTCAGACCTATGATGGGAGAAATTGATAGTGTATATGTCCTCATATATGCATCCTTCTTGTAGATATCATCCACGAATTCCATCACGTTCAGACCTCTAGATACAACGGAGGCATTCACATGGCTACATGCAATTCCTGATAATTGCCAACCACTACATGTACAAGTTCTTGCCCTTAAATCTACAGGAATGTAACACAGTTCCTACATTGTGTCGAACTTGAAACTTTTCATTGACTGCGTATTCAGCCCATTCCATCCTTGCAAGCTTACTATTTTTCTCTAGAATCTTCTGAATTCTAGGTCCTACTGCTACTGTCCACCGATCACAAGACTCCCTACAGGCTACAATTCTTCTCATCAAATATACCCTCATATCATCTAGCATGGTTAATATCGGCTTCTCTCTTGCAGTCACAATTTTACTAGTAAATGATTCACATAAATTGTTGAGAAGCATGTCGCACGATTCCACTCTCTAAAGTAGGATTTACTCCAATGAGAAGCCGGCTTTCCTTCAAACCATCCATAAGCAGCCGGGTCTAAGTCCAACATTCGTTGCATGTGTTCAAGCCACTGTGATACAGTAGTGGCTCTGGCCGCATCCCACAATCAATTCTTTAAAGCCAAACCCTTGTGAGAGAGGCTAAAATTATTGTATAGATGTCTAACACATGCCCTGTGCTCTGAATTTTCAAATAAGGACTCAATTGCATTCGTTAACCCCATTTGCTTATCTGAAATGAATGTTCAATGCTGAGTGTTGTGTATATGCAAACCATCCTTCAATAACTCCAAAAACCATCTCCAGTTATCCTCATTCTCAACTTCAACAACTGCATATGTCACTGGATACATACCATTATTAGCATCAACACCAACCACAGTCAACAATTGGCCACCAAGTTCTGTCTTAAAAAAGCAACCATCTACCCCAATCATCCTTCTACAATGTAACGCCCTGACCTCTTGTGGACCAGAAAGCTACTTACTTTACTTAACTAACTGGTGGTTTAGTCATAGGAGAATATGTTTTAGCGGAAACTTAATATTTACAACGATAATTTTAATAACAACCTTTCGAATACTTTAAATAAAACACTGAATAAAAAAATAACGGAACATAATTTATTTGAAGAAAACACAACTTGTTCTCGCGTTCAGCGTTATTCAAATATTTTAAAGAAATAACATTGAAAACGTTCACAAAAATAAATCTAAATAACTTGTTCACCGGGTTTTCCATGGGCTCGTTGCACCACTCTCCATCTTTTTAATAATCCAGGCCCAAGGTAGAATTATATCAATCTGTAGAGAAGGGGTTAAACTCGTGAGTTAAAAAAACTCAATAGATATCATTAGTGCATTCGTGATCAAGCTATACATTTCAATTTGTAACTTTAGAAACCTTTTCATAGTAAGATGTTCGGTAGAATCTCAAACACGTAGAGTCATCACTTAACATGACGCCTCGATCGGAAGTACATGCCGTAACCGGAGGTACCATTAGACATGGAGGTATATGCCTTACCGGAGGTACCATTAGACATACAAATATTAACATAAATCCTCATTTGTTAGAAACTTATAACTTAACACGAATTAACACTTTGCACATCTACCTACCTTGATTGATGATTTGAACCTTGTTGAAAAATGCACTCCTTTGATGTTTTAAAAAAAACAATCCATTGAGAATTGATACTTGAAAAACACTTCTTGATAACACCAAAACTTCTAGGAAAAACTAATTTTCCTCCCTCTCCTTTCTCTTTTTTCTAGACTTGAAACTATCTCTTTTATGCTTAGAAGCTTTTGTCTTGGTGTGAAAAATGTGTATACATTGGGGCATATTTATAGGTAAAAATCTCACAACTTAAGGGCAAGTGAAGGGCCTAATACTCATTAATACGGGTGCCATTTATGTGGGAGTTATAGGTTTAAGAAGGTGCTAGAAAATCATGTAGGAATTTGACTTTTCATATTTCGCGTAATTCGGTTGATACTGTACAGACTTTAGTATTTCTATCATAACTTCTTTTTCCGATATCCGATTGAGGTAATTCAAAGTGCGTTGGAAAGCTAACTCAAAGGGCTACAAGTTTTCTTTAGATATCATTTTTCAAATCGAATGTTTTCTATGTCGTAAATGGGTCTCAAATGAGACTAAAATTCTAAAGTATACTTTAGAAATCCAATATTCATGTCTTAGTGTCACTAAGATGTTTAAAATTATTTGGGGTTCTACATCCCCCACACCTTAATTAAAATTTCGTCCTCGAAATTTACCTTCTGATTGGGCGAATAATGTTGGATACTTGTTTTTGGCTTCCTCTTCCCCTTTCAAAGTGGCCTCTTCTATTTCATGATTATTCCATTGTATTTTGACCAACTGAATTTCTTTGTTCCTTAGTTTATACACCTTTCGATCCAATATTCTAATTGGTACCTCTTCATAGGATAAGTCATTTTGTACTTCCACGGATTGATAGTTCACTACATGATTAGGATCATGCACGTATTTCTTGATCATTGATACATGGAACACGTTGTGCACTGTCGATAACCCAGGTGGGAGAGCTAACCGATAGGCTACATTTTCGACCCTATCAAGTATCTCGAATGGTCCGATAAAGCGGGGTCGTAGCTTTCCTTTCTTGCCAAACCTAAGTACATCTTTCATCGGTGCCACTTTCAGAAACACTTTTTCTCCAACTTTGAATTCTAAATCCTTCCTCCTTGTATCCACATAGCTCTTCTGTCGATCCTGTGCTGCCTTTATCCTTGCACGAATCTTATCGATTGCCTCAACTGTCCTTTCAACTATTTCTAGTCCCAAAACTCTCTTCTCCCCGACTTCATCCCAATAAACAGGGGACCTACATCCTCTACCATAGAGAGCTTCGTACGGTGCCATCCCGATAATTGCTTGGAAGCTGTTATTATATGCAAATTCTACTAGGGGTATGTATGACTCCCAACTACCCTCTCAGCATGTCTTCCAAAGTTTGGATGGTCCTTTCAGATTGACCATCGGACTGAGGGTGATATGCTGTACTAAAGTTTAGTTTCATTCCCATAGCTCCTTGTAGACTTTTCCAAAATTTGGACGTGAACCTTGGGTCTCTGTCAGACATAATGGACAAAGGTACGCCGTGTAATCTCACAACCTCCTTAATGTACAACTGTGCCAATTGGTCTAAACTGAATGTCATTTTCACTGAAAGAAAATGAGCCGACTTTGTTAATCGATCCACTATTACCCATACAGCGTTGTTTCCTCTTGCTGACTTCGAAAATCCAACCACAAAGTCCATTGTGATATTTTTCCATTTCCATTCGGATATGTCCAGTAGATTTAACAATCCAGTCGATCTTTGGTATTTTGCCTTAACCTGCTGACATACCATGCACTTTTCCACGTACAATCCTATACTTCTTTTCATATTTCTTCATCAAAATGTATCACGAAGGTCTCGATACATTTTCGTACCACCAGGATGTGCGGTGTACGGCGTGGAATGGGCCTCTTTCAATATCTCATTTCTCAAGGCTTCATCCTTAGGCACACAAATTCTCCCCTTAAGTATCAGTGCCTGATCTGAAGCTATTCCAAAATCCTTTCTCTTATCAGTACCAATTTCATTCTTGATCTTCAACAAGAATGGATCGTTACCTTGTGTCTCTATAATTTGATCTCTAAGAGTAGGTCGAATTATCAAAGCTGCTAGAGGAGCAGTGACTTGTCCTGGTATGGTAACCACTTCGATCTGCAACTTTTCCAAGTCCTTGACTAACTCCATTTGAAAAGTGAGTAGTGACGCCAACTGTCCCATTGATTTTTTACTTAAGGCGTAGGCCACAACATTAGCTTTACCTGGATGGTAATGGTAGTGCAATCATAATCATTCACCAATTCCAACCATCGTCTTTGTCGCATATTCAATTCCTTCTGTGTGAATAAATATTTAAGACTCTTGTGATCTGTGTAGATATCGCACTTTCCTCCATACAAGTAGTATCCCCATATCTTCAAGGCGTGTACTACCGCCGCAAGTTCTAAATCATGCGTCGGGTAGTTCTGCTCATGTTTCTTCAATTGTCTTGATGCATAGGCTATCACTTTTCCATTCTGTATCAGTACACATCCCAATCCTTGCATGGATGCATCATTGTATATAACAAATCCTTACGTACCCTCAGGTATTGTTAACACGGGTGCTGATATTTAAATTCTTGAAAACTTTGATCACATTTATCCGTCCATTGAAATTTTACTCTCTTCCTCGTAAGCTGCGTCATTGGTCCAGTTATTTTGGAGAATCCTTCTATGAATCTCCGATAATATCTTGCTAATCCTAGAAAGCTCCGTACCTCGCCAGCATTAGTTGGTGCTTTCTAGTTGGTTACTACTTCCACTTTCGCTGGATCTACCTCAATCTCTTGGGCAGTGACTATATGTCTAAGAAATCCAACTCGTTCAAGCCAAAACTCACACTTCTTGAATTTGGCATGCAGCTTCTCCTTGTGTAATACCTCTAATGCTATTCTTAGGTGCTCTTCATGTTGCTCATTACTCTTAGAATATATCAGAATGTCATCAATGAAGACTATAAAAAAATTTATCCAAGTACTGATGAAATACACGATTCATCAGGTCCATGAACACTGCAGGTGGCAGGTGCATTGGTTAGCCCTAACGGTATCACTGTAAACTCGTAGTGTCCATAACGAGTTCTGAAAGTTGTCTAGGGTATATCCTTTGACTTTACTTTCAATTGATGGTATCCCGATCGTAAGTCGATCTTGGAAAATACTTTAACTCCTTTTAGTTGATCTAACAGATCCTCGATTCTCGGGAGTGGGTACTTATTCTTGATAGTTAATCGATTTAACTCCCTATAATCGATGCACATCTTCATGCTTCCATCCTTTTTCTTCACGAACAACACCGACGCACCCCATGGAGATACACTTGGCTGTATAAAGCTCATATCTAGGAGTTCTTACAATTGCTTCTTTAACTCTTGTAGTTCCTTCGGGGCCATTCGGTATGGGGCTTTTGACACGGGTGCCGCTCAGAGAATTAGGTTTATGGTGAATTCCACTTGCCTATCTGGTAGAATACCAGATAGATCTTCTGGAAACACATCTACGAATTCTCGTACTATTGGTACGTCTTCAACCTTTATCGCCTCCTGTTTCCCTCCTGAGATGTTTACTAAATATCCTCGACATGTTTCTTTTCTCAACATCTTCTCAACTTGTAAAGTCGATACTAGTCGAATAAGGGGTTTCATCTTCATTCCAAGGAACGAAAATGGTTCCTCTCTTGGTTTCTGAAATGATACCTCCCTTTTCTTACATCGAATGGTGGCGTAATTACAACCCAATCAATCCATGTCTAGTATTACATCAAAATCCTTCATTTCTATCATGTATAGGTTCACCTCCATTAGTTTTCCCTCAACTTCAATACTTACTGATTTGGCTATTCTATTAGTACTCAAAGGGTTGCTTGAAGGAATGCTAACCTCTAATGTACCTTCCGACTTATCACAGGTAATACTAGATTTAGCCATAAAAGTTATCGATACAAAGGAGTGTGTGGCTCCTGAATCAAGCAATACATAAGCAGGCGTATTGGCTATCAATAAAGTATCTGCTATGACGTTCGAGTTTTCCTCTACATCTTTCTGAGTCATTGCAAAAACTCGTGCTTTCCCTTTCTGGTTCTGATCATTGTTATCATCCTTCTTCGGGGTAAATGTGGGGCAATCCTTAAAAATATGCCCTAGCTTGCCACATCTGAAATAGACATTCTTCCCTTGCAAACACACGCCACGTTGTGTCTTTCCACACTTAGGACATGACTCTATAACTGGCACAATGCTCTTGTTGGCATTGGCTCCGCCATTAGCTTTCTTGTTCTGCCACTTGCCCTTTCCCTTGTCCTGGCCATTCCATTTCCTTTTACCCATACTGCCATTGTCCGGTTGATTAAACAATTGACTATGTTGCTCAGCGCTAGTCTTCTGGTACCAGATAGCTTGAGTTCTTTCCAGCATTTCACGGTATGAGGTAAAACGATGAGACATAAGTATCATGCTTATATCTGGGTTCAACCCTTGTTCAAACCTCCTGACTTTCTTGTCCTCCGTATCCACCAGATGTGGAGCATACCTTGAAAGTTGGTCAAACTTTCTTTCATACTCAGTCAAGGACATAGTCCTTTGCTTGAGTTTGAGAAATTCACTTTCTTTATGATCCCTCAAAGACTGTGGGAAGTACTTGTCCATTACTTCCTCTTTAAATCACTCCCAAGTCAATTCCGCTTATTGCTCTGGGGTCCTCGTCCTTGACATCGAGTCCCACCAGTGGCTTGCATCACCGAAAAACATAAACTCAGCACATTGGACCTTCTGGGCGTCTGTGCACCCTATTAATCGAAATATTCTCTTCAACTTGCGAAGCCACTCCTCAGCTGCAAGTGGATCAGCTGCTCCATTGAAGGTAGGGGGCTTGTGTCTTCTAAATTGCTCGACCACTGAAGCATGGGTTGGAGGAGCATTAGGAGCTAGTGATAGGGGTTGCACCTGGTTCGGGTTTTGCCTGCCAAGGTCTTGGACCGCTTGGAGGAGATCTCTTATCAAGTTGGTTTGGTTTGCACGGGTCATTTTCCTTTAGACAAAACGTATGGTTCTTATTAGTTTCATACTTCAAATTCTAACAAAGAAGATAAAGTTTTATTTCTTGACATAAAGGAAGTTGTTACAAGGATTTAAGTCTAATCCCTATAAGTTCTACGGATCTTCTTTGGTGGAGCCTCATCTCTAGAGGAGTCTTCCGCCTCAGGTCCGAATTCTATGTCCATCTCAACCTGTGGCTCGGGCTCAGGATCATTCCCTTCTTCAAGCTCATCTTCTTTATCAAGTTCAATTACTATCTTCGGTTGAGGTTCTAAGTTTTCCCTCCATAGGTCTAGGAGTGATTGGCAATACACTTCAAATTCAAATATATTTGGGTGCTCCTCTAGCATTACATCCCTAACCGTGACTCTCATATCTCCCCATTGAGGTGGAGGGGAGTGTATGAGGTTATTTATAGTCTCAATATGCGTTATCTCCATTCCAGCGTTCACCGCTGTCATGCACCTCTCATAGACATCATGTATATGTTCTTCAAGTGGACGGAGCAAATCATTCACGTAATTCTCATAGGACTGCATGGTGATTCTACGGTTCAATGCTCCTCTATATGCCCCAGCCGTTCTACGAGCCATATCTGTTGCATTTTCACATATCATACACTTTTTTTTTTTTTACTCTTGGAAAAATGGCTACTGTTACATAACATTCTACCTATAATTCTAGCCCAATGCGTATCTTTTGAAAAAAAAAAACACATCTTTCAAATCATTTCTAACTCGCATAGTATATCTTTGAAAATAAGCATAAGTTGTACCATAGCATCGCAAAACATCATAACATAGTCTTTTCATGAAAACATTAACTTTAAACATACATGATCCGTAAGATGAGATTGATGGATGGATGCAAGATGTCATGGAGTATCTTAAACTTTTTAATTTTTTTTTTAAAACATACTTGGTCTATAGAATCGGTTAAACCGTTTTTTTTTTAAAAACATACTTGATCTACAGAACCCGCTAAATCGTGCTCTGATACCACGCTGTAACGCCCCGACCCCTTGTGGACCGGAACGCTACTTACTTTAGTTAACTAACCGGTGGTTTAGTCATAGGAGAATATATTTTAGCGGAAGCTTAGTTTTTACAATGATAATTTTAATAACAACCTTTCGCATACTTTAAATAAAACACTGAATTAAAAAATAACGAAAAGTAATTTATTTGAAGAAAACACAACTTGTTCTCGCGTTCAGCATTATTCAAATACTTTAAAGAAATAACATTGAAAACATTTATAAAAATAAATCTAAATAACTTGTTCACCGGACTTTCCATGGGCTCGTTGCACCACTCTCCATCTTTTCCATCATCCAGGCCCAAGGTAAAATCATATCAATCTGTAGAGAAGGGGTTAAACCCGTGAGTTAAAAAAACTCAATAGATATCATTAGTGCATTCGTGATCAAGCTATACATTTCAAGCTGTAACTTTAGAAACCTTTTCATAGTAGGATTTTCGATAGAATCTCAAACACGTAGAGTCATGACTTAACACGACGCCTCGACCGAAAGTACATGCCGTACCCGGAGGTACCATTAGACATAGAGGTGTATGCCGTACCGGAGGTACCTTTAGACATACAAATATTAACATAAATCTTCATTTTCTAGAAACTTATAACTTAACACGAATTAACACTTTGCACATCTACCTACCTTGATTGATGCTTTGAACATTGTTGAAAAATGCACTCATTTGATGTTTCAAAAAAAAATACTCCGTTGAGAATTGATGTTTGGAAAACACTTCTTAATAGCACCAAAACTTGTAGGAAAAACTAATTTTCCTCCCTCTCCTTTCTCTTTTTTCTAGACTTGAAAACTCTCTCTTTTATACTTAGAAACTTTTGTCTTGGTGTGAAAAATGTGTATGCATTGGGGCCTATTTATAAGTGAAAATCTCACAACTTAAGGGCAAGTGAAGGGCCTAATATTCATTAATACGGGTGTCATTTATGTGAGAGTTATAGGTTTAAGAAGGTACTAGAAAATCGTGTAGGAATTTGACTTTTCATATTCCACGTACTTCGGTTGATACTGTACAACTTTTAGTATTTCTATCATAATTTCTTCTCTCGATATCTGATTGAGGTAATTTAAAGTGCGTTGAAAAGCTAACTCAAAGAGTTACAACTTTTCTTTAGATATCATTTTCCAAATCGAATGTTTTCTATGTCGTAAATGGGTCTCAAATGAGACTAAAAATCTGAAATATACTTTAGCCATCCAATATTCATGTCTTAGCGCCACTAAGGTGTTTAAAATTATTTGGGATTCTACATACAACCCCGAACAAAACCATCTCATAATGATCCAAAGCAGATATACAGCCGTCTGAATTCTCCAACATACCCCTCAACCAAAGCGGTGGTCACAATATTTGTCCTTTTCAACTCCTCACAATAATCCCACACTCAGGGACGGATCCAGGATTGGTTCCACGATCGGGTTACAAAATTTCAAACCGAGCTACTACGTGGAAAAAAAATTTTACACATAAAAAACTGATTATTTACCCCCAAAAAAATAAAAAATACCTTAAAAAAATTCTTGGACTTGGGGGGGGGTTACAGCCCAGCCCAGCACCCCCTATATCCGTCTCTGACCACACTCTCTCTAATTTTTTCCAAGTGCCTTCTCCTTTGATCTATACACTTGTCAAGGTGAGATATCACCTAAAGCATCCCGCTTAACCCTCTCCATAAATTTAGTAATTGACATGTTTTGGTCAGCCCTCTAATAAGCTAAATACCTATCTGCCAAATAGGTTGATGTCACTCTGAAATTCTTATACACCATAGGGCAAGCATGCTCTTCTACAGAAATTTTGATCACCCAATTGGTCTTGTCATGCTCCTTAATAGCATACAACATCCATGGACAATCTCCTTGACACTTGGCTCTCAATCTGTGAGCGTCATCCTTTTTGAACTTAATCTCTCTGTTATTCTAATTGAATATTTGGTGATTGCAGCCTTTAGAATGGCCTTTGACTCAAATATCAAGCATGTACAAACAAAAGAATCAATGCATATCATACCTTATTAAACTAAAGTATATAATCATGTTTAAAATAGAAGTAAAAAATATGTTCTAGTTACCTTTTCTAAACACTGGATCCTCCATATCTGTCCCAACATGAAAAGCATCATTGAAAGCCTTTTTCTTGAAACTGTATCGCCCTCTTCTTTGCCATGATACTTCGTAAATCATCGAAGTCCCCATAGTTGGTATTTGAATCCCTAACCTGCGATTTCACCAAACCTTCGACTTCATCTTCCCCTATTGGTTCTTCATTTTGATCCTCCTCCACACTCAAATCACCCACATTTGTATCTTTCTCGTTTTGGTATTGTAAAGTTTCATCATACTATTACCACAACTCCTCAGCATTCTCTTGCAAAAATTGATCTGACCAATTTCCTTCATGCTCCCCTCCTTCGTTTTCTGCAACCGAAGGTATATAATAACCTTCAAATGTTTGGTCTTCATCAACTTGTGAAGACCATTGCAATACATATGATTGCATTCAGGCTACGACATATATTTTCACATATGCATGTCCATTCCTATCCCTAACCATCCCATTAATAACTTCTTCACTCTCCAATCTCGTCAACCCCTTTCCTAAACTCAATTTTTGCTTCTTATAATAAAATTCCAACGCCCTTTCATCACAAGTTTCGTATAAGAATTTACGCAAATTCTCTCTCGTGCACCATTTATCATGAAAGAAGTCGACGAAAAGAACGAATCCCCCTTCATATGCCACATTGTTTAGCTTATCATAAAATTGGCCTCGATAATGTACTTCGATAGTGAAATATTTAGAATTACCACCTACAGGAAATATCATAAAGTTCACATCAAATAGAGAACAATGACTGCACGCCAAAGGGAAATGTGCGCAGTGACAGAAAAAACACCGATTGCATGTGTTCAAGTAGACATAATTTTGGGGATTGCACAATGAAATTGTGTGAAAGCACAATAGAAACAGATGAGTTTACACAAAATTTAGGGAAAGAACGCTATACCATAACTGGGTCGATCATCGTCGGGATTTCTCAAAAATGGAAGAAACATGTTGTTCTTCAAGGGCCTGCATAACAATAAATGGCATCAAAACTCCATATAGACTCTCAATCTTGCAAAGCACCAGACTACGAACTGGAAAACAAAAATACCCAAAACGCTACCTTCGCTCGCTGAAAAAATCCTCAATGCATGCTTCCACTGCAAGGATAGGTCAAATGCAAGAATATGAACGGCGAAGGGAAGAACGGTTGTAAAAATGGAAGAAAAGATGGGACGTTTGACGAGAAAATCGCAGAGGAACCGTCGCAAGCCTTTGAGGAGATGAAGGGGTTGGAAGAAGGGGTTTAGGTGGGTGAGGACAATTTTACCCTTGTTTATTGAAAGAAAAAGACGTTTTTGTATTTAATTAACAGAGAAACTGGCGAAATGTGGTCAAAAGGATGTCCAGCGCAAAGAAAGATTGAAATAAAAGCAAAAATATCAAAAAAAATGAAATGTATGAACGTTTTTCACAATAGAATTGAAAGATATGAACGTTTTGTGTCAATTACCCTTTAATAATTTATCTGAACACATTTGCAGTTTTTTAAAAAGTTTGAGAGTTTATTGCAATTTATTCTTAAATTTTTATTTTCTTTTCTTTTCTTTTATTTAAATAGGATGGCATATTTGTTATTTTACATTTTTTTTTTATTGAAAAATTGGATGAAAATGATATTTTAAACAATGAAAGGTGAAAATGTCAAAAAATAAAGTTAATGACGTTTTGCATAATAACATTGAAAAGTAAAAACGTTTTGTGCTAAATACCCAGTAAAAAAAATCTCTCGGGTTTAATCAAGGAAATAAGTTTGGGACAGCTCACAATCACGGGGAAGAAGTATATTCCTTTTTCTTTCCCAATTCATTTCTGTTTTTTCTTTTATTTTCTAAATATTTTTGTTTTTTCTATTGCTATTTTAAATTATATTTAGTGAAAAAATATGGAGAGACAATTTTGTCCTTATAAAAAATGGACAACTAAATTTGGATTCGAAGTTTCCTATGCGACAGATTTTTCAAAAGTTTGGAATTGCAATACTAAAGATAAAAGATTTGGGATCTATTTGCACTTTTTGAAAAGATTTAGAACCCGCAGCACTTTTCCTAATTTATATAATAAACGAATGGCATTAATAGAATCTTGTAATTGTCGTAGCTGCACATTTTTTTTACGTGTAAATTTCACTAAAACTGCTTATATACTCATAAAAGTTTAAAATTTGATCTTAACTTCTAATTGTATTTTACACGTCTCAAATGTAGTCAACGAAATTTTCAATTATTGACCAAGCAGCAACGTGTCATTTTAGAAATACAAATAAAATTCCGTCGGTTCATAATTTCATAAATTTGTTTTAAAATAGAATTATGGACCCACGTAACAAATTAAATTCCAATTCTAAGCAGCTAGAGTCCAACTTTTTAATATAGTTACAAAATTAGTCTTCAAAAATGGAAATCCTTCAAATTTCAAATAATATGTTATGGGACCTTCTTACGGTGATAGTAAAAAAATTTGTTCAATTCGATACCTACGAGTCCGTCGCGAATGAGACAGGAATTTACCTGCCTAATTGGATAAACTGAACCAAAACAAGGCAGGGGTCATTACCTGGAAGTCAATACAAGATAGATGTGGAAAACATGGTTCGCACCTCATTACTTGTCCCATTTAGAGTTAATTTCATACTTAAGTTTTTTTTATTAAAGAAGAAGAAGAGGAGGAGGAGATTTATGATCATTTTTAAAGAAAACGAGAATAGTTCTTAACAAATTGGAAAAAAAAAAAAAAAAGTAATAATATTCACTACTAGAGACATAAAAACAAATAAATAATATGAATAAATAAATAGGGCGATAAACGGGGAATGGACCCGACCGCGTCCCCGTTTTAATCGGGTATGTGGGTGGGACAATGTGATAAAATTATCCAACGATGGGGACGGGTTTGGGGGATAGGAATGGCAAACCCGTTCCATACCGACCTGATTGCCATCCCTACCTTCCCGTGCTAAATTTTATTAAAATTAGACTTTATTTCTCAATTTGGTTAAATATACGAGAATTTTAAGCGAAACAAATTTTCAAGAGTGACGTGAAATACTTTTTTGGTAGGTGATAATTTCAAATCATTTTTCGTTGTTATCTGCTAGACTTTACCTACTTTCAAAAGAAAATACTTTTAAACAGTTTTTGAAACATTGACCGTTGACTGGAATATCGATTATTCTAGATATTTCATTGGTCTTTCGCTTCATTCACCTTGCCTAACAAGGTTAGAAATAATGCATTTAGAGTTAGACAAAACTCTCGAATTGAGCGGTTCTTTTTAAGTTAAATATCCAAACAAGTATGTGAATCGAGAACCGACGAGTTCAATTCACTCTCGATTCTAGATTAATAACCGAAAAACAGAATAAGAATCGAATTTTCCTAATTTTTTAATTAATTTATTTTAAATAAACTAAATTATTTTTTCGAATAAATTTGCTAACTATTTAATTTAGTTCAAATCCAAAAATATGATTTTTCTATTTCTAATTTTCAGTGCAAAGCCAACTCAATCAAATTGATATAAGTTTTATCTAAATCTAGGGTTGGGCAAATCTCCCGAATCGAACCGAACCGAACTGAACCCGACGATTCTTGTCAAATTAAATACCCGAACGGATATTTGAATTGAGAACCGACGGGTACGATTCAATTCTCGGTTCTAGACCAAGAACCGAATAAGAGCCAAATCTTTCTAAATTTTTTTTATATTAAATAAATCAAATTATTTTTAATTTAAATTTTTTCTAAACAAATTTACAAATTAACAATTTCTAAATCCAAATTTTTGGTCCAATAATTTGTTTCATTTCTAATTTTTTGCTCAATTACCCAATTTATTGTTTCATTTCTTAGCCTAACAAGATTCAACCCACTAAATAACCCTAAACACCTACACTAAAGTGCATAACACTGTCTCGACTCTCGCACTCACTCTCGCAGCCTCGCTGACATTTCAAAACCTATAAAATCATCGACCGATGCTGTGACCTCTGATCGAAACTGTGACTTCCAATCGAAGCTGTGACCGTAGCGATCATCTGAACAAGGTAGCCTACTAGTCTCTAACATTCCAAAATCATTGAATGTGTGATTAGTTGTATTTATATAATGTTGTTATAAATGTTAAAAATTTTAATTATAGTACAGAACCGAACGGAACCGAACTCAATTGGTTCCATAATTATATTTGGACCCGACGATTCCATTTACTAGATACTCGAAAATTTTGGTTCGGTTCGGTTATCTTTAGAACTGAATCGACCCACGCCCACCTCTATCTAAATCTGTTACTCTACTGTAGTATCATTTCTACTGTACTGGAGAAATTGAATTGAAACTCGACAATGTCTCTCTTAATTATTTTGAGCTCGTTATCTTTTTTTTGTCTTGTGATTTTAACAACCAAATCTATAAAGAACTCAATAAAAAGAGATGCCAAAAATCCGTAAGATTAGAGTATGTTATTTTGTAAGAAAAATGTTGAACATATCATTAATTAAATTAATGTAATTTTGTAAATATTAAAAAAATTAATTATAATATGGAATTTGGGAACCGAACCGAACCCAAATGGTTCCATAATTAAATTTGGATTCGATAGTTCCACATACTAAATACTCGAAAATTTCTAGTCCGATTCGATTTTCATTAGAACGAACATAATTGAACCTGTCCAGCCCTAAATGCATTATTAATTTGTAAACATGACCTAACGAAAAGGATGGCTAAAATTATTATTATTTTAATTTAGGTGCTGCTGTATTTCTCGTTAAGTGTATATTATTATAACGTTTGTCCATAGTTGACGTGACCACATTCCAACTTCCCAATTTCAAATCTATCCTTCTTGAAGCAAATCGACCCAATTCAATGAATATCTACAACATAATGACAAGAAACACCCATAGATGTACATGGAGAGGTGATAAACAATAGCCGCCTTTGGCCGGTACCACATGCAAATATTGGCTGAGCACATTTATTTTTGGCACATTTTCTTTCTTGAATGCTACATGATTGTGAGGGCCATTCCTAGGCAACCTCCAATTACCTAACTAGCCTAACCCCAACAAATGATAAGTCCATGTTCAAATTCAGATGGAACACGTATCGACACATGATTGGACAATTTAAAATTTTTTAACTAAAATACCTAATTATTTTTTGACACATCAATCTATCTCTTCGCTCTTGTTTTTAAGTCTGACCAAGTGACTTTATTCAACAAAGTATAAGTGAAACAATTGTGAGAATGTTAAGTGAGCTTGTAGTATCTTTATCAACATATAATATAACAAATCCAATCCTGAAATGTGTGTCTAAAAAGATTTTTTTAAACATGATTTTGTGCATCAAAAATATTACATATAGCCGGAATGTAATTAAAAGTGTTCTACATCACTCTTTAGTCTTTATTTTATTAGAATTATGCAAAAATTGATTAACAATGTCGAATTTTTTTTAATAAAAAAAATAGTTTGGTACAGTTTTATAAATCTTTTAAATGTGCATATTCTAGGGAGTATAGAGCTAGTTTGGTACAGTTTTATAAATCTTTTAAATGTGCATATTTTAGGGAGTATAGTACTAGACAAGAACAGATGATAATGAATGATAAATATTGTAAATGCATGACATATGGTGATTTTTAAGTAATTGTTTAAAACTCCAAAGAAAAAGACATTTTTCTCTCAATTATTAGTCATTACAAATATATTGTAACCAAGCAATATCCAAGAACTTGCCTTCAAATCAAGACAACTTGCACGTCATTACAACATATTAAAATGTCCACTTGCTCAAGTAGGAGCATTATTAAGTGGCCATTTGGACCACCGTGACAAAGACCCCATTTAAATGACGCGATATATTTAGGGTCTATTCGGACTCGATTTTTTCACCCAAAAAATTGATTTTGTGATCGTTATTTCATTATTTTAGTCGTCACATTTGATTTCTTCTCTCATAGATGGACCCCACTTTTCTCCTAATGATCAAAAAATCAATTCTCAAAATTACTTCCAAACAGGCTCTTAATAGAAACTGACAATCATATTTCTTTCTTTATTTTTTTTAAAACTGGTTTTAGTGAAGTAGATTGTAGACTAATAAAAGAATAAAGCTGAATTTTTGGGCCGTTTGACATGATTTTTAAAAGATCAAAATAAATTTTTGAGACTTAGAAATTGCTTTTGAACCTGCTAACTAATTTTGTAAAAGAACTTTTGGTGACTTCCTCTAATAGGAAGTGCTTTTTTAAATTAGTGTTCAAGTAAAAACTAATGTAACTTTCTCCGCGAATTTTTCTGTAAAAGTAAAAGTCATATCAAATGAGTTTTTTGTATATTGTATCACTACTCAATTTTATTCAATATTTTATACTGAGCTCCCTAAAGTCGAGTCGACTTATTCTTTACCGTTAGATTTGCGAATTGAAATTTCACACAATCGAAATCGTCTATACAGTTCTCTGAATCTAATTCAAATAGATACGTGCCCACCCTAAAAGTAGGTATTAGATCACATGTGATGAAATTCTAATCACTTGAAAAAATAAAATAATGTCAAAAAATATTTTTAGAATGCTAAAGTGGCCAGCCACCTCCATATCCTTCTACCTTCCACGCACCATCACACGTGCTTCATAATTCCTACTTATATATACAACGAACCATTTCTTAAAGAAAAATCTAATCCAAAATATCCAATCTACCCCCAATATCTCATGGCCCTCGTCCGTGAACGCCGCCAGCTTAATCTCCGTCTCCCTTTGCCGGAAACCAACGAGCGCCGCCCTCGCTTCCCCTTACCCCTCCCGCCCACCACCACATCCTCCTCGTCCTCCTCCTCCTCGTCCACCACCACCATCACCGCTTCTGACCTCGAAAAACTACAAGTCTTGGGCCACGGCAACGGTGGCACAGTCTACAAAGTCCGCCATAAACACACCTCAGCTGTGTATGCATTGAAAGTTGTTCACGGAGATAGTGACCCCGCAATCCGCCGCCAGATCCTCCGTGAAGTTTCCATCCTCCGCCGAACAGACTCCCCATACGTCATCAAGTGCCACGGCACCTTCGATATTCCCGGCGGCGATATAGCCATCTGTATGCAGTACATGGACATGGGCACCCTCGAAACCTTAATGAAAAAGGGCACCAAATTCTCCGAGCATCTTCTTTCCAAGATTTGCTTCCAGGTTTTAAGCGGGCTTGAATATTTGCACGCCCACAAGATTATTCACAGAGATTTAAAGCCTTCTAATGTATTAGTAAACAACAAAATGGAAGTGAAAATTTCCGATTTCGGAGTCAGTAAAATCATGCACAGGACATTGGATCCCTGCAATTCCTACGTCGGAACTTGCGCTTATATGAGCCCAGAAAGGTTCGATCCGGATACATATGGTGGCAATTATAACGGGTACGCCGGCGATATATGGAGCTTGGGATTGACTCTACTGGAATTGTACATGGGACATTTTCCATACTTGTCGGAGGGGCAAAGACCCGACTGGGCTACACTCATGTGCGCCATATGCTTCGGCGAACCGCCGAGCTTGCCAGGAAGTGCATCGGAAAATTTCAAGAATTTCATTGAATGTTGTTTGCAGAAAGATTCCAGTCAACGATGGAGTGCGACGCAGTTGCTATCACATCCTTTTGTGCGAGATATTGAACTGAAGTAAACATGAGGAGAGTAATTTTGAGGAAAATGGCCAAAAATTTGCCGGGGTTCCGACGAGGGTAACAGTTTCGGGAACTGTTTGTACATAAAAAGGGGGGAATTTTCAAGAAATTTGGTTCTTTTGTTCCATCTGTATATCCTTTCCTTAATTTCCTAGAAATCCGTTCGTTTCAATAGTAAACTGCTGTAGAAATTGGGAGACGATATCAATCTAAACTCTTATCTGAATTTTATTTAGCACGTGTTTGAGCTACATTTCCAAGAGTTTCCCAATTATTCTTACAATAGCACAAAAGTTTATTCTCATTCTTTGACCACAAAAATAAAAATTATAACAGTTATTCATTACATCAAGTCCTCATAGTTGACGTCTATTTTTAGTGTGGGTTCCATAATGATTATATTTTTTATTTTCATTCTTACAAAAATAGATACCAAACGAAACATAAATGTAAGAATAAGGTAATTATTCCAAGTTATGAGGAAAGTAAAAATGCACATCCTTGCTCGACAGAGGAAGCAGATATGAACACTAATATTTCTAATTTATATATAACTTTTTCAAACAGATACTGAATCCTCGTTTGATTCCTATTCTTTAAAAAAAATACGTTCTTAAATAATATTTTGACATCATTTCAATCACACATTCTTAAATAAAATAATATTACACATAAATTCAAAAATTCATCTATAGGGGACAACGAGTAGGAGAAATGGAGGGTTGGGCTCTAGAAGAATTTGGTGTTGTTCATATTTTATAAGAGATGCTTACTTATAAATTCTTATCAAAAGAATGAGAATTAAACAAGGACTAAATTAAGTTGTTGTAATTCTCTATATGTTTTGCAACGTGTTGTTATGTAATATTCTTTGTAGCATGATTAAAATGGGTCATCCAATAGGCTGTTGAACCTACATTTCTTGACTTGGGAGTACAACTATACCGACAAATTCATTATAATTTTATAGACTGCGATGCTTTCCATTGTTACTAACATATTGTATTATACACGCGGAGTACACGGCAAATAATAATTCGAGTTCTTACATCGCACGAGAAGTACACTTATGACAAATTATATTATTTTCAACTTTTAATATTCAACTAAATTGCTGAGATGTTTGACGGAAATTAAAATTAGACCTTTCAGTATATTGCGATAGAAGTTTTTTAAATGTGTGGTTGAAAAGTTGTGAGACTCATTATAAATGTGGTTAATATTGATTATTTGATATATATATATATATATATATATATATATGTGTGTTATATTTTTTTTTG
>NC_036248.1:5557616-5561988 GCF_002742605.1 Olea europaea var. sylvestris | reverse complement strand
TGACATTGCTCATTTGAAAACATTGATAAAGAAGGGCACGAATTTGAGAGATGTTGTGGGGTGGGGTGGGTTTCTACGTTATTTTAAAATTACCTAGAATTTTGTGTCACTTAACAACTAATCTTTCATGCATAACCAATTTGTATCGTACTACTTCCTCGTTCCCTTTGAAATAGGCTTGTATTCATTTTCACACCGATTAAGAAAATATAATTAATATAGTTAAAAATATAAAGTTTTTTTTAATATTTTTTTCCTAAAATATTCCTACATTAGATAATGATTTAAATAAGAGTAGTTCATATTTTTTTGATAACAAGACGTTTTAAACAAGGATATATTAGAAAATTAATAAATTAACTATACTTTCAATAAGAAAAATGACTTATAATTTGAAATAAACGAAAAGGGAAAGTAAGAATATCTTTACGAGAAAGAAGGCATAAAATCGATTCGTAGGTAATCCACCACCCTCAAAATACCATTATTTCAAATGCTTGCTTGTGATTACTTAAAAAAGTAGTTTAAAAAATTGAAATCAAAGTTAATGACTAAGTTTAATCTCATATTTATGGGGTTTGTAACTTTTATTTACTTTTTAATTATACGTTTTAGCAAGTTTTGTCGGGAAAAACCCTAATTTTATAATGCATTTTATGTTAAAACTTACGTTGTTAAATGAGTTCATGTTAGGTCCTAATTTTTTAAAATTCATTTTTCCACAACTCAATTTCAACTATACATTTCATGGATTTCAAATTTTTTTATCAACTTTTCAATCACATATTTTATCAAAATTTACTTAGCCTCTCTTTGATGGAAATTAGAAACAGATTTTTAGTAGATTTTAATAAAAATTGATAATATGTGTACTTGAAAATTTCTAAATTTTATGAAATATGTGGTTAAAATTAATTTTTGATTTGATTTAAAATTTTAATCCTTAACAAATAGGGCCTAAAATTTGATTTTTAACCATGGGCTAAATGTCGTGAAATACCACTTGCATTGCATAAACAACTCGGAATAGGATTGCTAAGCTAACCTCACCAATTGTTAACTAGTAATTATTTCTTTTTTCTTTTCTTTAGTCAGACAGTGACTGGTTGACGGAAGCATATTCGATTTTGGACAGATATAATCTACATTTTTATGTCAGTGCTGACGACTTTGTTTGTACATTTCGTTTTTAAATTTGAATAACGGGGCTTTTACAGGGCTCCACGTGTATTATAAAATAAAATAAAATTACGTGGGCCCCACGTATGAGTGAAGCTTGGCAATGACATTTAAAAAAAGGTTAAATCCTAACCTTAAGGGTCCCCCACCACCCCTGTCCTGGAGTATCGTGAGAGAGGTAAATCGCATGTTATGCCTTCAAGGGTACAGGGTGGAAGGCTACTTGTACACTTGCACTTACCCAAGAGCCAAATCCATATTTCAGGATTCGAACCCTTGACGCAACAGCCTCAAGCAAAACTGGATTTTTCCACTCTTCCCTTTTACCACTTGGAGATGTGCCCTAGGGGCTTGACAATGACCTTTAAGCCTGTATGCAGGGTTGTTTAAATTTTGAGTTCTGCTAACTGTACAAGGTCTGTGAACAAAGACCCGTGTAGAATACTCACACCTCGAACCAAATACAAGGGCATATGAGTGTCTTGTACCCATCCTGTGAACACAAGACCTATACATGAGGCAAAATTCTTCAATTTTCCTCTCTTTTATATGCCACATGGGTATATGTTGAAAAACCTAATTTATCATTTATTAAATCAACTCATTTAAAACTTTAAACAGATGAAAATTAACATATTTATTTATCACAAAAAATTATGATTCAATTTTTATTTTTTATTTTTATCAAAACCCTCACACATATCTATTTAGTAACATATGGATGCTAATGAAATTTGTGTGGAACTCAAAAAATAGAAATTATTTTTAAAAAGTCAATTTTATTTTTATTTATTTATTTTTGGGGGCAAGGTTTTTGTCCGTTTTGGAGAATTTTTAGGTGTGTTTAGAATTTAGCTCATTTGAAAATTATTCTGAAACTTTTTCAATTCTAAATAGTAACGAAACATAGCTTGAAAATAATAATGAGAATTTATTGTCGTTTGAAAATTATTCTGAATGTTTTTCTATTTTAAGTTGTTACTGGACTTAGATGACAATGAGAATTTAGAGAATTGCTAAAAGAAATCAATTCTACACGTTTCAGCCTATGAAATTTTAGGTCAAAATTGGATGTCACGTGAGATAAATTATTAGTAATCCTAGTGTTTGTTTGGATTTTACTTTGATTGAACTATAACGTTATAATCATATGAGTTTCTTGAACTATAACGTTATAACTATTTGGTGGAGATTAAAATCGAATTTCTAGTTTGGATAAACATTGATGAAATGTGTGGTTGAAAAGTCAATTTCATGAAATATGTGATTTAAATTAAGCCTCGTTTTGGCTCCACTCAAACTTAAAATTTGGGGGGAAAAAATTATATATATATATTGGAAAATGTGTGGTTTAAAAATAAAGAAAAGTTTTGAATTTATGTATAATATTATTTTTTTGAAAAATATGTGATTAAAAATAAGAAACAGAAAAATATATTTTTTTTACAAAAATGGGGCTCAAACATTGGTTAATTATTGACTTTAATTAAAATTAAAATCTAAAATTTTAATATTTACCAAATAGAGGCTACACCATAAAGTCAATCGTTTTAAGCGCCCATTTGGCCACCATTATAATCTCATAATAATGAGAATATGATTTTGAAATAGTAACTTTTTTGGAGAATGTATGGTTAATACTGAATAATCACTACTATATAAAAAGAACAATGTATTGTTACTGTAAAAAGAACAATAGATTCTTCCATATTTACACACTGTAGCAACTTTTTTTTTCCCTGGAGCAAAAACAACGCTGTCTGCTCTTCAGTATCAATTTTTTTATTTTTTATTTTTTTAATCTCTGGAGCCAAGACGAGGCCGTCTGCAGATTAAAAAAAAAAAAAAAAAATATATATATATATATAAGCTACAGTGATGTACCCACTTTAGGTAGATTTTTCTTTCTTTTTTTCCATTTTCACACGCTACTCCTTTTTTCTCTTTGAGTTTCATTGGTTCGTTTCTTTTCTCCATGTATGTATATTATTTCTGTTTCTATTATATTTGGGATATCTGTATTTTGTGCTTCAATTATTGCGTTTATATTGTATTTGTTCTCTTTGTTTGTTCAATCGTTGCCACATGTTCTTTTGGCCTTATTTTAGTTTGTAAGTAGTGGTGGAGAATGTTTTCAACTTCTCTTTAGTTAGTGGTAGCAGTAATATCTAGAGGTTTTTCTTGTGATGATTAATGAAGGGGAAATCTACTTTCATATAATTTGATTTTTTATTTTTCTTGTATAGTGTTGAACTTCAATATTGATGTTGATTTGTTGTACTCAAACTCTGGAGTAAACTGGTAAATAAGAGAGTAAATAGAATTGGACGTGAAAATAACAGAATAGAAATACATGAAAATAAAACATTTTCCGTATATACAAATTCATTCAAAAGAAAGTAAAGAGGTCTCATAGACGTGTCAAACTTCCACCAACATGGTTTTTTTTGTAGACGATGAACGTTGGGGGTTCACTGTTCAAAAGTTCGAAAACACATGTATCGCCCATTTGTAGTTCTTTTTCTCTAAAAAAAATATCTGTCCAGCTTATAGTCATACGTCTTATTAGACCATTTGGTCGCAAATCTGTGGCGAGCTTCCAGTCGTGATGTAAAGAATCATGGATTTGAACATTTCGCAAACCTCTTGTTAGGTGATATCTAGAGAACTGTCCTGGTATATCCTGAAAAATCATGAATGAATAAATTATTGATCTTTGAATCAAATTTATGTGAAAAAGATGAATGTAGAATGAGATATTAAAGATGACACTTACAATTTCCCAATGGCTGTTGTGATGAAGTGTTAGTGTTATTTCAAATGCAAGGTTATCTGTATGTGAAGCGTTGTATTCTTCGGGAACATTGGAGTCATATGTGACCTCTAATCCAAAATGGTCAAATATGGTCATATTGAATGTGGAGTTTCCGTTATATTCAAATACCAAAACATGAGCATCCTGTAAGTTATGATGGTCAAAAAATTGTTCCCATCCATCGGCAAAATATATTCTTCCATTATCTCTTTCCAATCGTATTGTGACAATTATACCATCATATGCAGTTACTCGTACTGTGTCACCAAGTTGGTGCCTCCAATCGTTGATAGGATCTGGGAAGCATCTATACATATACATTAAAAAGTATAAGAGAGATATTAAGAATGCATCCATTCAAATGTGAGAGGAGAAACT
>NC_036248.1:5551795-5556339 GCF_002742605.1 Olea europaea var. sylvestris | reverse complement strand
TTTTTTTTTCCTTCCAACTATAGTATTTAAGTGAGTATAATTTATTCATTTTCCTGTTGATGTCATTTTCATTTTACTTTTTGAACGAAAACGTCGTTGTTTTCCTTTCGTTCGTGCAAGCACATTGTCTTTGTCTTTATTTTAATCATTGTCCTTATTTTCATCGTATCTTTCCTATCCCTTCCATCCTTTTGTTTTCTCCCTATTTTCAATTGCGTGTATATTTTGTTCAACAATAGACCTGTTGTTGGTGGGTTTTTTTTCGATATATTTCTTATTATTTGGGTTATGGAAGTGTATGCATTTTTTTTGCTTCTTTTATATGAGGATATTGTTTTTAATGTCCATACTCTTAGTTATGTTTCCAATTTTATTGAGTTGATTTTTGTGGTTTCTTTCTTTCAGCAATACAATGAGTAAGCAATATTAGACACCTACATCTGCACAACTTCAAGTTCTCGAATCTATATTTAATCAAGAGAATAAAATCCCAAACAAGTCAAGGATCATGCAGATAGTCTTCGAACTATCGTTGCATGGGCAAATCTCTAATATGAATGTTTATAATTGGTTTAAGAGTAGACGTCCTCGTTTAAGAAGGTTGGACCTATCCATACAAGTACACGATTCTGACCTCGTAATTCAGCCAAGGGTACAAAAAAACAAATTGCGTAAGAGACATATAGGTATGATTTGTTGTTTAAATGTGATTTCTTATTGGTTTAATATTTTTTACTTAATTTTAACATGAATATTTGATATTATAGAAGTATCTACAAGTTCTACACATATGTCAGGAAGAAGGATGAGATGTAGCATCCGGCTATTTATTTGATCATGTTGTAGTACATTTCCTTTCATCTTGTTTTTGTGAAATTATTTTTTAATTCAATTTTTGCACTTCTGTTGTCTTTCAGTGATCTTATACTAATTTTATGATTGTAGATTCTATTGATTAGTATGTCGAATTACAGAAGGATCTTCATGTTGATGAAAACATTGGTGTGGAAAAGTAATTTGAAGATGACAATATGCAATCTCGATGTGGTTCACATGTTCCTATCATTTTAGATCGTTCTAAGAGAATTGATATACGAAATATTCCAGTTGAACCTTATATTCTTCCGTCTTGTAGAATTTGTAAACATTGTGGTGCAAAAAAATTTTACAAAGAAAGTAAGGATTGTAGTTGTTGTGATGGAAAAGTTAAATTACAGCTGAACAGTGTTCCCCCAGAATTGTATGAGCTATTTACTTTTACTTCATGTGAAGCGATTTCTTTTAAAAAAGTTGCTCGTACTTACAACAACCATTTTACATTCACTTCATTTGGCGTTAAATATGATAAAAATTTGTGCAAAAATAAAAGAGGTGTATATAAGTTCAAAGTTCAGGGACAGGTATACGATTTTATAAATCCACTTCTACCAATTGATGGAAATCCTACATATTTGCAGTTATACTTTTACGATACTTATAATGAAATTAGTAATAGACTACAAATTTCAGATAGGCTAAGTGAATCAATTTTGAAAAAATTAATAGATATCTTAAAGATAAATCCATATTGTCATTTCTTTCGATCATTAAGTGAAATTTCTGATTTTGATTCATGCTGTATCATACTGAGGTCTAATCCGGGTCTCGACCAGAGAGTATATAACATGCCATCATGTGAACAAGTGGCTGCAGTGTGGGTTGATGATGATCCATCTGCAAGCATAAAGACTCATGATATATTAATTTATGGACATCCCAATACTGCACATAAAGTAAATTACTATTATGGCTGTTATGATCCACTTCAATATCCATTAATATTTACCTATGGAGAACCTGGATGGCATGAAGGTATTAAAAGGGTAAATTTGAATACTTCAATTGTCCATGAAGATTTCATACAAATCAATCACATTGATTCGGCCGAACAACTTATAAAGATGGAAGATCTTGGTAAGTTTTATTATCATTGAAGTTTTTTAATCTTTTTAGAGTGCATAAATATATTGTTATTTCTAGATCTGTCTTTATGACTTTAATATTTTTTTCCTTTCAGCTATGAAGAGAGATAAGAAACGAATTACTGTGTCATGCCATGAATATTATTGCTACAAACTTCAAATCAGACTTTCAGATAAGTCTGTACTCCTTCATACAGGCAGACTTCTACAACAATATATAGTGGATATGCATGTTAAGATTGAAACCGCAAGATTAGATTATTTTCGCAATAATCAAAAGACTATACAAGGTGAACTTTGCCAAGGAATTTTATATAGTATACAAAATGGTGAGAATAGAGGCTATAAAATTGGCAAATAAATTGTTTTGCCTACAGGGTTTATTGGGGGTCCTAGAAATTTAACTAAAAGATATATGGATGCAATGTGTTTAGTTCAAAGATATGAAAAATCTGATGTATTTTTAACAATGACATGCAATCCAAATTGGCCTCAAATTAAACAAGAATTGAGGCATAATGATAGTATACAAAATAGGCCAGATTTGTTAGCTCGTATATTTCGAGCAAAACTTGAAGAACTAAAAACTGATTTAATAAAGAGAGAAAATCTAGGGCTTATATTTGCCTATGTGTATGTAATTGAATTCCAAAAAAGAAGTCTACCTCATGTTCATTTTCTCCTGATATTTAAAACGGATTTTAAGATTACTAATTCTATGCAAGTTGACGAAATTGTTTCTTGTGAAATAATCCTCAACTGCATGCTACTGTGGTCAAACATATGATGTATGGTCCTTGTGGACAATTAAATTCTACAAATATGTGCATGAAAAATAATCATACTTGTAAAAACAAGTATCCAAAAGAACACATTTTGCATACTTCATTAGGTAGTGATTCATATCCACTTTATAGGCGTCCTGACGATGGTGTTACTGTTAATATCAGAGGGGGTCTGTACTAGACAATAGATGGGTTGTACCATATAATCCTTACATTTTAGCTAAGTATGATTGTCACATTAATGTTGAAATATGTTCTTCTGTTAAAGCAGTCAAATATTTATACAAATATGTATTCAAAGGACATGATCGTGTTAATTTTACGGTGAATAAAGAAACTAATGAGCATTATGTTGATGAGATTTCGAATTATCAAACCGCTAGATGGATATCTGCACTATAAGCGATATGGAGAATTTTTAGTTTTGATTTATTCGACATATCTCCTTCTGTAATTTCTTTGCAGTTACATATTGAAAATGCTCAGTTGGTTACATATAATAAAACAGATGATTTATCAGAAGTTATAAATAAAGATTCCATTCAACGAACAATGTTAACTGAATTTTTTAGAATGAATATTTCAAATGAAAAGGCACGAACTCTACTTTATAAGGATTTTTCCTACATTACTTTGTATGGAATACATATTTTCGAGTTTGGAGTCCTAGAAAGAAGCAAAATGTTATTGATAGAATAGTTGTTGCTAATCCATCTGAGGACTAGATATACTTTCTTAAAGTTTTATTGAATCATGTTAAAGGGTCTAAGTTTTTTCAAGATTTAAGAGCAGTTAATAACATTGTTGTGCCTACTTATCGCGAAACAGCATTTTTACATGGTCTAATAGGTGGAAATAATTATTGTAAAATGTGTTTAAATGAGGCGATCACCTATCAAATGCCTATATCATTGCGTCGCCTCTTTGCTAATGTGTTAATTTTTTGTAACCCTACAAATCCTAGAAATTTATGGGTTAAATTTAAAGTGTACATGATAGAAGATTTTTTACATGCAAGCATGACAGTATGTGATGCCGAGATTAGGGCTTTGAGATGCATAAATTCATTCTTGGAAGTTTTTGGTACAAACATAAATAATTTTGGTCTGGTAGATTTTGACGTAATTGTGAATGATGCTGATGTGTTAGCAAACATGATTTTAGAAAAGACTACAAATATTAATGTTCAGTGTGACATGCATTTTATAGAGAATTTAAATAAGGAACAACAATCTGCCTATGATGTTATTTTAGACTGTGTTGTAAATAATAAAAATGGAGTTTTTTTTATTGATGGTTCAGGAGGTACAGGAAAAACTTTTCTGTACAAGGCATTACTTGCTGCAGTACAATCTCGACAACTTATTGCATTAGCAAAAGTGTCATCGGGAGTGGCTGCTTCTTTATTGCCGGCTAGGCGAACTGGTCATTCACCTTTTAAAATCCCACTTCAAGCAAGTTCTGATATGCGATGTTCAATAAGTAAACAATCATCACTTGGTCAACTTTTACAAATGACAAAGCTAATTGTGTGGGATGAAGCACCGATGATTAATAGATGTGCTTTTGAAACTTTGGATAAAATGTTAAAAGATATTACCTTAATGTGAATTGCCATTTGGTGGAAAGGTTGTTGTGTTCGGAGGAGATTTTTGACAAGTGTTGCCAGTAGTACAAAGAGGAACAAAAGATGATATCATGAAGGCCAATTTAGTTTTTTCAGATTTATGGCAATATTTTATACAACTACCGTTGATTGAGAATATGAGAGCTAAATTAGATCCTTTGTTCTGTGAAT
>NC_036248.1:5544122-5548024 GCF_002742605.1 Olea europaea var. sylvestris | reverse complement strand
ATTTAATTAGGACATGTATGAAATTTGAAATTATTTTCAGGGGCAAATATGTCTTAAATTGACATTCTTGCAATGTTTAAAAAAAAAGTGACATTTTTGTAAATATCTTGAGAAAAATTGACATTCTGTGCAATTTTCTCTTACTGCAATTATATATTTGGAATTTACATTCAGGAATATTGACAACGAGAAGGTACCAGCTATTGCCCGAATATGAGCATGAAATTAATATATACTTGCATCTCATCCAAGGACGACCAAATATAGGTGCTTTGCCATTCGTATAATTTTGCATAAGAGTTTCATCTGGTTCACCTTTGGTGGTTCCCATTCCTATGTCAGCATGTCATATCATTTGATGAGCACATTCTGCTTCAAATTTGAAATTCATAATTGCATATTCTTTTGAAACAAGCAGACAATCATCATTCATGAGCCGCCTCAATAGTTTTAACTCTAGCTCAATATTTTAATGAAATAAATAGATATAAATTAGATTATTTATATCAACTATGAAATAAAATCTATTGTAATTCACAGACTTTACTTACAACAATATTTATATCCTGTGTTTGATCTATTAGAGTTTTCAACATGTCTCTTTCAAAGACATTGTTACTGTCATCGTCCAAGTATGCACTGTATGACATAATTTTAATTAATTTCAAATAAATCAAAAGAGAACTTGAAGATTTGAGCTAATACAAGTAAAATCAGATTTGTTGCCCAGATTGATTCTCCACTATAAAATTTCTAATTTTTATGTATCTTTGCATAGGATAGTCTTCCAGGGGACGATCTGAAGATGATGAAGACTGTATTTGTTTTCCCTTATTTTTCTTTTCTTTTATCGACCTTTTAGAGCTCTCAATTTGTTCAACCGTTGATATCTCATTTGGTTTATCGTAAGGAACAACACTTTATCGAGATGGACATCTTGTTGTATGGAACCTATGATGGCTTCCATGTTTGATTTTCATTCAGATAATGTGTTCAATGTTTCCTGATTTTGTTCATCGACATAGGATTTCATTGAACTTAAACTGGTATCAATATACCCTGATATCTATCTTCCTGCCACTTCTGCTCCTGTTCGAAAAATTGCTTTTGGTTGTCAAGAATTATCTGATAATGATGTCGCATGTAATCTTCTTGCCATTTTTATTGCTCATCAAATAACTGTTTTTGATTTTCAAGAACCGCATGGTAGTGAGCTCTTGATTCATCAGCAAATTCTGCCTTCAAGTTGCTATATACACCAGACTTGTCTGATGTTATGTGTTGCCTGTAGATATCCAACAATTCTTCCATTTTATCTTCACTTAAGGAGTTGGAGCCACTGGGAATAGAGCTAGACCCAAATACAGGTGAAGATGTAGAAGTACCGAAAATCGTCGTTTCTTGCACATATATATTGTCTGGAATTTGTTCTACTACATTATCCAATACTTCATTTACAATCCCATCTAATCTGTTGTGTCCATTATTCACTGGCAATGAAAGAGTTCCGTACCAAAGACTTTGTAATTCTTCTTCATTAGGCTGTAGCACAGCAATCACTTGAATTTGTAATCAAATTGAACTATCAAAATCGTTTATTTTGAGTTTAATTTTATTTTAAGATAATTGAATGTGAGAGTAATTGTACATTCATAAAAATATACATTACGAGTAGACAAAAAAAGCTTTATTTCTTTTTTAGTTACAAATTGGTTGGGTTTTCACTTGTATATTCTTGAACACTGTGATTTTTTATGTCTACGATATCTAAATTTCTTTTCGATCTTTGGAAATACTTCATATATCCAATACTGCAAAATAATAAAAAATAAATATTATATGTATAAAAAAATTTTATGGGAATATATTGTATATAATAAGTCAATACAAGAATAGGAACTAATTACCTGGAATGCAAGTGGATACCCATGTAACGCATACTTGCATTCTGTTTGTTCATTCCATTGCAACCTTTGTATTCTTTCAGATTGTGATGCTTTCAATGAATATAACAAGATCAAATATGCTTTGCGACCCCATAGATATGCAAGGAACTCATCCAGACGCTCAACCATACCAAAAGTTCTATAATCAATTTGTCTTGAAGTGGGTGTTAACACACATTCGAACAACATGATTAAACCAAGTTTCAATTTATCTTCTTCATGTTCGCATGCATGGAATGCTTCATAAAGTATCTTCATACTGATTCGACATGTACCATTAAAGTATTGATTTCTAAGATTATCATTTGTATCATTAATATCTATGGATGGATCATGGCAAGGTAATCAAATAATAAGACAAAATTCTTGCCTACCAAATCTGGCTACACGATCGTCTAACCTTACCCAAATTTCATCATTTTCCCACAATTCACAAGCCTCAATATAAATTCATGCACCAACCTACTAATAAATTGTACATTTTTCCTTTGTAGAAAGCTCCATAAAGAAATCCATAAAAATTACTACACATTAACAAAAATTGCTCTTTCGAATCTAAAAATTGTACAAAGTCTGTAAGATATTCGAAATTTGGATATTGGACAACTATAGCAGAAAACCATTGATCCGGAGAAATTATGTATTCTAGAGACATCTACATAAATTATTCCAAAAATCACATCTTATTTATGAATGAATCTAAAAATTAAAAATAGAGAAACATTTTTTAAGAGTTTCAAATAAACATTATATCTTTATAAGCTATACATGCATAAATATTTTAAAATTGATAATAAAATATCTTATGTTCGTGTCTAGACAATTCATGACATGAAATTATGTCTCGCCTCCGTGATTATGGAGACTTGGCCTCCATAATCACGGAGGCCTTGACCTCTATAATCACGGAGGCCTTGCCTCCGTGACATGGAAGGCAGCAGCTTGGCCTCCGTATGATGGAGGCCTCAGCAAAGCCTCCATGATTACGGAGGCAGGCCTCCATCATACGGAGGCCTTGTTGTGGCCTCCATAATAATGGAGACCCATTAAGGCTTGGGTCTCCATAATCACGAAGTTCTTATAGGTAAAATTGTTGCCCATACACAGATTTGTGCAGATATATGCAAATTTCTTTGATTGTAAATTTTTAAGTAAAATTGTTATCTTTTCCGACCAATTTCAGAGCTTCTCGTGTTTAAATCTGTGGGGAGTTTCTCTTGAAAATGTAGAGATTTTGGGACTAAAAGTATAATAAATGAACATAAACCAACCACATATGAGCTGTATATTATTGTTGTTTTATACATTTGGTCAACAATCAATGAAATATTTTTGTTTTGTTAAGAAATACAAATTATTCACACATTTCATAGAATCTCAAATCTACGTCTTTGTTTGAATTTTTTAATTTCATACACAAAATCATACATCAACATATTCATGTGTATTTAGATATTTATTACAATTCAATTTATTTAACCTAAATAAATAACTGAATCAAAATTTCCTTCCATTACAATGAAGGTTTGTAGCATGAATACTTTTTCCCCGACGAATACAACTTATTTTAACTCAGAGCCATTCTTGTACCATGTTTAAACCTTTGCCAGCGTATATGTTCAGTCATTATGAATCAATAGAGTATGGGTATGATAAGATTTTACCATGTAAATCTTGATCTTTTTCCTTTTTTAATCCAAATTTTGACGTCCTTTTATTATATTTATAATAGGGAAAACGAATAAAATATAGTTTTACATATTTTGCTCTAAGTGTAAATCCTTAAACTCACGTTATTTATGTACTATCAATAAATGAATATTACAAGTAATCTCCATATCTCATATAGACAACAAGTTATGACAGTATATGACTAATAATAAGATTTTATTTAGTACATACTTGTATTACTTTTAACAAAAAAATAAAATTAAGAATAGAAGATAAAGTACGGAA
>NC_036248.1:5538046-5542234 GCF_002742605.1 Olea europaea var. sylvestris | reverse complement strand
GATACTAAACGAGCTTTCTACTTAAAAGCATCGCAAAATGAACCTAATTCATCAAGTTACAGATTTGATATCATCTCTGTAACAGACTTTGACCATCCAAGTCCAGGACAAGAAATTCAAGCAAATATTGATCATGCAAGTCTTGAACCAAAAATCCAAAACAAACATTGACAGTCAGGTTGTTGTTACAACAGTTGGGAAAAATGTTGGAAAAAATGTTAGTACAAACTATCAAGAAGATTGGTCATCTCCAGTGAAAAAAACCATTTTCAAATCTTCTAATGAGAGTTCCAGCTCAAAAGTGGCTTGTGATGAAAACATAAGTTCAGACTTAAATCCACTTGCTCACAAAGAAAAATTAGAGTAAATGGGAGTCGAAATATTTTCCGTAAAACCAACCTTTTGACAAGAGTGCTGTGTGGTTTTGTGAATTTTTTGCTATTTCGTTTTGTGAAATTTGTCTTCATTGTAAATTTCATCTTGAAATTCTATTTTGTTAAGTATGTATAATTTCCTGATCAAAAACTACCAAACAAAAAAAGTGATGCTAAATGATGTAAATGTAATCCCTACATCATCCATCTCGAAAACCAGTCATTATTTATTTTATCTTGGCTATACTCTGTAATTAACGATGGTAATGAAGTTAATTTTTATTCTCTCTTATCTATCATTGACTATAATACAAACACATGATTAACTACGATGAATTTACAAATTTACAAATTACAATCAAACACATCAATATGTATACTATTATCTCAATTATTTACTGGTTAGTTCCTTGCCAATAATTCCATCTTTCAATACATTTTCAAACATATTCAATACATACTCTAACCAAATCATAATTCATGCACAACTCGTGCATCACACATAACATAGACTATTTTTTTTTAAATTTACGTGTAATATTATTTTACTGGAGAATGTATAATAAAAGCCAAACGGGGGCTAAGAAAAATAGCCCAAACTATTATGTATAATTTAAATTTTAAGGTAAGAGACCCTTCTATTTAATCAAGGGAAAAGTTACATGATAGAGGGAACCATAGTGAAAGCGGAAAGGTTTATTATTTTTTAGAGTCAAATTTTAATTTTAAACATACATTTCGTAGGACCTATAAATATTGGGTTTGGCCATTTGTAAATTTAATTTATATATTTTGATTGACACTTGTATTGTAGGCAACAATGCATTGGATGAAAAAATTGTTTAAAATTTAAAACTCTCCAATTGAGCAATTTTACTGGGCAAAGTGTAAATATAGCAAGGTTCACAAATTCCACTCGCTCATCAATCACTCATTTTGTAAACCAAAATGAAAACCCAAACATAAATCTATCGTATGCTGGCCCAAAACCAACTAGGTGCCTAAAGCTTATTGGAATATGGGCTTTTACTGGGCCAGACTGTGGAGGGTATGGGGTATGTCCAAACCTCCTAACTACATTTTAAGATTTATCCCTTTTTTGTTTGAGTAATATTATTTATAGTCGCTCGTTACAGTAATCGTCATAAGTAACATTTTAAATAACGATTTATGATTTGATATATTAATATAGTAATTTTTTTTTGCCTCATATGTTAAATTCTAACCGCTACATGTATGTCACGTAAAGCGACTGTAATAATGAATGACTGCAAATAACATTTTTTTTTAGAAATTAAAATATAAATTAAAGTTAATAATTAATTTTAACCACATATTTTATATGACTCACAACTTTTAACTATCCATTTAATCAAATTTTTTTATCAAAATTTACTAAAAATTTGATTTTAATCCTCAACTATCTAGCACACATTACTGGCATGATATTTCAAATATGTTACCACTTAAAAGTAAATAATAAAATAGACTTATTTTATTTATTTTTAGAAATTATTTTTCCGTTCAAGTACACAACTTTATCCCATCTATTTTGTTTAGGGATGATTGCTAGTATTTGTATATAATTTTAGATTAATACGAGAATGTGTATTTGTCATTAGAGATTGTAAAGCAAACGGTATCTTTATGTAACAAATCAATAAACCTAAATGAAGGTTCTCGAATAACCGTTGACAAATAGGTTTTTATGCTTTTTATTTTTTAAATGAGGTTGATCAATTTTCTATTAGAAGTAGATTACTAAGGTTGCTTGGGAGTATAATACTATTCATAGTCGTTTATTGCGATAGTTATCTTACGTGACATCTCACACGTCGATTTGTGATTTAATACATTAACGATTTTTTTTTTTATCTTATGCATCAACTTATTAACCGTCACATGTATGCTATGTACGATGATTACGGCAGTAGACGATTGCAAATAATATTATTCCTTAATTTTATTCAATTTTCTTACCCAAAAATAGGAATTTGAATTTTCAATAATTGAAACAATATCGACTTTGTTTGGAATTTCATTTGATGCTTCAACAAGAATTTACTAACTATTTTTTGTTTAGGTTTTGTTTGACCCACATTTGTTTAAAAAAATAAAAATAAAATTTTTAAACAGTGATTTGATATCATTTCAACCACGCATTTTCAATAAAATAATATTACACGTAAATCTAAAAAAAATTCTTATTTTTTCAACACACATTTTCCATTAATATACTATTCAAAAATGCACTTTTATGAAGATAATATGGCTCAAACAAGGGCTAAATTAGAAAATGGTGTTTTGCTAAGAAATGAGGAAACATAAAATTTATTTCAAATTGCCATCATTTGTGGAGGTTTTCTTTTGTAAATTAGGGGAAAGCCCATTGAACAACCCTGGACATCCAGGGGGTTGTTCAACAAGCAACATCCTGTAAATTAATTTATGTTTGATAATAATTAAAATCAAATTTTTAGTAAATTTTGATAAAAATTATTGAAATAAGGGAGTTATGCCATTAGACATAACTACAGGTACGACTACTAGGACCACAGTCTTCTTTGTAATAGATGATCCTACTAGTTACAATGTGTTACTAGGAAGAGATTAGATACACGGAAATCGCTGTATACCCTCATCGCTCCATCAATGCCTGATTTTTTGGAATAACAAGGATGAAGCAGAGGTGGTGCAGGTCGATCATAGGCCTTTTGTCGCAGAGGCAAATTTAGTGGAAAAGTTCATGTACGAAGGAAACTATGGACCTATCAGGGTAGTACAAGATGGGGAAGAAACTCAAATTATCGAGCAGAGCGAAGAGCCATTTTCATTGGACGCACTCACTAAAATGTTCAGTCAGATGAGGCCAAATATAGTGGCCGTAGAAGAGCCAGTAATTGACAAAAGAATAATTAAGGAGTCTTGAATGAGTTCTAAGCAACAAGAGCAAATGGCCGGCAACAAGAGCAAATGGCCGATATTCAGGCCTTCAAAGCCAAATTAATGGCTTTCAATAAAGAATGCAAGGATAAGGCGAAAGAAGAGGCAGCCCTGAAAATGCTGAAAGACAAATTAGCAGTATTCGAATTGGAACAAAGTATTGGCCGAGAAGTCAACAAGGTGGATTGTTTAGAAGAAGAAGTGCTTACAAGGGAGCTGGACGATGAAGTAATGCGGATCATCAAGCCTGGATACGCTCAAGCACAAGACCCTCTGATTAAAGTAAATATTGGCAATGAAGGAGAAGATCGTCCAATATTCATCAGCCAGATGCTCGATCAAAAAGTTAGTGATAAATTAGTCGCTTTGTTAAAGGAGTATAAAGATTGTTTTACTTGGGAATATGAACAAATGCCTGGTTTAGATAGAGACTTAGTGGAACATAGATTACCAACTAAGCCTAATTTTGAACCTCATAGGCAACCTCTCAGACGTTTTGCTCCTAATATACTCTCTGAGATTAAGAAAGAGATAGAACGATTATTAAAAGCAGGCTTTATTAGAACAGTCAGGTATGTCGAATGGTTGCCCAATATTGTGCCAGTACTAAAAAAGAATGGTAAACTAAGGGTGTGCATAGACTTTAGGAATTTAAACATAGCCACACCTAAAGATGAGTATCCAATGCCCACGGTAAATTCTTTAGTAGATTCAACTGCCGAACACGTCATGTATTCTTTCATGGATGGGTATTCGGGATACAATCAAATTTATATAGTTGAGGAGGACATACACAAAACTGCCTTTAGATGCCTTGGGTCTCTAGGATGCTTCAAATGGGTAGTCATGCCTTTCGGCCTGAAAAATGCAG
>NC_036248.1:5536031-5538001 GCF_002742605.1 Olea europaea var. sylvestris | reverse complement strand
CCTAGCAACAAAAAAGAATTGCAAAGATTTTTAGGCTAAGTAAACTTTTTAAGACGCTTTATTTCTAACTGTGCAGGGCGAACTAAAGTCTTTTCGCCACTTTTAAAACTGAAAAATCAGGACGAATTCGTCTGGAAAGAAGAACATCAAAAGGCTTTTGAAAGCCTGAAGACATATTTATCAAGTCCACCAGTGTTGTGTCACCAATCCAAGGACGGCCAATGAAAGTGTATGTATCGGATGAAAAAGAATCAATAGTTGGAATGATCGCGCAAGAAGACCAATTTGGTGAAGAGAGAGCGATTTACTACTTGAGTAGACGGTTAACAAAATGTGAATGTAATTACTCTGCTATCGAAAAATTATGTCTTACATTATATTTCACATGTACAAAATTAAGGGCTTATTTACGGCCCGCAACCGTTTATTTGATTTCTAGAGTAAATTTGATTAAGTATATGTTCTCTCGCCCTATTTTACACCAAAGGGTAGACTTTTGGACTTTAACTTTATCAGAATTCGAAATACAATACATACCCCAAAAGGCAGTCAAAAATCAGGTTTTGACTAACTTTCTAGCCGATCATCCATACCTTGACATGCCTGAAGAAATTGAATTAGAAATCAATTCGTTCGAGCTAAAACCTTGGGTGTTGTATTTCGATGGGTCAAAAACCTCTAAAGTTGTAGAAGTAGGAGTAGTATTGATAAATCCTTTAGGGATTTGTTACAAGTTCGCATTCACTTTGGATAGGATGTGCACCAACAATCAGGCTGAATATGAAGCCTTAATCGTGGGCCTAGAACTAATGATAGATATGGGGGTAAAAAATGTAAACATTAGAGGCGATTCTCAATTGGTAATTCACCAACTGATTGGTGATTTTAAATGCCAAAATGATTCAATCATGAGTCTATATGAAATCGCCCAAGAGTTATTAGAAGAATTCGACCAAGTAGAACTTCAGTACGTTAACAGGATATACAATGACGTAGCAAATGAGTTAGCCCAGATGGCCTCAGGGTACTCGAAGGTTTTAAATTGGAAGTCTGCTTGTGAATATGGAACAATATTGCCTGTGATCCAAAGAAGGGCGAGAAGGATTGAATTTCATTGCATACAAGGTGGAGATGTAATAGATTGGAGGGCAGAGATTAAGGAGTTCCTTAAAGAACCTAATAAAAAAGATAGTAGAAAAATAAAGTTGCGTTTGCTAAACTGTACATTGATAGATGAAGAGTTGTTCAAGAAACGCTCTGATGGTATACTGCTAAAATGTGTAAGTTTGCAAGAAGCCAGGACGATCATGGCTGAAGTGCACGAAGGGATATGTGGAGCTCATCAAGCTGGCCAAAGGATGAGATGGTTAATTATTAGGAGTGGATATTTTTGACCAAAGATGAAAGAATTATGTGTTCAGTATGCAAAGAGTTGTTTAGCATGCCAAAAGCATGATCCAATACAAAGGGCGCCAACACGAGAGATAGCACCTATTATTAAACCTTGGCCGTTCAAGGGTTGGGCGATAGACCTGATAGGGAAGATTTATCCCTCATCGTCCAAGCAACATACTTTTGTTATAGTTGCAACCGATTATTTCACTAAATGGGTGGAGGTGGTACCTTTAAAGGAGATCACCCAGAAGAATGTCATAGAATTTATCCGTGATCACATCATTTATAGATTTGGAATTTCACAAACTTTGATGGTAGATCACGGGACATCTTTAAATGGGGATCAAGTGAATAAATTCTTGAGCGAGTTTGGAGTTAAATTAGTAAACTCCACACCATATTACGCTCAATCCAACGGGCAAGCAGAATCTTCTAATAAAATTCTAAAAAATATCATAAGGAAAATGATAGATGAAAATGTCAGAAATTGGCACGAATGTCTGAACAAAGCCTTATGGGCTTACAGGACGTCGCCTCGGTCAAATACCAAAATTACTCCTTTCCAACATACTTAT
>NC_036248.1:5534194-5535960 GCF_002742605.1 Olea europaea var. sylvestris | reverse complement strand
GTATTGCCTAATGGAGCCTATTATTTGGAAGATTTAGACGGCACCAAACACATGAGATTCATTAATGGCAAATATTTGAAAAAGTATGTTCCTTCGTTATGGAAAAGTGAACAAATAAAAGTATAACCAAATCGCATTGAACGATCGTAGAGTAAAAAGGGCTAGAGAGAAATACGTTCAAATAAATTCCTTTATTATCAAATGTTCATTACAAAAACTGCGAAATACAAGATGCTAAATGTACTGACCTTGATCGCCGTCCTGATCGCACTGCTGCAGAGGCAAGCAGAGAGGCCGAAAAACACTCTCAGCAAGCAGAAAGGAAGATGAAGCGCCCTTACATCGCCTTCCTAAATGCATCGCTGCAACGACAAGCAAGAAGGCTGAGAAGCACTCTCAGCAAGCAAGGTGGCCTGCAAGCACCCCAAAAATTGCCTTCCATCATTGAACTCCTTGTAGGAACGGAGACGATGGGAAGAACTTTGCTGCTGGTCAAAGAATATTTCCTATACCTCCCATACCAAAGGTGACATCAAGAAAGATGGCAAAGTGGGTGGATCAGATAATCCATTTCCATGAAAAACGAAAGCTTTTGATTGATTGTCAAAAATGCCAAACAATGGCAGGAAATTGGTTTTTTGAAGAAGAAAATGGAAATGAAGATGGAAAGTATGAAGTATACGTGCATTTATAGGGAGGTGAAGGTGAAAAGACAGAATATAATGTGCATTTATAGTGGGGTGAAGGTGAAAAGACAGAATATGAGCAGTCATATTCATGTCTAGTAAATGGGATTAAGTGGTCCAAAGTCGGACAGGAATATTAAAAAATAATAATAGTAATAGTAATATGCAAAAATTTTAGCATAGAGCAGTTAAATGCCTGAGAGATTGACGATTAAAAAAAACGAACGTCAATAAATACACAAGAGGCTAAAATAGTTTGCTGTTATATCAGTACAAGGTTACAAAAGGAAAGTCAATACGAAATTATGAAAAAAAAAAAAGTTAAAGCATTATATGTCTTAATTACAATTCGCCCCATACCAAACGAATTCTTTCCCTAAGTTTCTCCCAGTCCTCGTTCTGCCGAGAAGAAGTGATGTTCAATTCAGCCACGACATCATCATCGACTTCCAACTTCTTGTACTGCTCGACCAAAGACTTAGTTCGCTCAATTCCTTGGGAGGCATTACGTTTTTTAGCAGCCATTCTCGCCTTGCAGTCGTCCATCTTGGCTTGAAGCTCCTTCATCTGAGCAGCCAAACTAGTCATCAAAGAGTCTTCAATCATGATTTCGGAAGAGATTTCTTTCAACTCATCCTCAGCTTTGTTGATCTCCAGAAACAAAGACTCTTTTCAGATACGGCGCAAAGCTATTGAGTACTTTTGGCCTTCAGTTCAACATTCTTGGCTAGCAAGGAGAGGACCTCGGAATGGATAACTTTCAACGTCGCTTTAAAATCAGCAGAAAGATTGAGCGACAGAAGTGTCAGTGCTTGCTCCAATTTCGCATTCAAATGCTCAAGCTTATCCTTATGTCTGGCAGCACTAGCCTTACCGATGTCCATATCCATGAAGGACACATACTCAAATATCGACTGTTTGAGGAACTTCATATCGTCCTCTGAAGAAGCAGAAGGACAACTGGCTGAAGTAGGGCGAGATGTTTTGACTTGCCCCCAGGAAGCGAACAAGTCTTGAATAGAACGCACAATTTTATCAGCATCCTGCAAAGAAAATCACCAATATTGAAGGTTTCCACTA
>NC_036248.1:5516241-5533523 GCF_002742605.1 Olea europaea var. sylvestris | reverse complement strand
CTAGGATTGAAGGGGGCTAATGAAAAGTTGCTCGTCAAAAGAAGATTGCGAGTATTTATAGTCTCTGCCTCTGCCTCCGCCTCCGCCTTATTAATGGTGTGGAAGCGGTCTATCAAATTCTTTGAATAGCAAGGGGGAATGGGCCAAGTTTGGCCAAAACCAAGTTGGCGAGTAAAAATTGGGGAGCATATATTTCTACCCCAGCCTTGGCATTGGTCCCAATCAAAATATCATGAAACAACTCCCTCCCGGTCAAAAATTGAATCCAAACAAACAAGAAAGTATTCGCATTATCTAGAGTGGATGGAGGTTGCACATAATCTGGGGTCAAAAAGGGAAGAAAAGGAAAGAAGGAAGGGATTGAATCCAAAGTATAAAAGAATGAAAAAAAATGTCCCTTCTGAACTTATTTTCAGGAGTCAGGGGCTCAATGGCTAGCCCGTAGCAGCTAACAGAAGGACTGGAAAAAGATGGAGCACCAAGCGATGGAAAATAAACTCTCAACCACATTTGAGCGAACCAAAGAGGCCCACTACCAGTAGGAGATGCACCATTCTTCAATTGGGATTGAAGAGAAGCCATGCCTCTATAGAGGGCAGCTAAAAAGAAAGAACATAAATTCAGAGGCCTACCACGCGTCAATTCGTGCGCTATGGGTAAATAGCTCAGGGAGAGCTTTATGCTTGGCACACACAAAATGTATTTACAAAGCCAAATCAGAAGAAAGGCCACTCGCTCAGTATGGAAAGGCTCAGCGCTCGAGTGGTTATGAAGGGTTTGCAGGATTGAATAAGACTTGGTGAGGCCTTTACAAATTTTAGGGCGACACCAGAAATCAAAATACCAGGGAAAATGGTATCGCCCAAAGGTGGCAGATTTACTAGGGACCCAAAATCCCTTAAGGTAATGGACATGGGATCAAGAGAAAAAACAAAAGTATTATACTCACAAGACCAAAAACTTAAAGCGATTAGAAAAAGTACTGGGTCAAAAATAAGGGGTTGAAGAGAGATTTCTAACAAATCAGAAATCCTAGTATTATCAAAAATTGCCTTAGTAGGACCATGGTCCACAAGGCGAGCATGCCATCTACGAAAAACGACATTAGATTTAGGCCAAGTGCGAATACCTCTTTCGCGAAGTGGCCCCAGCGGCAAAGAATTTAGAAACGGAGGGCCCTGAGTACAAGGGAACAGCTGACCGACCGTCGCTCGTTCGATGGCCTCGACATTGTTGAATGAAGGACCTAGATAGAACTCATTGAGTTCGACATTAGCCGGTGCAAGAAAGTTTGGAGTTACATATGGCCGAGTAAGGACTTTCTGAAAGTCTTCGAAACTGAAGGAGTCGCCAGACTGAGATTGTGAAGCAGCCATTAGGGACGAAATAGAGTTTTGCAGAGTTACGTAGCAGAGAAGCAAAGAGATGAACAGTATTATTACGAGAGAGGCGCGAAAAAATGAGGCGTGATTTAGTGGTGCAATGGAATAGCGTATTTGGGGGTTATAAGGGTTTACAAACGTTGCACCTTTTCAGGCTATGGAAGAAAACAATGATTGAAATTTTTGGGAATTTCGAATGTTGCTGGGAAACACAAAGTGAATGTGGCAAAAATTAATAATTGGTATTAATTCTGCCATATTGGAGGGTAATTGTTGACAAACAAAAAGTTCAGTCCAAGTCGAATAGCCCAAGGAATAAAGCCCAACTAGAAGATCCCCAAAAATCAAATAGCTCAAAGAACGAATCAATCAGGCAATACAGGATAAAGACCCAAATAGGGAAGCCCATGAACGCGGTAATACCATCGCCCAAGGTTGCAAGTCGCCCAAGATTTGAGCGAATGAATTGCCATGCAGTCGCCCAGAACTGTGACCCTGCTCTTGTCCAAACATTTGGATCGCCCAACATCTTAGCAAACGTAAGATGTTATGGTACAGTTAATAAAGCAGTTATTGGGTAGTCCTACCACGTCCCACGATTCAAAGAATTCAATTGAAGACGGTTGAACGACAAAAGTAATGGCAGCAGTTAAAGAAGGCAGTTTCATGACAAGTTGGCCACTACGAGGAAAGTGGACAGTTATAGAACGATCAAGCAGTTTTTAAGCGGTTGATCACGAAGAGATCATCCAAGGAGTATAAAAGGAAGAAAAGACATACAGCAAAAGGACCCCGAATCAAACACTCTCAAACAGAGAATATGTAACTTTCAATTTTTTAGTTTAGATTTAAACACTTCTTCTATAGTAATTCGTGTGCTTGCGCCCTTTGGAGGTATTCTGTTTTTACTTTCCAATTGTAAAGTCATCGCCAATAAAAACACCCTTTTTTGGAACTTTGTTTCAAGAGGTTTGTCCCTTACACAATCATCTGATCCCTTTTTAATTGTTAGCGACTAACCCGCGCGAAACAGTTACAAAATTGAAATATTGTATTAATGAGGTAACAATTGTGCTAAAAAAAAAGGCACCAAAATTCAAAGGCTTATCTTTGTATTGATTAGTTCGTATAAATCATCGATACGCTTACTACTAATTATAGAAAAGTCAAATACGGATTCCTATTTTAATAAGATAAGAATAAACAGAGCTGGAGATTCCTCTCCTATTATATTCTTTCCCAATAATTTTACCAATTCGATTTTCATATCTCAGATTCCAGATATTCATTTTTATCTTCATCTGCAAACTTCGAAATTTCACCAATTCGTGAAAGAAAAATGGTTTCTTTAGGATTTGCTCATCAGATCAAGATGGGGGCCGGTAGTAACTCGATGGTCGAGTTTCCGGTGACCCGGACGCCGCCTGGATGGCGGCGGAATTGTAAGAACAGAGTGAAATTTAGAATTTTGGCTTCGGAAAATCATGTTGGGGAACCTGATCTTAGTGTTACAGTAAACGGTTTGAAAATGTCCAATCCGTTTGTTATTGGATCGGGTCCTCCCGGAACCAATTACACCGTCATGAAGCGGGCATTTGATGAAGGTTGGGGCGCTGTCATCGCCAAAACGGTAATTCATTTAATTACATGTTTGGCAAGCTTAAATTGAACAATTCATTTGTAATTCACAAATGCAAAACTCTTGATCTTGTACCTTTACGTATAGGTATCACTGGATGCTGCAAAAGTTGTGAATGTGACTCCTCGATATGCAAAGTTACGAGCAGCAGGAGTAAACGGTTCGTTGAAAGGTCAAATTATCGGGTGGGAGAATATTGAACTTATAAGTGATCGGCCTTTAGAGACTATGTTGAAGGAATTCAAACAGCTGAAAGAAGAGTATCCGGACAGGATCCTTATTGCTTCAATCATGGAAGAGTATGATAAAGCTGCATGGCAGGAACTCATAGAACGAGTTGAGGAAACTGGAATTGTAAGCCATCTTATTTCTTGAGTTTCAAAACATTTCCCAATACCTAAATTTCGTTTGAATTCAATCTTGATTTGTTGGTATAGGATGCTATTGAAATCAACTTTTCATGCCCTCATGGTATGCCAGAGCGTAAAATGGGTGCTGCAGTTGGCCAAGATTGTGCACTGTTGGAGGAAGTCTGTGGCTGGATTAATGAAAAAGCCACGGTTCCAGTTTGGGCAAAGATGACTCCAAACATCACTGACATCACACAGGTTTGCTTTTTCTTCTAGCACACGAGAAGATTCATCCAATTTTATAACAAGTTTTAGGGAAATATATGATTTCATTCTGCATAATCTATGTAATCATATAATAGGCTAATCATATTTATATTTATTAATACATTATTGCAAACTTGTGGAAGCACACAGGTTGTATGTGCTAAATTTTGAATATTTCTGCATGCCGCCGTTGTTGGCTAAATTCTTGAATTTTGAACGATTGAGCTATGAGAAATAAGAAAATTGACAACTTGTGTTGATTGCAATAAATATTATCCTGTGTTGCTAGAACATTTATTGTACCTATAGTCGGATTCTTTAATCAGGATTCCTTGTATATGTTGTAGATGAGCAGTTACATAGTAATAGTTCTAAAAGCTTAAGCTCTTAAACAGGGCATGCGTGTATTTATTCAAAATTTTAATCTTCAACAGCCCTTCACATGATCATTTTTTCATTAAAAAGCTTGACACATGCCAAATTACCATAAATGAGTAGTAGTGAGACTTGAAATAAACTTCAACATGCCCTTTTCATTCATCTTTTCTTCAAAAATTTTGACACGTGCACACTGTTTATAAATGGGTGGTTGTGAGACTTGAACCTTCTTTTGATACCAAGTTGAATGACCTATTCCAACAGCTTGATCTTTTAGATAAGTTGGTTGTCTAGAACTTATCAACTTCTCACTCATGATTCAATTTTATTGCTGTTTTGTAATAGCCGGCTCGAGTGGCTCTTAGTACTGGATGCGAAGGGGTATCTGCAATCAATACAATCATGAGTGTCATGGGAATTGACCTTGACACCTTACGACCAGAGCCATGCGTAGAGGGGTAAATTCTTGGCTAAAAGGATGTAAGATTTTCGAGTGGATCTATTCAGATCTTCTTATGCTTCTTTTTTAACATCATTCCAGATACTCGACTCCTGGTGGCTATTCTTCAAAAGCTGTCCACCCTATTGCACTTGCAAAAGTGATGAGCATTGCGCAGATGATGAAAAAGGAATTTGGTGATAAAGACCGTTCGCTTTCTGGCATTGGAGGCGTAGAAACAGGTGGTGATGCTGCTGAGTTTATCCTTCTAGGGGCAAGTACAGTTCAGGTTGGACAACACACTGATTAGTTTTCTACTTGGTTTTTAATGTTGTTAGATCTGAAGCTGCATATTCTCTTGCTTTCACTATCATACGTATCACCAAAAAATTGCTTTCATGTTAATATAATAGCTTAACCTTAAAAGCCTGTTCACTTCTCACAAATTTCCTGTGAAAATGAGTTCCTTTTGAGTTTTCGAGTTTGAACATTATTCTCATGAAATTTCCTTTTCAGCTGTCGGCATTGTTGAATATGTGTTTTATAAAGTCTCCATATGCTGCATACTGAAGTTTCTGTTATTAGTCTGTTTCTATTTCTATTTCTCTCTCTTGTCATTAAAGAATTAATATGCGACATGAACCATAACTCTAGGTCTGCACGGGTGTTATGATGCACGGATATCCTCTTGTAAAGAAACTCTGCACGGAGCTGAAGGAATTCATGAAGAAGCACAATTTTTCGTCAATAGAAGATTTTAGAGGGTATGGATTCTATAAAAACTTTCGTACTAAATAACAAGAACTGCATTTTTGTAGTCTTATTTTTTGCATTTTCTTTATTTATACATCCAGGGCTTCGCTGGAGTACTTCACCACTCATATGGATTTGGTAAGAAGACAGCAAGAAGCTATTCGGGAAAGGAAGGCTGTGAAGAAGGGTTTGCAATCCGACAAAGACTGGACAGGAGATGGTTTTGTGAAGGAGACGGATAGCATGGTATCCAACTGATTCAGGATAAAAAAATATCATCTGTCATTTACTTCTGTAATAAAATAAAAATATCGGATTGAATTTAAGTTTAAAAACTAAATAATGGATTTCTTTGTTGTCTATGGTTGTATATAATAAAAGACCAAAATATTAATGTTGTTGAATATCACAGTTCTTGTTTTGGAAGTCGCTGGTAATTGAATGTTGGATTGAGAATATTTGATGAGCCTTAGAAAAGGTGAAAAGTTAAATAAAATCCCATGGAACCAGGATTTTTCCTGTTGGGGGTAAAAAATTTGAGGCGGCAAAATATACATAGTTTCTATATGGAATAGCTCATTTATACAGAATGATAAAGAGGCCATATATTGGGGGCAACCGGGCAATTGTGCTACAATGGGGTACACGTCCCTCACACAAGGAGGGTCGTGGGCCCTTCCCTCATGTGAGGGGCGGGAACGTCGGTGTACAAATAGCAATTTCGTATTGGGGGTGGGTGGAGAGTAATTCTATGAATCTGCTCGATAGATTTTTTTCCCCCTCTGCTCTGGCTGGCTCTATTTCTGCGTTTATGGTCATTCCATAGTTTAAAATCACTTTATTTAAAAGAAATAAACAGTGCATTTAACAACAAAAATTAGAGTGCTGAATTTATTAGTGGGCCGGGTCCTAATTGACGTGACATGAGAGTTCCCTTAAATATTAGCAAGAAGCGCCAAGAATTGTCAGAAGATTAGCACAATCAATAATGATTCACCATCGATGACCAAAGAAGCGACACTTCTAAATAAAATGCAAATGGTATATATATATATATATATATATATATTATTTTTTTATTTTCTATGTTATCTATGACTATCCCCCGACAATGCCTCTTTTAGAATTACATGATAATTATTTTTATAGTGGTCATGGAATGGATTTTTCAAACTATGTTACCATTTAAGATATTTGTCGTGAAAATATGGAAAATAAAGTATATTAAGGAACATGTTTTATGGTGGTTAAGAAATTAGTTATCGTGAAAAAGTTATAGAAGAATATATAAGATTTTTAAGGGACATGTTCCATGATGACTAGGGAACTAGTTATATTGAAAAAGTTATTGAAAACAACTATAAATTACCACATTTGCATGCTCTATAAGTATGCATTTGTCCTTTATTTGCAAGAATAAGATTGTATTTACCCCGTGAAATTAACAATATAGTCGGTATACTGATATCTCATTATATTATTATCTAACAAGTACACCATTATTGTATTTATGTCATCGACTTTTTCCCCCTATTCTAATAGTCGATCTTTCATCAATTGACATATCTTGTCACTAATGATGGCTACGTCCAAAAATCATTTTAAGAGACTGTAACATGAGTTATTTGTCCATCATATTTTTAAATATAAAAAGTAAAAAAGAAAATAAAATTGCGACTAAATATTTGCTCCTTCTTTTAAAGCACCTTGACAAAATTTTTGAAAGAAAGCTATCGTCCAGAATAATAATACGTGTTAATTGATAGAAGTTTAGCGATAAGAATGTAATAAAAATGTTGAGAATGTAAATACACTTGATAATATGTGGGTTCAGTGAGTCAATTTTTTTGTTTGATCCCCATTCTTTTGGAAAAAATCATTTTTCAATAGTGTTTTGATATCATTTCAACCACACATTTTTTAATAAAATAATATTACACGTAAATCTAAAAATTTTCCTTATTCTTTAGCCACATATTTCCCATCAATACACTATTCAAAAATTCATTATACCCCAAAAAATGGGGCTCAAACAAGGGCTTTACTTATATATAGAAAGTTTCTATTTATTTGATTTCCGAATATTATCTAGCTGTCAAGAAAAAATTTATTCTAATTTGATCTAATGAGAAGGTACAAATTCATCATGCATTGTCATGGACAAGTTAATGCAAGTACGTTATGAAAAGTGTATGTGAAACTCACAAGTATTTTGCAGCGGTGGGGAAATTTGCACTATGATCTCAAACTTACTGTTTAAGAACAGAAACAAGTCGGTAACATTATTCGGGAAAATTTATAATAAAAATGGGTTACGGATCCCAAGAAATAAAATAAGTTGGTAACAAACACACACATATATTATTATTTTTCAAGAAAGATAAGAAGATTGGCGCGCCAGCACGCGTGCGCACACACTATATATGTGTGTGTGTGTGTGTGTGTGAGCTCTCGGGGCATAGTCCAGTGGTGAAAAAAACAGAAATGAAGTTATCTTACGCCTTGCTGACAGTCGCAGTGTAGGGATTCGATTCCTGAGACATGGAATTTGATTCCTTGTAGGCGCAGTGTACATGTAACTCTTGTTCCCTGACCTGTTGGGGTACATTCAGCGATTTACCTCATTCACAAAACTTTAGGGACGGGACGATGGGGACCTTCAAGGTTGGGGTTCAACCTCCATTTTTTTTCTTTTTTAATATATATATTTGTGGTGTAGAAGAGATGTAAAGACAATGTGCATTGATTAGCACAAGTACTCTTCAATAACAGTAGAGAATTTGTATAATTGAAAGGATTCAAAAGAGAAGAGACCGACGATGGATTTTGTGTACTACAGAATCCCAATTTCTAAGAAACCTATGAAATGTTCCTTTCGAGTGTAAAAAGCCCACTGCCCACTGAATTCTATACACTGTTTCTGGCTTATATAATAAATCACCGGGGCCACTCACTTGTATCCAAACAAATGGATGGGAGCCATAAAGCACTTTGCTCCCAACTTAAACTATTTCGTGTAAAAGTTAACAAGTGCACACTTCATTCAGTATCAAAATTTGACATAAAAACCACGACTTCTGTTAATATTTGATGCTAAACTCAGGATTGCTCTGATATCGTTTTAAAAAAAGTATTTATATCTAAAGTAGTTCAACAGTAATATCATGCTTACTGCGATGCAGGTGACAAACGTTCACTCATTATATATAATGTTACCTTATATGGTAAAATTTATGTGGAGCGTGAAAGTTGACAAGCGTTGGAGAATATGGAAAGAAAAGCGGTTGAGCATAAGCAAGAAGAAAAAGAATACTCCATTTCAGTCAAAGAAGATGATGAGATTCTTAAGAAGAAAATTTCTTGCCATTCTTTGTATGGCCTCTTGCTTGACTCTCACTTGGACTGCTTAAAGGTCTCTTTCTCTTTCTCTCGATTTCATAGTTTGAACGATGAGATTATTGGGCATGTTTCTTGATTTTTGAAATCATGACATGAGAATAATCATCGTAATATTTGCCACTTTTTCATGTAAAAACTTGTTTGCAGATGTGTTTAGGTAATGAAGAAATTCGTTGCGTTGACACAAAGGAAGGTGCTAGCCACTCGTGCAGCTCGGCCGATCAACTGGAGTTGGACCAGTTTATGGTAAGTTCTCAAGTGTATTACTCATTCAATACAAAGAATTATGAGGGCTGTGAATTTTTGTTTAGAGAAACTATAAATACGAATGTGACACGCTTGTTAGTCCCTCGACTCATTTCAAAATGTTTTGGTAGTTATCGCAGTTTATTTCATTTCAAATAGTCCCTAAGATTCGCCTATCGTTTCGATTTTATCAGAGTTAAATTCCATCGAGTTTTCTAAACGTAATGTAGGCGTAGATGAGCACGCGAGTGTCACGTTATATACATAGACCATGCGAGTGTAAAGGGTAAATGCTCGTTTTTTTTTCAACCTTTAGTTAGTAACATAAGATGTAGAATTTTATTTATAATCATAACCTGATGCAGGAAGCATATTGCAATACTCTGAAGAAGCTAAAAGAAGCAATGGAAGAACCTCAAAAGGAATCAATGGAGTTCGTCAATTATATGCATTCTCAACTCAAGGAGCTCACTGATCACAAATCTGCTAGTAATAACATTCAGAATTTCTCTAATATTTATTATTATTTTGATATAATAATTTATGCAATTTTTAAATAATGATGTCTAATTAACTAATTAGCACTGTAATAAGACATTGATGCACTTTAAACCTACTCTTTTTGTAGGAGACATCCCAGAAGTTGGTTGACGTTTAATAATTTGGCGATGGATACCTTGTACTAGATGCCGTTGATGTGTTTGGCGTGTTTAGTACTGAACAATATTAAATAAGAAATAAAATTTATTTCGCTCATATTATAATTATGTACTGTTCATTATTGCTTGCACCCAATATATATTTGACTCATTCAAGTTTAACCATGTTTTCACTATTTCATCTAACTTTTTTCAAAAGCATATATGAATGCATCTAATATTGTATTATACATAACGTACACTGCAGGCTTGCTTGATATAGCTACTTTTTGCTTAAAAAAATTGATCAAACTTCATTTTTAAACTGGCATTTCATTTAACCCACAACTTTTATCCATTTTTTAACCACACATTTCATGAACCCACTAACTTGTATCGACTCTATTTGCTAAAAATTTACATCAGACAGACACTAAAGTCTAACATTGCAACAATAAGAGTGGCCTTTGGGAAAAAAATAATAATAATTCTAATTTTACTTGTACTTGACAGCATTAAATATCGATGGATATTATGAAAACTATTTAACAATCAAACTTTCCCACCATAATTCTGCAAGGCATCTCTATAGGGCTATAGTACACACTAAAGCAAAAATCCGCAATATTCCATCTTGAAATCCTGTGTGGCCATCCTCTTAAGGTAGTCAGAATTGTAAACAAAATCGATCTAATGTATAATGATCTAATGTATAATTTTCAAGGCATCTTTCTTTGAATAAGTTGATGGATATGTACTAGAAACTCGACGTATGAAAGCCCACTTGGAGTCTTGTCCTCTACCATGTAGGAGAAAAAGGTTGTCCCTGAAACAGCAAAAGTCTCGGATTACAGAAAACCACAGCAAACTAAAAAATACTGTAATAATAATCCAAAAATTTGTCCGACATCAGGTCAACTCCATGCTTCGTTTTGCTTCTTTTTTTTTCCCTCATATTTTTCCTCGGTTTGGATAGTTTAAATAGGTTTCCATTCGCTAACCTGATGGATCTCCTTTTCTGCACAATTTTAAGCTGCGGTTCGAGGGGAAAAAAATTACTGGTAGAAAAACAATTACTTTATTCAGTGAAGTAGTCCTGGTCATTTTCAAAGAACAACATTTTCATAACGTAGGTAGGAACATCTTTGACGCCTTATCTACTTGATAAGGTTCAGCTTCTGTGACAATAAATTATCATATTGCTGCAGTACATACTGCAAAGGGAAAATTTGGAAATTAAGGCATTTTCCCTAAGTACTACGGTGACGATTAAGTGGGAATACCATTGTTGAACATCTAAGTTCCTAAAAAATACTCTTTAGGCAGAGAAGTTCCCCAGATAACTTGCAAGGCAAAGGAACATGTTTGCATGTTATTCCCAAATGATATCAACATCATTTAAGTAGTTTAAAGATGCCTAGTACGTCAAGAAAAATAAAAAATGTTCAACCATGAATGTGTGTCAGAATACTCTGGATTGACAGAGCTACCAACATAAATTAAACAATCTTCACCATTGGGAAATGAGGGAATCACCCAGCTCCTGACAATTCAGCATTAAGATAGAAAACAAGGGATACGTCAAGAACACTTATAACGAGCAACATGAACAAATTCATACCTTCTCATCAAGGTTGTGAATAGCTCTCATCCTAAGGTATACCAATGGGATTGTCAAAGGAGTAGATAAATTGGAAACATAATTGATCCAAAATGACCTATCATCAATTCTTCCATCAGAATCCCAAAATGGGGAATATACCAGAATCCCAAAATGGGGAATATACCAGAAGACACGACTCTCTGCTGTGCATAAAATCAAGTCTAATTATAATTACATAGGCAAAAAATTGGAGTAATAATTTCTTAGAAACCATATGAAAACCCTAGTCAAAGAAAAATAATGCACGTCCAACAGTCACAGAATTTGCTATTTAGTATGGCTCTAATTATACAAAAATTCTAGGAATTCAAATATATAAAAATTTAGGAAACCAAAGTTCACTTTCTATATACGCAGCTTCAATAACAAAACTTGAGGATTCAATTGACTTACCTACAAGTAGTCTCATCTGTTATTAATGGGCGAAGTGGCCTCCTTTTTGTTCTTTTAGATGACACAAGGTGCCATCATTGAAGCACAAACAAGATAATAATTATAGAAGAATTTTTGTTCCTCCACTAAGAGAATTTGACAGATAACTGGAATTGCATTAACACAAGCAAAGTCCTGTCTAAAAATGACAAGAGTAGGTAATTGGAACTGCCGAACTGCATGAGCCAACATGATTAAATATTTGGTAGGAGCGACTGCAGCAAAGGTCAGAGTCCAGAGAGATAAATGCATGGTGTACAGTCAATACGTACAAATTTCGAAGCAACATGAGATATACCAAGGGTGTACAAAGGTAACAATTTAAGTGCCTCAGGAAGAATAAGCTGTCCAGGTGCAGAAGCTGACGCGCAGAACTTGCGATATAAATGCAGAATGTTGATGCAAAGGTTTTTTGCTTGCTCTGTGGCTTGTGGGAGTGGAGTTGAAGGAACTTCTCCGGTCACTGTCACATGAGAAAAAGCAGGGCATTGGAGTTAGAATGCTACAAAGAGTACTGCTAGAAATTGTTGACCGAATTTCTATAAAATAAAAACAAGGTCAAACAGCATACATGAGGTATTATTTGCAAGTAACATGTCAAACATGATAATGTCAAAATCATTTAATTACATATGCATTCACATATGTTTAGCAAAGTTATAAGCTTAGCCAAACATGATAATAGCAAGGAGAAATTTTTGTTATATTCTATATATATACATATATATATATATATATATATTGAAGCAACTGCCCCAATAAACATAGATGGAAATTACCTTGCTTCAAGATACAAGGAGATAGGGTATCTAGGTCAGCAAACCGAAACAAATTACTCAGAGTGGTGGTATAAGGCAGAGACAAGGTTGAGACCTGGATTCTTCTTTGGCCGTATACATTGGTGTAAAGAAGAGCACATTACAAAACACGTACAGAAAGTCACTCGGTGTTTGTTTTTATAAACAAGATGAAAACAGGCACAAAAAATCATGAAAAAAACATTTTCCATAATCAACATGGGATTCAGATAATGAAAAATATACCTGGAAAGCACATTCTGACCAATCCTACAATTTATCATCGTGTTTTAGGGTTACCATCATTGTTTTGTCACAGTCAATCTGCACAAGTGAAGCTTCGTTTGAAAAGGAAAACAACCTTTGGGAAACAAATAAGCAATAGCAAGAAAGAATTAAAAAAATAAAATAAAATAAAATAAAGTAGCAGTTAGAGATATTGGGTGGCAGATATTGATCCACGTCAAACTTCAGAACTCATAAGTATCATTAATTTCCTTACTCTAAGTGACCACTAGGACTAAAGGAATTGAATAATCATCAGCACATGATCAAAATTCCAATTTGTGCCATGAATTATAGGAAGAACTGATTATAGAAAAGAAAGAAATTCTGAGATCCAAAAAAGTTTACAGAACCAAGAAGCGTATTTTTTTTGCCCTAAATAAACAATGAGAATATTGATGGACACAGAAAGCATTGTTGAAAAGCACCTATTTAAAAGAATATATGAAGTAATGAGGACTGGCTGGAGCTTGCACTTCGGCAGTTTCAATTGGCATTAATTTACAAATCTGTTACAATTTTATCACTTGTTTGGCAGTTGATAGCTAGTGGATAATCTGTTTTATAGCATTTCAACCCCGCAATCAGAAGAAACAAATTATGTCATCAACAAAATATAAACACAGGAAAGAGTAACCAAATTTCATGTTTGTTTATATAAATGTTTGGATCATTTTCAAGGAAGTAACAATATATTCTTGACTCACAGGGAGAAAACGTTACAACAGAGATCACCTAGAGAAGAAATGCCCAAGCCAGGACTGAAAAATAGGTTTCCCGTAATTAATATTTTTTATAACGGCCTGGGTGCACATAATTGCGCTCTTACTTCTCCCAAAATGGAGGAAAATCATTCTCAGAAGTTCTTGCGTCTCACATGCCAACATACAGTACTTAAGTCACTTTCTCTAAGCAACACTAGTTACAACTTGCAAGAGATTTCTCAAATCTCCAAACATGAACACGAATTTTGAATTATTTTGCTCTCAGTGGCTCTTGTCAATCCCATGATCTTACAGACATAAGACATCCATTGAAAAATTCCCATGTACACCAACATGTGTTGACGCAATTTATATTTTGAATAAAGCATCTCAGAATTTGAAAGAATGACATTTTAAAACAGATTTCACAAGGTACAACTAACTACGTTACCAGATATTTTTGCAAAAATTTTATTGTCATTCCGTAAGATACAAATGCTCATCCTATTATTGCTCTTTAACATGTAGGATACAAGAAGCTAAGCACCATTCCCAGTAAACCTGGGTCAGCTGTCAGCTAATTTATTTATTTATTATTATTATTATTATTATTATTTTTTGGCCACCTCATTTGACAACATTATCAGATATTCACTCAAGAATTTAGCTTCTCACAAATAATATCGGTAGATGAATTCGTTCGCTAAATATGAATACCTATTCTACAGTTGCCCTTTAAATCTACATTAATAACAAGCAAGAATTTATTCTCAAAAGATTTGTGGTCCTCCTTTCAAACATCTCTGTTCCGTTGAGCGCTAAATCTATCCAAGGATCCAAAAGAAAGCAATTTTTTGTAATCACATCAGGTCATTTTCCCATATATTATCCAATTTAAGATTAACTTTGTTTTCTAAAATTCCAGTATCAAAGTTCGACAAATGACTCCTGGAACTCATATACAGCTGAAACCACATCTATGACCAATGTACTTAATGGAAGAAAAACTGTATACATATTAAATCAATCACATATCATCAGCCTAATGGATAAATGGGAATACATAGATGAAATGCCACATAGATGAGGAAACCAAGTAAGAACTCACAGGAAGATCAGCTATAACTTGGCTAATTGTGCTGCAAGTTGCTGCAGTTGCGTCTGTTTGTATGGCATTCATGGATACATCAATAAGGAAGAAATATACAGAAGGCATTGGATCTTAGACCTGAAAATAATTTACAAATTCAAAAGATAGCACCATCACACAAGAATGAAAAAAAAAAAAATATACAGGATCAAGATCAATAATATTTACTCATGAGAAGAATGTTCAGTTAATCTCAACCCAACTAAATCTCAGACTAAAGTAAAAAAGTGTACAGTCCATCAACCAACCCAACAAGAGGTGTTACATGATGGGAAATGTACCCTTTTAATCTGTCTTCCACTAGATTCTAGGGTCCGAAGACTGCCATTAGTTGATCTGTGCAATGCAAACATCGAAAGGAAATCAGGTTGGACAAAAACTTAGTGAATAGTTTTTGGAAACAAGTTAGATGCATGTGTGCCCTAACAACACACAGGGTAATTACCTAGCAACTAGACCTCAACAAAAACTTCAAATGCAAGTGTACTTGTGCACCAGAAAGTCCAGACTTAATTTCAGAATTCGCCAGTGAAGTTTAAAGACCGGGACCAAAGTGAGTCAAACTTATTTACTTGCCAAATGACTCAACAAATTTAAACCAAATGATCAGTCACGTGATTAGGGATTCTGGGATAATTGACGTTCCTTGAAGTGGTCACTTTAATTTTTATCATTTATCTCTCCACTTTCTATATGAAATAATAAAATATAAAGAGGAAGGACTAATTGCTTATAAAAAAGCACAATTTGTTACTGGAAGAATCTGATTTCACAATGATGATAGACATCCCATCCTCAGGAACTGAATTGCAAATTTGGAGGTTAGTAGAGGTACAATGTGCAAAGTTCATGACAGACAAATTTTATAGTAGATAGCAGGTACAAAAAGTGCAAGGAATCTCAAACAATCTATAACATCCCAACATGTAAAATACCTATCCTAATTTGTTAGAGTTGCTTCCCAAGTCTAGGGAATAAAATAACTACTGAAGTAAGAGGTTTTATCTCGGGAGTCAGTATCAATGACCTTAACCCCATAAAAATCTCTTGAAAAATGCAAATCTATGCCCATCCTAGATGTTGCTCACCATATATTCCTTAGAAGCTACAAACTCAACAGTCCCTCTGCACAGCTCAGGCCTTTCATCAGCATCTCTACGCTTGCCATCTGGACCTAAGTTGCAGTGATCACGTGGAGTTTCATCCATGGTTCGGGAAAGGGATCCCTTGAATATTGGGTAGCTGTTGTTAAATCAAGTCGAATACTATACGAAATGGGTGGAGTAACCGAAAATATAGCTAGAAGGGCTATTTCAATAGCAGCATTCAAAATGCCTATACGAACTCAATTCATTATTTCATGATAAAATGTAGAACCAACAGAAATGAATCTTGGGGATGAAAGTTTCTTTTTTTGGACAAAAAATATTCATTTTTTTCTTCATCCTTTGCATTGGAAGAATAGACTAAAAAATTGATTTGATTCAACCTCAGACTCATTTAAATGTAGCAGATAACAGCGGGGCTCGAGAATTGATGTGTATTCGAATCATAGGAGCTAGCAATCGTCGATATGCTCATATTGGTGACGTTATTGTTGCTGTGATCAAAGAAGCAGTACCAAATATGCCCCTAGAAAAATCAAAAGTAGTTAGAGCTATAATTGTTCATACTTGTAAAGAACTTAAACGTGACAGCGGTATGATAATACGATATGATGACAATGCTGCAGTTGTAATTGATCAAGAAGGAAATCCAAAAGGAACTAGAATTTTTGGTGCGATCCCCTGGGAATTGAGACAATTAAATTTTACTAAAATAGTTTCATTTAACATATAATAATAAGAAAAGTAAAAAACTTATTTTATATATACGAAATATAGAACCCATTGTAAAAAAAAATGAGTATTTTTCGGAAATACTCGCTACAAGGGGGTCTTTTTTTTCTGTTTTAAGAAAAAGAAAATCTTATGGATCATTGTACATTTCAATTTGAATTAGGGATTCCGTGTACAACTATAAGTGATCCTTACTTCGTTTATCCGAGTGATCCACAAACGATGAAAATTTCTTTTTTGCTTATCCCTATCCGGATGAACCGAAACCAAAACTCTTATTTTCTGTTGAGTAATAGTTCGAGTAAGTCTTGAATGAGCCCCTCGAAAGCTTGAGGCAAATAAACGAATTTTTGTTCTACGTCTCCGAGCTATATATCCGCGTTTAATTTTGGTCATTGAATAAATGAAACTTTGACAAATAACTAATTGATTTCCTTTCTTTCAGTTATTCTTTTTCCCTTTCCAGGTCTATTAATAACCAAACGGATTTTGCCAATGCATAAAAAAAAAAATTCCAATGGCTTTGGCTACTATAACCTTCCCGACCATGATTTTTTCATTTTTTTAGGTATTTCACTGCGAAATACGAAAGAAATAAGAAATTTTATTCTTCTAAGTCCCAAGAAAGATAAATTGAATCATAAAAAATTTGGAGCGTGAAGCACAATTAGATCCATTGTTTGGGGGGATTCACATTACTATTATCAATTAGAATAATTTATGGTTGGCCAGGTTGGACTAAAAAATGAAGTATCCAGGCTCCGTTTAGAAAAAACCCAATTGGTAATATATCTATGATTACTACTTGTATCATAAATGATTCCTGTTTGGTATTTGTAAAGAGATCCTATTTGTCAAGCGAGGGAATCTCCAACTAAATACTTGGTGAAAGGTATGAAATGAATTGAAAAAAAAAAAAAAA
>NC_036248.1:5492998-5516146 GCF_002742605.1 Olea europaea var. sylvestris | reverse complement strand
GCCATGCTATTATTACTTAATATTCATATGGCGAAGGCATAGTCTTCTTTTTTCTCTCAAATAAAAAAAACCTCATTGGCGCCAAGCGTGAGGGAATGCTAGACGTTTGGTAATTTCTCCTCCAACCAAGATAAAAGATCCCATTGATGTGGCTAATCCCATGCATATTGTATGAACATCTGGTCGCACAAATTGCATAGTATCGTAAATAGCTACTCCAGGTATTACCCATCCGCCAGGAGAGTTTATAAACAAATATAGATCTTTGGTATCATCCTCGATACTGAGATATACCATAAGACCAATAAGTTAATTCGAGATCTCGTTATCAGCTTCTTGGCCTAAAAAAAGTAATCTTTCTCGATAAAGTCGGTTAATTAGGGTAAAATTGTATCCCTTGGGAACCGTACATGCACCTTTTGAAGCATATCAACACACGATTCCTTTATCCCCTCTTACCCTTCACAATAAATTGGATAAACTCAGGAAAAAAAATAGCATTGAAATCGATTTTTATTGACCAATCAGAATTCTCTCCCAGGGTTTATAATTGCCTCAAAAAGTCTGATATATATACATTATTGGACCTTTTGAATAACAGTCTGGAAGATCTCATGAAAATTGAACATTTGCGCCTAGAAGATATGAAACAGATATTGGTCATTCTAGAAAAATATTTTGCAATTGATTTACCAAAAAAGAAGTTTTAAATCTATTGGATTTTTTTTTCGTCTTTTTTTTTTTTTCATTAAGATGAAAATAGGTTTTGAATCTTTAGCACAATTCATATATTCGAAAGAAATTGAGAATTGAATAGATGTATCTAGGGAGAATTCTCTTTCAAGCGACTATTCCCTAGATACACACGTCGTGTTATATCACAATTGAATCAAATTAAAAAAGACCTAAAGTTAGGGATTTATCAATAGGTAATGCTGCACCAATACCCAACCAAAGAGCGACTGCAGTACCAATCAAAAAGACGGTTGTTGCTACTGGACGGTGAAATGGATTTTGGAATTTATTAACATTCTCTAAAAAGGGTACTGTTAATAATCCCAATAAAACTTACCTTTAGAGGACAATCAACACACGGTTCCTTTATCCCCTCTTACCTTTCACGATAAATTGGATAAACTCAGGAAAAAAAAAAAAAAAAGCATTGAAATCGATTTTTATTGACCAATCAGAATTCTCTCCCAGGGTCTATCCAGGCGATCGAAAAATAAAGAAATGGTTAATATATTCAAGATAATTACGTATTTACAAAATACTAGTCTCAATTCATCCTATTTCATCAGATCCGGGGTGTGATAGGGTTTCGAAGGATGAACCGGATATGGACAGTTCCAATAAGATTTCATTCTTGAACAAAAATCCATTTTTTGACTCGTAGACCTTACATATTGGAATTCTATATCATTGATATACTTTTTTTCTCTCTCTCTCTCTCATCCTTCCATTTATCCACACCTTTACTTCTTTCATTTTGTTTTACAACTTCTAATTAAAGTTTAAGCAAAAAAAAAAAATTTCAGTTGCTACAAAGATATGACTGATTTATCATATCTTTACTGATTCTTTATATCCAGATAATACGAAGTGATGAGCTGGTTATTAGTTCATACTATGGGGCTGGTCCTTTTTTAATCCTAACCCTAAAAAACCAATGAGTCACACAACTCAGAACATAGCATTAGGGGGCTTTAGGATTCAGAAATCCAATGCCCTTTTCTTGTAAAAGACTCTCCAATGTGCATATTAACTTCCATATTCCCTGTGCTTCAACCATTCAAGAATAAACATGGCAACCTCACAGTCAAACCCCAATAAATTACCAGGACTAAAAAATCTTGAAAACATGCCTTAACAGCCTAAATGATAATCCGTCTTTGAGTATAACATTGGTGTTGAACAAAAAGGTACTCACAACACAAATTACAAATGACATGCCTGCATTGATCAAAAAACTTGATGAATGGATTCATGAGCCTTTACAGCGAGAACAACGAACAGGGCCACTTTCCCAAAAATCCACAACCTACAAAGCATAGGGCATAGGTATATCGATATTTTATTATTCCTACACAGAGGTCAAAGTGCCCAACCCAACCAACCAATAATCAACACTAGACAGGATAGGAAATTCAGAAACGTATCACAACAGCCACATTTTTTTTGTTAAACCATGAGTCATGTAAACATGCCAAACATTGAAATCTTTAGAAGGGAGAGACAAAATAAGTGCACAGGAGAAGGATAAGAAGTCATCAATAACTAGCTGCCAGAAACCACCATATCAGATCAAGTTAAATCCAACAATTATGACTATTGAATGAGCAAGAATTTTTTTATTTTTTTATTTTTAAATATATTTTACCGTAGTTAGAATACGACATTCTTCTAGTAAAACTTCAAGCTGATTTGGAAAAAGAATGGAGGCAGGGCTCAGCAGTGTGGCACATCCCTGTATAATAACAACATCCATTCATCCAGTTTCTATTCAAATAGAGGAGTATCGAAAAGATTCTAACAAAGGAAATGCATCATATGAAACTATATCCGAATATGATTATAGTGCTTCCCATGCTTTGAGCCAATTAGAACAAAGTATAGCAGTGATGAGTAGTAAATAAAAAAAATATGAGCATCAGGATCTGCCAACCCATCCAATCGGCAAGAACTGAAAGAAAAATTTCTATCAGGAGCTGCCTCCTTTCCAGTCTAGAAATTTACTTTATCTACTTGTATAACTTACATATCTTAGATATTATCTACAAACTGCCAAGTTTTCAATCTCGATAATGCCCCACTTTTCTCATCGTAAAACAATATTCATTTAGCAGGTAATATTTAAATGTTAAAACTCGAAAAGATTGGTGAGAGGTGTTTCACATTTACACTCTATCTCATTATAGTACAAGTGAATGCTCTTCAGGCCAGAAAAATACAGACATAAGATGACAAGAGAGCAAACATGCAAGATCACAACCATATTTACAAGCCTTCTGGAAAATTTGCGAGTATCCACATCTTGTTTAGCAATAAGACATTATTGAAGTGAGAGCAAATTTATATTGTAAAATTTAACAAAGAAATATTTTCATCACTGCCACCAAACAGAATAAGAAATATGAAATATTACTTGGCTTGGTTCCTCAGAAGGATGAGGAAGAGCCAAAGGCTGGACCAGTAAAGCCAACTGCATGGCAGATGTTGACAAAAGGTCTACAGTGCGTGGAATCAATAACATAAACAGAATCCTCAATTAAGGTAAACTCATTAGAAATTTAATTGCTCACGAAAGATGCCAGTCCTTCTCCACCACCCAAAAATGATGGATTAACAAAAATTTAAACACAAAATGCGGAAACTTTACCTGATTAATAGTGCACCTCATTAATCGTGGACTGCAATTCCCAGTGTCTTTGATGATATAATCACTTGTTGCAGGCTTCACATGGGAGAAAACCAGAAACTAATATAAAGAACAAGAAAATGAACAACTATTTGAGACTATCTTAAGCCCTTGACATGATTATCGACGCGTTTTGTGGAATTCAATAATGTGTGCTAGTTATTTTGTTTATCACAATGAAAGTATAAAAATGTTTCCAAACAGGTCATTTTAATTCAACATCAAGGAACATTACAAGTGAAGTTATATTATTCAGGAAATGAGGAGACAAATTACTGGAGGAGGGTTTGCCTGATTGCCCTGACGGATCTCAAGTAGAATCACTATGGAACTTGGGATAGGGCGAGGAATGTGATTGAGATCAACCTTTGATCGTGCTGGTTCTGCAGCCCCTGTATGAACCAATGCAGGAGATGTAGGAGCCATAGCTTAATTAGGAAATCGTGGTGGCAATCGAAACTTCTTGGAGGTTGCAGACGAGGAAATGGGGGTAGTGGAGCAGCCTGGGGAACACTCCGGGTGTATTCGACTGTGACTGTAATTTAAAGACTTTAATGGATTTTTTTTAAAACGATGACTTTTATGAATTTTGTGGATTTTGTGGATCTTTCATAAATTTATATGAAATTAGTGAAAGTTTTTCGTAGATTTTTATGAATTTTTATTTTAAAATTTTTATAGGCTTTTATAAAATTTTAAACTTTTTTGAAAACTTTCATTTAAAATAAAATTCATGTGAATTTAGTATGAAATTCTCACATATCAAGTGTTAGTTCCTGCAATTCTACTGTTCTTTCCCTTCTTCTTCCTATATAATAAAAAAAAAATTGAAAAAAAAATTTAAAACCTTAATTAAATAAATAATAATCAAAATATACTTTTAAAATAAATAAAAATCAATATATTAAAATTTAATTATAAATTTTCCATATAAAATTTTATAATTTAATAAAAAAAAAATAGATATCTATAAAAAAGAACGCAAAAAGAAAAAAGCTACAATAATCCAATTTAATTTTTTCATAGAAAATAGAGATAAATAATAAGAGCGAAATAAAAATAAATGGAATATAATCAATAGAAAAAAAAATGAATTTTAATAATACATGTCCATAAAAGATTAAAGGAAAAAAAAGATTGAAATTTTATATATATATATATATATATATATATATATATATATATATTTGTGAAAGTCTCCCAAAATCTCGTGATTAATAAGAGACAAATTTTAAAATTTTATATGAGTACTTTCTGTTTTAAAGTTAGTATTTCAGAGACTTTATTTAAAAGCCATTAAAATTTGAATATCCCAAAACTTATAGAGACTTCTAAAAAATTTTAATTGAATACGTCGTAACTTTTAAAGACTTTTTTAAAGTCCATAGAAATCTCAATTGAATACACCGTGACTTTTAGAAAATCTCTAAAAGTCTCAATTGAATACCTCTAAATTTTTTAAATTTCAAAAAGTCATTAAAAGTCTCAATTGAATATACCCCTCATTAGAATGTAGACTCAAGAGGAATGGAAGAATGATGTTATTCTTTATTCCCTAGAAGCAAGATTAAACATTCTAAAATGCATCATTAGAAAATAATGGGGCTCAAATATGCCCTAAGTAGAAAAATTTCATTAATTCTAATAGAAGATGACAACTAAGATTATCTAAAAAATATGATAAACAATAAAAACATTAATTTACCATATTCGAATAATTTAACTTTTAAAATTAAATAAATTAATTAAAAATTTAATAAATTAAATGGGTAGGTAAACGAGGCAATCGCCCGTCCCACCTTAAAGGGGTAACAGGGTGGGGCGCGAGGGAGCCCAACTTGCCCGTTGCCATCGCTAGGTTTAAGTTACCTGAATTCTTGTTTGATTTGATGTATAAAGAACTACGAATTGAATTTGAAAGCCAATATCTCCCTTTGGTAGATTATTTTCTAGTTTATAGTTTTCTAGTGCACTTAGATTGGTTTCCCAATTGGTAGTTTTTTTGTATGGTTAATGTATTTCTTTTGTACTTGTAAACTCTGTTCGAAAACAGTTTAACCGTATTCTTCTATTTTGCATTTAGTTATTAGTAAAACTAGAAAGGATAACAGATGTAGGAGAATTCGAGTCGAGTAACGTTGATTTGTCAGATAGTTCATTGATGGCACTAAGTTACCATGAGATGGCGGATAGGCACAAAGACGAAAAATAAATACAATATTTCCTTAATTGGGGTAATTTTAACACGTATTTGGTAATTTTGTCATAACTTTGGCTACGATTATCAAAATCGCTATTATGACCCCAATCCGAAAAGCTCTTTTTGGCACGCACATCGTCGTCACCAGTTATGCTTGGTGGGCGTCAATTTCGAGCCCAAAATCCACTATTTTCCTTTCCGAAATTCAATTTTTAGTTATTTTTTTACTATTTATGGTAATATTTCGTTTTCCTTTTTCTAGATATTAGGGTGCGTTTGATTGTAAGTAGGAAAATTACATGGAAAGAAAATATTTTTCAGGTAATTCAATTGCCTGAAAATTATTTACATGGAAAATGTTAATTACACGTGTTTGATTAACTTAAATTTCAACCTAGAAAATATTGCAATTTTCCAACTTTTGGTGTTTGATAGCCATTATTTTCCATGGAAATAATACTTTTTTCCAACTTTATCTGTTTGACAACCACTATTTTCCATGAAAATTGACACTTTTTCCATGGAAAATAGTGGTTTTTTCCATGAAAATTTGTCCATCAATTTTTAGAAATATTAAACAATAGTGTCTTCATAAATAAATTAATATTGTATGCGCACTATGATTATGATTTTTTTGGAAAAGTCATATTTCGACAATAATATGATAGAAAATAATTTGATTATATCAAATTTAAAGAGCAAGCAAATCTTATCAAAGTTCAATCAGCCATGATTTCGAATTGGATTATTGTTCACGGCCAACTACATGAATATTCCATAGCCGCAACTTAATTTAATAAATTAATTAACAAACCTTAAACACCTAATTAAGCATCTATACTATTTTTTTAATCACGTAAATAAATTATATTGATCAAAATTGTGAGTACAACTACTTCGGGTATACTCGCGCATTCAAAGTAAAACGCCACAATGATCCAAAACAAGTATCGAAACATGAATCAATTTAAATAACATATAAATTTTGAAGTTGGTGAATCTTGAAATTTTTGTTCCAAATATAAAAAACACAACCTAAATTATTTAATATGAATAAGATTGATGCAGCTCAAAACCTTGAACACAAATCTAGAATCCACAAGAAAATGAAAAATAACTTTCTAACGATGTCAAGCCTTCAAGTGAGACGAAGGCAACTTGAAAAAGCAAACTGGCTGAAATTGAGGCTCCAAGCACGACAGCACCAATTTCAGAAGTTTACTACCATTTGGGCAATAAAAAACTGCACAAAAACAGTCAACAATGCTGCAATACACAGCTTCCACGAGCATTAAAACAAGCAGGCTTCTGGTGAGGTGCCTTCCTGGAGTTTAAAAAGATAGGCAGCTGGCCAAAAGGAAGCTTGAATCTGCTTCAGGTTATGAAGGGACTGCACCATAGTCTTCCAAGAAAAAAGGATTCCTTTACATCTAACACTTGAATCTGGACAGATTTTAACAAAATTTGCAATACAATATTTGAAATTACCTAGGAAAGGTGAAATCAAACAAGAGTCTATCAGCTCACAAATGCAAAAGGCAAACAAGAATTAATGCCAACATCAATTACTTGAAATAAGTTAACAACAGAAACAGACACCAAGTTTTGAATATTGTATGCTTGGAAGTCGTATGTACCTGGTCCTAATGGAAAGACCGATCAGTGAACTCACCCGTTCACATCTCTCCCATTTCGCTAATCAAAAAACATTAATTATGACTACCTTAACTAGTACTTCTTAACCATATGCAGTAATGTGCTTCACATCATTGCTTTCTGATTATCAGACAAAGTAAAATAAAACGGAAATAGAAGGAAAGCAATGTAAGCCAAAAACCATTCCTGAGGAAACATCAAAATTTAGGGCCATATTCAAGAAATGGTTGAGACTTTAATTATGCATGAGGTCCCATACAAATCATGCACAATTAATAATAATAGATATGTTCCTATGATAGTAAAGACCAACAGGAAAAAGAACAAAAAGAAGGAACACATTCCAGTATAGAAATCCAATTACCAGAAACACATACAAATATATTGAAGGGAAGATGAACAACCCTCTTGTTGGTTATTGGGGATATTGGGTGGGGTTGGGTTAAAGCAGAGATAGTGGGAAAGGAAATCTTGAGGAACAAGACCAAAGGGTCAGTATTCTAAGCGACGAGGGTCGGTGGCGGAGGAGGGGCCGGTGGTGTAGGCGATTATCCAAAATAAATAAATAAAATAAAAAAGTGTTCACAGCCCGAGTTACCACACCCAACGATTCTGGTTCGCCATCCCTTCTTCGCCAGCCCCCCCGCCCAACTGCTCCTACAGTTCTCTTCCCCATTTTATTAAAATCACCACAACTGATTGTTAATTTCTCCACTCCCTTGGAATCCTACAGAATCTAATTGAAATCGAAATTGGTAATGAGAGAGATTACCCTTCAAATGTTAATTTGGATGAACGAACGATCAAAGTTGAATCAGACATACTGGGGGTTTCTTCATCTGATTAAAAAAGAATTACTTCGCACTCAAAACTAATTAAGAATTATAAACATGTAGAAATCAAAAATGGTGGTTTCATTGTTAAATTAACCTCAATTTATGCAATCAAAGCCTCCTTGTCGACCTTCTGCAGTGATTTCCCCGGAGTCAGATATGGAAGCAGAGATGGGTCGTTGACTGCTTCTGCCTGGTTCGCCAGAGTAGATGAGAGAGACGATACTGTTTTGTACGTGGATTGGGATGAGAGAGAGAAATGTTAACGTGAGTTGAGAATTTGTTGGAACGGTTGAATTCCATGGAAAATATAATCCACCTTCCCCCAAAAAAAATATTTTCCTTGATTTCAAAGAAAATGTGGTCACGTGATCAAAAGTGGGAAAATATTTTTCTTGGAAAAAATTGTCAATCAAACAAGACAAAAGTAGGAAAATAGGTAGGAAAAACACATTTTCCATGGAAAATGTGTGCAATCAAACGCACCCTAAATTCAATATATATTTATATCTTACCAGGAATGAATCTAAAACAAACTAAATATAGCTATTATAAATTTAAATACGAACTAAATTAAAGTGAAATTTTAGAGAATTCGGATTGAACCAATTTTTTTGGCAACTTACTTCTTTTATTTCATATTTTATTTTGGTGTGATCGTTGGAATTTTGCTATTTTTGGTAATTTTTTGATAATTTCATATTTTTGCAGCTATTTAACCTGGCTTGTGGATTAATTTTCGTCATTCTTGATTATTAATAATATTGAGTGAAGTTTTTAGAGAATTTTCTTTGTTTTTGACGCTTCTTTCTTCTTCTTTCTTGCGAATCGTCTGGTGCAACTAGCCTATAGGATAATCGCTATCTTACTCGACATGAATAACTTTAGCTAATAGGTAGGAGCGCCATTAAATTTATCAAATAAGTTCTGTTTTTATTCTGATTACTGGCAGGTCCAGTTCTGGACATCTTTCCGTTCGTTCAAAACTTTGGTTGGCCTGCATTTACTGCTGTACAGGTTTAGTAATTAAACTCCCGTTTTACTTGCCTTTACTGAAAGCATTCTGCGATATGGTCGGCGTCCATTAGTTTTAGTAATTAAACCTACCACTAATATATTTCTCTGCTAAACCGTTCCTTTTTCTTTCATCCTCGAATTCGTGATATAAGTTAAATCAATTTTGCTGCACATGTATTTTAGTTGACATTCTGCTTTATATTGTACCTCGTGGCACAAAATTTTACCATTGATTTCTCCAACACTTAAAAACAATCAATGTCATCGATTTTGCCACCTATTCAAATGTCATTGAAGTTGTACACAAATAATGTACGACTAGCATAATTAAAGTTAAATTAATTCCAAGAGATCATGTTAAACAGTCGGTGGTGCTGGCATCTTATGCGACAAGTGAGAAGAAAGTTCGATCAACTCTTGAAGGACTGCGTGACAGATTAAAATAGTAGTGAGTGTCGTTCACACCAATTTTTCTGTTATTACTGTGCTGGAAAGGGACAAATCAAAAGCTCTGCCGTTTGTCTTAACATTTTACTGCCTAATCATGGTCAGTTGAGTGGTCCAGAATCAGTTGAGGGGTCCAGAGTAGGCTCTGGCTCAACCCATTTAAGAAAATTCTAATTATTTTACTGCCTAGTCAGTTTTATTTAAAAAAAAAAAAAAAAAAGGCTTTTAGAACCTTTAGATAATATAAACTTTCAAACATGGATTTGAAACATGCAAGTAGCTGAAAATGTATTTATACAGCAAGTATATTATTTTTGATAAATTATAATTCATGATATAAATAAAATTTTACATTAGCTGTCAACCTATGGAATTCTTAATCGGAGCTTGAAATCTGCTATAAGAAAATGTAGATGTGGTCCACTATGTTCCTGTATGAACCATCCTCTTCCATGGAATGGGTCAAGGTATATTAATGGCAGTGGTCCTTTTGCTGTTCAGGTTTTCCACATTTTTAATGGGTAAGAAAAATCATTTCCAGCAGACCGACTATTCTCACTATTTGAGACTCATAAAATAAGATGCTATCATACATATTGCACCGGTAAGTTCAGGAGTTGAAGACGGAAAATTCCCCCCATGTACATGGGAATTCTTCACAATATTTCTGTAAGTGCTATGCTGGCAGCACCTGATTCTCAATTTTATTTTATTTTATTTTTCAACTGCCAATGAAATTGCACCGAATGTCCTCCTACATGAATTTTCTGAAACTTTCCCTATACGTATAGTATTACTCGTTGAAGATAGATAGATTTGTAGAGTTGACATGCCATAGGGTACCCTATTGCCTCTGTGGCTTCCGTTTGATTCTACTATAGAGACTTACGGTAACAATAACATAAGATTCACACAAATGTACATGACATGGTTAAAAAGTTAATTTTAAGCCGGAATAAACTCTTTGTGAGTATGGATACAATGCTTGTGTTATTGTTTCTAATAACTATATATATCGAGTTTTGGAGGTCGGACATGATATTTTTCTTCTAAGTCGTTAGAGAAAATTTCAGTAGGGCTCCATGTGAAACCCGTTATTGTTATTGGTTTAAATAAAAATAAAACACAAACATAAATACAAGTAGGATATAAACCCTAACTAGTCTACATTCGGACAACCATAGCATAGTGCATTACATGAGGACACCACCTTATTAATAATCAATGTCATCTTCTACTTCTCTCTCATGACAGAGGAGACAAGGCAATTCAATGCTATGACATGCGGCCTTGCTCTTGCTATCCGCCACCAAACGGCCCCATCGGCCGCAACAGCAACAGCCCTACCCACGGCAGCCGGCCCCGCAAGAAAAGTCCCCTTGTATGGGGTTGATAATGAGTTCGATAATTGTTTGTTCTTATCCATCCAACTTATGAAGAAATATTAAGTGAGAAAATAATGAAAATTTGACTGAAGGCACATTTTGGAAGTTGTAATGAACCCTGTTGTTTTCTAGGAGGAAATCTGGAGGAAATCCCCCCAATGGTCACCGAACTTTGCCAATTTCCCCTAAGAGGTCATCGAATTTCACTTTGTCCCTAAATGGTTACCGAACTTTGTCAAAATCCTCTAAGAGGTCACAGAACTTCACTTCATTCCTAAATGGTCACTGAACTTTGCCGAAATTTTCGAAGAGGTCACTCAACTTTTGCAAAATGGGACCCCATGTATAACAAGTTCAGTGACCTCCTAGGGCCCTTTTGCAAAGTTCGGTGACCGTGTAGGGACGAAGTGAAGTTCGGTGACCTCCTAGGGGATTTTGGCAAAATTCGGTGACCATTTAGGGATGAAGTGAAGTTCGGTGACCTCCTAAGGAAAATTGGCAAAGTTTGGTGACCACTGGGGGGATTTCCTCTTCTAGTATAGATCTTGTAATCCAAATGCTCTCTTCCTCTTGATGACGTTTCTAAAACGCATTTATGTCTGTACTGAGGTTATAGTGAAATAAACTTTAGGCTGCCACACCAACTTTTTCTTTTTATTCAAAGCCTGACGAAGTGATCACCTTGGAAAGTTTATATTCAACGAGTAATCTAACACAAAATATCTTTAATTAATAATTAACATGAATTTGTGTAAAAACTCCAGTCATAACCGAACATTTTCCTATAAATTTTTGGTGGGCTTACATGAATATTTTTCTGCTTTACTAACTTCAGTATATTACGTACTAAATGACATAAAATAACTAGATATTTAACAACTATTACATATCGAGTATTAATTTTGGTCCATCCTTATTTTTTACCCGTTTTGTTGAGCTTGTGTCACTTTTACGAATAAATGTATTTTTAATCTAAACAAAAAATGTCTTCTCTACCCGCTTCTCTTAATTTATCCAACTCTGTACCTTCACTTGGCGTGTATCTTCATTTCTTATCTTACCCATTTTATCATAACCACCACATCTATCTAATATTCTCTTATTTCCTTCTATTGTATTCATGTATAAGCTTTGTTCGGTAGAAAAAAATTACGAAAAATTATAATTTCGTTTGATGGTCTCCCTAAATTGTTCTTTCCCAAATTAATTGATCTGTCTTCTAGTATCATCCCTTTTTATATTGTCTTTTAGTGTTTGTTTTCATGAACCATTCAGCAATGAAATTTGACAATTCAGAAGGAGTTAATGCAAGAAAATACAATAGAAAGAGAGAGAGATTTTTTTCCTTCTCTTCTACTGAACAAAGAAACAAAATGAATACATACAAGAGAAGCCATCGCTTTCTTAGAAAAGGATGTATATAACAAATTATAATTATGGAAATTATATACTTGAGAGTATTTTTATAGTTTTTTGGAATTTCCGTTCTCATCTAGAGTTTTACCTCTTCAGAATTTATTTTTATTCATTCCATTATTAGATTTTTAAGTTTAAAACTTGTAAAATATTTCACAAAATATTACATATATCAACATGACGAGAGTATTATAGAGGTGTCAAGGTTGAGCAAATGGCCAAGCACGTAAGGTTGGCTTGAGTAAATTCGTCCATTTCATAATCACTAATGAACGCATCCAAAATAATTAATAATAATCGGAAAAAGTGAATAACAAATTATATGGGTCATGCATGTGTATTCATTGTCATCTGAAAAGTGAAGAGAAGCCTCTAGCTAGCATGTAGGACTTATATGAGTTGTCTCTATCTAAGGGTAAGATCGAGATCGAGATCGATCGAATTTTTAGGTTTGCAATACTTGGACATGTTTCGGTACACTCATTAACAGAAAAATGATGTGCATTCTTGAGCCAATCAATGTTGGAAATTAACTGGCAGTTTTCTCATACCATTTGTCCACTTCGCAAAAAATAAAGAAAAGGATTTTGTCACAACAAAATACAAAGAAAAGGCCATTGTGCGAGGTCACAAATGTATACTATACTACCTCCTTCTTCTTTTTTCTTTTTTCTCTTTTTCCTAATGATTTAAAATATCAGAATAATCCAATATATAAAAATAATATTTTCACTTTCTTAGTATAGTATTGTTTCTAATATTTGACTTAATTATTTCTAAAAATATAGGATTAAAAATGATTGTTCTTTGCCTCTTCTTCATTTTGGGTGTTATTAATTAAGCCCCTGTTTGGCCCCCATTATGGGGAAAAATTAATGTGTGGAATAGTATTTTTTGAAAAATTAGTGATTGAAAAAGAAGGAAAAATTTTCGATTTACGTGTAATATTATTTTATGGAAGATTGTGAGGTTGAAAATATGAGAGAAAAATGAAATGTAATGTAATAAAAATTAATGGGGCTCAAACGTGGGCTAATTAATTACATAGAAATAGTTTTCTTCTTGTATTTCAGTAATAATAAATCTAATTTTGTGACGCTTTAATGTAAATTTGGAAGAATAAATCTACGAGCTCGAGCATTCTTCAAAATTTTAAATTTAAATTAATTTTCTAGAGCAATATGTTGGTTACCAATAATGCAAGTTTCTCTTATCTGAAATTACCAAAATTAAAAAATTAATATAGTAATAGATACATCAATTTGAGCCCCTGTCTAGTTTAGATAAAAATTAATTTGTTAGTAAATTTTGATAAAAATTAATGAAATGTGTAATTGAAAAGTTGATAAAAGTCATGAATTCTATAAAATATGTTGAAAGTGAATTTAGAAAAAACTGAATTTTAAGAAATGGAGCCAAATCATTGTGTGTTTTGTACAAAAACTACATCTAAATTGCTTGTCATAGTATGAACCAGAATTGATAGCACACCAAAATAAGCATTTAACATTCAATTCCAATATTGTACCTTTCTTGTGATTTTCATAATGTATTGTCGAATAGGATTGGACACTATAACAAACAAATTTTTAGTTTATTTTTTCATTAATGCCGACCATTTTTTTTTTTTTCAATCTTCCATCCAAAATATGTCAATATTTGCACATGATCTAGCTAGTCTCGAGAGGAATACATATTTCTTGTGTATTGAATGTTCCACCCTCAATGTCCCTCTAATTAATCCCGAATACTTTTGCCTTTTTGAATGATAGAGTGATCGATATATCTATATGTATGTGTGTCAATCTTTCGCGATTTAAAAGATTTTATTTTTCAAAAAGAAAAGTTTAAGTGTGTATAGAAAACATTTGGAACCTGAAATTATTAAAAATATTATGAACTAAATTAAATTTGTGGGTCACCTCTCGTTGATTAAATTGTTTTTTCTCTTGTTTTAGAATTGATTAGATCCTTAGACATTGAAATATGTTTACAGATGGGGGAACAAGATAGGCTAAGAAGCCAAGCAAGAGTCTAATCATAACATGTTAATTAAAGTATTTCTCTGAGAAATTGTGTAATTTTTAATACTATTATGGACCACTTTTAAAATGTTACACTTTCCCCTCCTTATAACTTAGTATTGATTTGGTTTAATTAAAAAAGTTAATAAAAATTTAAATTAAAGTTAATAATTAATTTTAATAGCATATTTTATGAGACCCGCAACTTTATTTTCAACCGTGCATTCTATCAATTTTTATAAAAATTTACTAAAATTAATTTTTTAGCAAAACGAAACATGGGTTTAATTGCTATACAAGGACTTCATGATATTCTTCGTCGTCTTTTTGGCAGGCACATATTATGACTCATAGTCCATGAACGCGACAAGAGCGCGAGCAATAACATGAGACATGATATTCGTCATGTTCAATTTTGGAGGTCATTTGGAGTAAAGTAAAATTAAACGTTTGTTAAATTACTGAAAACCCATCAATCCTTTCTTTTCTTTTTTTTTTTTTTTGAATATACACATTTCAATTAAGTTCGAAATATGCCTCAACAGATACATCCCTTTTAGGTAGCGTACATATCACATGAAATATGTCTCAATAAAAGGAAAAGTCGTACCAAAACAAATTAAACAATCGGAATAAATGGCTTGCTATCCAAGAGAGTATATTAAGTCCCGTTTGGTATCAATTTTTCACTCCAAAAAATCATTTTGTTGATAGTTACATCACTATTTCAATCGTAATTTTTCACTTCTTCACTCACAGGTGAGACCCATTTTCTTTCTAAAGATAAAAAAATCAATTCTCATTATCACTGTCGAACATGCCTTAAATAACATGAATGAACTATTGCTCATCTTATATTAAGCCCTCGTTTGGTTAGAATTAAAATTAGATTTTTAGTAGATTTTGGTAAAGGTTAATGAAATATGTGGTTAAAAAGTTGTAGGACTCATTAAATATGTTGTTAAAATTGATTGTTGACTTATATTAAAATCCATATTTAAATCATTATCAAACAGGGGCTAAACACCGATGATATGTCATATGCATCCCATGGTGAATTCATCATCGATGCTTAAATGCCCATTAGATCATTCGTAACTAAGCCCCTGTTTGATTTCCATTCTTTTTTCATTAAAATGAAAAATATAATCGTTATCCATCACATCAAATTATTAAATTTAAATTTTTATCTCTTGTGTAGGTTCGTAACGATTATATTTTTAATTCTCATTATTCCAAAAAATAAGAAACAAATGGGTGCTAACTAATTTTACTTTTAAAAATTAGATTGTACAAAGTCGGACAAAGAATGATAGGTATATAATCATCAAGTTAGAAAAGTAAATCAACTCGTGTTCTCACAACCGTTCAGTGTTAGGTAAAATCCAAGACTCAGAAGTCAACCATCCTGTCTTGTATGCCAAATAATTTAACCTAATGGCACAAATACCTAGTCACTTCAATTGACAAGATAACGTAACGGCAAAAACGTATCAGAATAATCAGTGTAAAACCAAGTGAACAATTCCGGTACGGCAACTCAAAATTTTTATTTCGTTTGATAAACATTTTTATGTAAAAATATATTTTAGAATAGTAAATTGATGTGAAATGTGTGGTTGAAAAATAAAGAAATTTTTTTTATTTATGCGTTATATTATTTTAATAACAAATGTGTGATTAAAAAAAGAAAAAAATGCATTTTGAAAAAAAATGACTACCAAATGACACCATAGATATTTGAGCCCTGCTCCCTGTTACGGGTTGGGACAGAGGTCAGGGACAGATGCGCCATGTGGCGCCCCTGTCTTCAACCTTATCCCCAATCAGGGATAGGGAGATTTATTCTTGATATTTTACCTAAACATGAGATGGAAAATAAATTTACTGAGATTATGAGATTGTGTTAATTCACCTAACAAGTTGGTGTCAAACGAATGTGATGGGCCCGTTGGATTGCCTTGGCTAAAATTTTGTGATTGACCCTTAAGGTGGCTATTGAAGTTGTCCCACATCGATTGTGGAGAGGGTTAATATTCAATTTATAAATATGAGGGAAAGCCTCATTTTTTAGCTAACTTTTGGGGTGAGAGAGATCCAATACTGTCCAACAGTTATTTTATCACATTCTTGATAAATAACTTACTAATCTAACTACAATGGATTAAAATTTATTATAAAATATAATTTTTACTAATGCCAACACCATGCATCTATTTTTAACATCTGTCTAGAAATTTGTGCTCCCATATACATTTGGGATTAAACAAGACAAAGAATGAGACGAAAAAATAAATAAAAATCATCTCTTATTCATCGACTGCCACCATCTCTTGTTCTTCATTACATTTGATACTTGGGAATAATATCCACTTCTGCATGCAATTTCTAATTCCTACAACCTGGATAGATTCATTAAGAAAAGAAAAAAATATCATCAAGCATCAACATACAATATTAAACGAAGTCGTCTAAAAAATTAAATTTTTATAAATATTTTATTTTAAACGTACTTCAGTTTTTAACATGTCCCCACAACTGTAGATCAAACTATCTTTTTAATTATTTAATAACGTTTGACAAGGATATTTTTATATAAACTTTGGATGAGTGCTTACCAAATGCATGCTTGTAAGGCAACGGCTGATTTTACATTTCAATTAAATGAAAATAAGTTATTGCTGAACCCTGTCTCACTAATAATTTTTTGTCTTTGTTCATCCACATCCCATAAGAGCTGTCCATTACCCTGAAAATGATCATTTTGTCCATGTTAGACGGAATATAAGTACTTATTTTATCAATAGATTCTGACCTTCAAGGATTATGCCATAATTCTAATCTGGAGATCAATAATTTAATGAAATGAAAAAGATACATACACATTCACAACCACACGCGTTAGTTCATTTCTATTTGTCATAGTAGATGAAATTATCTTATCGCAAGGAAAAACGAGCCACTCGGATTCCTTTATAAATAGTAGAAAGCTATGGCGACCTAATACAAAATATGTATTATCCAAGATACCCCTTGGAGAATCATTTATTAGCCCCCGTTTGTTTCTCATTTTTGCACAAGAGATAGAAATTCAAATTTGGTTACTTGATGTGATAGATAACGGTCATATTTTTTATTTTAATGAGAAAATAATGGAAACCAAATAGGGGCTAGAAAAGTAGGTTGAAAAGCTTGGAGGAGATAAATATACAACCCCTGTTTGGTTCAGCTAAAGTTGATTAAAATTTAAATGTCAAAGTCAATAATTAATTTTAATTACAGATTTTGTGGGATCCACAACTTTTCATTCACTCATTCCATCAACTTTTAATAAATACGTACCTGAGGGAGAGTATTTGGCATATGAGATTGTTGAAATGGAAGGGGAGACAAACTATCCAGACGAGAATAGCAATTGGGTGCCGTCAAGCATGTGTTTGTCTCATGAATGACTGGTGGCTGTATAGGGCTGCATTGTTGCATAGTTGGCAGTTGTGATGCCAAGCTATTTAAACTCTGAATAATATTCATATTAATTAAATAGAAAACAAGAAATGAGAGAAATTATTAGTACAACAAAAGTATACATCAAATGTTTGATAAGTTCAACTCGATGTTACAAGTGAGCTTATGTTCCTTAATCTTGTCGAGTAGTGTTGAATCGAACTCGTGTCTGTACCTGATCAGGTCTAACCATGATAGCATCCAAGTCCATGCCAAAGTCGTAGAACATGGGATTCACTGAAGCAAGCTTCATTGAGAGGAACTGAAAAATGGGAAAACAAAAAAACACCTCAATAAAGTTTCACTTTAATAAAGTATAAACACAGAAAGGGGAAAAAATAGGAAGAAAAGGAAAAGATTAATTACCTCCACTTGCTTTTGTAGGGACTGGACATAGTTGATAATTTCATCCAACATGAGGGCCTTTCCAGTTACCTGTTTCTCAATCAAGCCACATGAAGCTGTCAGAGAAAAACCCTTTACCAAATACCAATTATTTTTAAGTTTGAGATTACTGAACATAAGCGCTTAAATTCACCTTGTCACAACCAGGAACAAGAGATTGGAGTGCCTTCATTCTTTCACTTATTTTCTCCCTCCTCACCTGAATCCATTTGAAAAACTAAATTATATTTATCCATAATTGCACAATCTACATTCCGAACAAGATAAGAGAAGAAATTAATGATTAATGAACAGTGTACCCTTTCTGCAAGGCTGTGGCTATCAGTTGCCTGACCTCTTCTTGCTCTTACATGAATATAGCCTTTTGGGTCTTCTTCAGATTCTTTCTTCTCTTCTCCAGGCTGCTTCTTGTCTACAACATTCTTTTGCTTCTTTCCTTTCAATTCTTTCATATCCTAATTACCAAATTAATTTTAATAGAATTTTTTGATAATAAACCTGTAGAATAATCTATAAACTTTAGGACTTAATGCGTAAGGTTTTAACCTTGGGTTGAGCAGAATTTGATGAAGACCTCATTAATTTTCCTTTTCTCTTCTTCTTCTCCGCTACGGAAGTTATCTTTTGAGAGACTTGTTGATCACTACTCTCATATTTATCAGAAACTGAAGAAGAGTCCATACTGTTCTTGTTTTTTATGCTCATCAAAGAATTAGACTCATTATCGCTGAAAGAAACTTTTGTACTCTGGTCAAGGCATCTATTTCGAAGAACACCAAGATTGGAAGGCACAATAACCTGTCCAAATTCAGCGGTATTTGCACTGTTTAGTTGTTCGCAAATTTTAATGATGGAAGAGTTTGGTTGCAGAACAACTGAGTCAATAGGAAAAGGGTGCTGCTGATTATATGATGAAAAGGCTGCCATTTTTCGTTTGCTTTGGAATTCAAAATAAAACGCTTGATGGAAGAGAGATTTAGAAGGTAGCAGTGGTTCCAAGGGAAATTTTAGGTATATATAAACGTGATGAAAAGAGAGCCCTGGGGCGTAGTCCAGTGGTGTAAATGATAGGAGTGAGGTTATTTCACGTCTTACTGACAGTCACGACGTGAGGGTTCGATTCCTAAGACATAGAATGAAACTTCTTGTAGGCGTAATGTACAAGCAGCTCTTGTTCTCTAACCTGTTGAGACATATCTCGCGATTTATCTTCCTCACAGATCTCTAGAGACAGAGCGATAGGAGCCCTCAAGGCAACCTCAACCTTTTGAACGTGATGAAAAGAGAGAGAATACATATAAAATTTTCTGAAATCTTTTTCTACTCTAATCCCCATGCATTTGCTTTATATTTGACTGGTCTTTTCACACACGGATACACACTGTAGTGCATGAATAGTATTTCTCAAGGAATGGACGTGGGTGGGATTCGGGGGTATTGTTTGTTTGATTTCAAGTTTTATCTTCAATCATGTTCTTGACTCCCTTGTTTGACCCCCTTACTCTTTTATTTCTCTCTTCTCTCTCTTTCAATCACACAAATTTTTATAAAATAATACTTTACGTTAATCCAAATTTTTTCTTTTCTTTTCAATCACACATTTTTCAAAAAAATACAATTTCAAACGTTAAAATTTGAAAAAAAAAAAAAAAAAGGAGGGTCAAACAACGGCATAGTGTCAAGTGACGGTGGCTTATGATTAGACAATTGTTTAAAAAAACAGTTTTCCGCACAATACTTTTTGAACTCCAATAAAATGTGCATAAAGATGTCAACCATTGAATGTAGGCTAAGCATTATTGCATTATTCTGCCATTTTTACTGGGGAGTTAATTAATCCATTCGCAATTACAAAAAATTACAGTTGACGACAGTTACTTTTTTAAGTCCTTCAATTCCGTGAAGCAGATCTCTCTACAGTATATGCGTTTTCAGGGATCTGTTATCATTCAAGGACAATTGTTATTATGGATGTTTTTAAGTCGCGCATTTTGACCAGGAAAAATAGAAAGAGTTGTCATGGTTATTTTTGGGCATTTTTTGATAAGTGGTGCCTAAATCCCCTAAATTATGATGGAAAATCGAGGCCCGTTTAATTTCATAGGTTATAAGTCAGGATTGAAAAATTAAATCCACACAACAATTGAAGTAGTCCAATTATATTATGTATTTAGAGGTAATCAGCCCATTGGACCAAGTGCTCAATATCCAATTTGGAGGTAATTGGAAAATCACATGAAAGATAAATAAATATAATTGTTATCTTTTTCCAACCATTTTATCTCGTTTTTGAACTCTATCTTTTAGTTTTGATTTAATCTTGCAGTTTTGATTTAACCTAATCTTGCAAGATTTTTTTGGAAAACTCGTTTCTTTTTTGAAGTCTATAAATTGGAGACTCTCCTCTTCATTTTATACACACCAAAAACTAAGAGAAAAACAAAGAAAGAACTCTCCATGCCTTGTGCAAAAACACGACACCTCCTCTGCTTTCTTTGTGAATTTGTCTTTGTGACTTAAAAATGGCCTTCAAATTGGAGATACATTTGTGGTGTGAATCAAATTTTTGAGCCTAATCTAAAAAGGAAAAATCGTTCTTTAATTTTATGGTTTTTGGTTCTTGGTTTTCTTCCATTTAATCTCTACAAATCCTAAACTAATCGGTTATTTGGTTCGATTTTTAGGTGGATTTGCTGCACGGTTATAATATTATTTTTGCATCCAATCAAATATTAATTTCACTCGTAAATTCATAAGAGCGATGCTACACGTATATCAAAGAATCCATAATGGTATACATTCTCCTCACATGGAAGTGGACCCACTTCCAATAAAATATAATTTATCCAAAGTGAATCTCCTTTCAGGTGAAAAGGTGGACACACTTTTGAACATTGAATTATGTACAAGTAGCATTTTTCCAGTCATAATTAATAATTACTATTAACAGTGCGCACGGGTTGGGATCCAAGCCGACTTGCTACAAACTGAATCGATCCTAATTGAACACGTTCGATTTAAGTTGGTTCGAACGGCAGAAGTTTCAAAAATCACAAAAGCACTAGCCACCAAAAACCACCATAACCATGACTCCATTGCATCCATTTTGCAAAAATAAAACTTAAAAAAAAAAAAAAAAATTGATCTGGTGGTGTCGTGTGCGTTGATGGTGGACCTCGAAGTCTGTGGCGACTGCACATGGGGTTTGGGTAGTGAACATTCGCCGAGTTTGGGTGGTGCTAGAATTTAGAGATTGCAGAAGGAGGGGAAAAAAGAATTTTTTTTTATTTTTTGAAAAAAATGGAACCAGTTAGGATCCAACCGATTATGAACCAATTTTTTCGGGTTGGGTCCATGACCAACTCAAAAATCGAACGAAATGGGTTCCAAAATTGACCTATATCGGTTCAGAAAGGTAGTATTAAGAGCATTCACATGTGAGTAACAAGTAACATTATAAATATTGAGAATACACGCAACGGATTTAAATTAATCAATTATTTTTAGCTCCATGTGTAAATTCCCCTAGTAGCGTCAAGTAAAATGGGAGGAGTCTAAACCGTTAAAACGGTATTTAAAAATGATTTTTGAAAAGAAATGAAATTTTAAAAAAATAGAGAGGCTTGGTTTGTACAGTGCGATAGTTAGTCACATCTCGATCAACTTTGAAAGGAAGTGACCGAATCATTTTAACATTGTTATTTGTACATTCAATCAANGTGCGATAGTTAGTCACATCTCGATCAACTTTGAAAGGAAGTGACCGAATCATTTTAACATTGTTATTTGTACATTCAATCAAATTAATTAAGCTCCGACAAGTCAATATATATTTATATATTTGATATCAATTGCAATATCTAAGTCACTGCCTTACGAAAATTTGCTTCATAGTTCATAAATAGTCAGATCGAGGTACAATGTAATGGAATTTATGCACTGACGACCGACCATTAGCCAAACTTTCATACACATGTTTATCATGTAAGTAAAGATTTTATCTTCAACGTACTTACCAACTAAATTAGAAAATATTTTCATCTTCATGCTGCTAATTTAGTCATCAAATGGTTCGAGGGTGATCGGTCCCCAACCTTCTTTCTCCATGAGCTAGAGAGGAGATTGGAGCTTCAGTCAGCCAACGCCTGCTGAAGGGGGGAGCCCAGGGCTGCCCCAAGCCCATTTTGATTTTTCAAAGGTTAAAATAAAAAAGTTCAATTTTATTTTTTTATTTTTTTGAAATACCCGCTGGCTCAGTTCCTGCAGACAGAAATACAAGCCTATATAAAACCAAAAAATAAATGAATGTATTGTGTCTTTTCTATATAACCCTACGCCCTATCAAAGATCAGATTGTCATGAATGAATTAATCACGAATTTGGTTCAGACAAAACTTGTTTGTCAAGGGATCATTATCTATGTGATTTTGGAACAGTGGAAAATCTGGAATTGATTTTGAAGAAGATGCTAATTTACTCAACAATGATAATTGTTTCTTCCAACAACTTGCGTGAATACATCCAAACCAAAACCCTATTTGCAAAGGTCTTTTTCGAAGAAACACCGGGTCCACTAGTGTGTGGTGAGGTTTATGTTTTTCCATACTGTTCTGGATATTGGATATTGAAGAACGTATGTTCAAGTCTCGTTGTTACCTTAAAAGTTAACGGTAAAATTTCTAATTTGTATCTCTTATTTGAAAGAAACTTAAACAAGAGGAACGGAATAAGAGCTTATTCTTATTTAAATTTTCGACAACCCAATTTTCAATATTTGTTTATATAAGTGGTATGACGATATTAAAAAGTGGAAATTATATGTAAACAAGCATTTAAGTTTTTC
>NC_036248.1:5482344-5485879 GCF_002742605.1 Olea europaea var. sylvestris | reverse complement strand
GTGGGAGTGCCAGAACTCCAAGAATGCCGACAATAGTCCATACAAGACTTAGCAGAAAAATACCCAAATTACTGGAGTAGACATCAAAGGATTGAGGAAACATAATTATTTTAAAAAAAAAAAAAAAAGGGGGCCGATGGATATCTTGAAGCATAAGATCATCGATTGAGGTTCAAGTCGATCAAGATTAGACTGCGAGACGACCCTTAACACATTGCTGTTTTTGCTAACAGTAATGATAAACAGTGTGTCTTCTTCTTACTGGGGGAGTTCTACAGAGGACGAAAATTGCCATTGCTATGACCAAAGCAATAATCAGTCCTAGGAGGGGCGACGATGAGGATGACGATTCTTCGACTGTTTCGCAACAGAACTTTCCCATCTTCTTCTCCTCCTCCTAGCAATATACAGCAGGGCCGTTTTTGAAAGAATAAAGAAGTTTTATGCAGAGAAGTTTCGAGGTTCAGGGAATTTAAGGTCATGTTTTGTCCGCATCTCTGAATGACATCCAATTGAAAATTGACACATTTATTCATCAAGTATGTTTTGTTCTTCTCACTTTTGCAACTTGTGTGGCCAGAATTGAATTCTCACCAATCACCACATATTCTTTGTCAAACTTTCACTTGATTACAATTAACTTTTAAGAGTATTTGTCAAATAAAGATCAAAAAGAAACTACAAAAATTATGGAAACTTTTAGATAGTTCAATATCTGGTATCGATTGAGGTATTCGTACAGAATCTTGCGTACATTTTCCATTAACCAGTTATGATGTTACTTTACCTATGCAAAAAGGATGAATAAATAATAAGATGGACGAAAATTTATTCGACATTTTTTTTTTTTTGGCAACAAATACAGGTCTGTACATCAACCTAGCCACATCCTTTTTCCATGAAAAATTCACAGTTCTAGGCGTCCACCTGAAAGCAACATCACTGCCAATACATCGCACGGAGGATCATCGGACATGGGTATTTCGATAAATTGTATCAGCTGGATATCAAAAATTCATTTTGACACCAAAACTGTGGATTGAAGGAAAGCTAGGCGATTTCTGGTCAGCGTTAACTTCTCCTCTGCTTCTGCTGCTTTTTCTCGAGCCCCTCGAACAATTTCCTCTGGAGCTTTCTCTGTAAACTGTAAAAATTGTAACGGAAATTGTGAGATTATAGGTGACTGCACGCAGGCAAAAGAGAAGACAGAAAATTGATGCCCGCAAGAGTGTGTTAATATCAGAACTAGATTTGGCTAAAGCTTTCATTTTTTCCTTTATTCAAGGGTTTTTTTTTTTTTTTTTTTTTTTTTTTTTAGCAGATATATCCACCATGTGAGCAAGAGGAAGATAAGCCTCCAAACCTTCACTCGCAACAAGATGGACTGATTGATTGGCGTCTCCTGCATATCATCTCTTATCTATTAGATATCAAAGATGGGCTATGATCATACCAAGTCTATCTCGATTCCAACATAAAAAAATGTTAAAGAAATATTCAAGCCAAAAATAAATAACTTGACTTGACCAAGAAAAAGGTAAATTCTCGATGAACATACCAGGGGGAGATTCTGCGAAAGTGACGTTCTGTAAATCCAGTTTGGATAGGTGAGCCATAACTTCCTTTTCCATCTGCACCATGACAGTGTCGGATAATGTCTCGTACAAATGAATATAATCAAATTCTGGTCCATTGACTTTGCTTAGTTGTTTTTGAGTAATGACATATGGAATATTAAACTTCTAGCTGTTTGCGTAATTAAGACATGCCAAAATTACTTAAGAAAGAGTGCAAACGTGAATTCTTAATGAGCCATAACTTCCTTTTCCATCTGCACCATGACAGTGTCGGATAATGTCTCGTACAAATGAATATAATCAAATTCTGGTCCATTGACTTTGCTTAGTTGTTTTTGAGTAATGACATATGGAATATTAAACTTCTAGCTGTTTGCGTAATTAAGACATGCCAAAATTACTTAAGAAAGAGTGCAAACGTGAATTCTTAAAATGAAATTATCAGCAGATGATTAGCAATTTCCTACTGTGTTTCATGTCAATCTAAGGTCCTAAAGGATAGGACTAACTCCAGAGAGTTTCTTCCCATATTCAAAAGAAACATTCAATGTTTGTAAGAAAACCATAACATTGTCCTATGTAGTGGGTCCTACTTGTAGAATCCACATCTGTTTTATATAGGAATGATTATGGTAATTGCAATATTTTACTTAAAGCATCTCCAATAGATTTTCTAAATACAAAATGCTCTTTATTTTAAAGTGTCAATACTTAAAATAAGCCCCCAAAGATTTGCTATTTCAACTTTTTAAAATAAAGAGTGGATTTAACTCTTCAAATTTAGAGAGCCAAACCCACCCTCTATTCTTAATGTACGATTATTGCATTTAATAAATTACATATTTCACTACTATACTTCTTAAACTATTTAAACCACATTTAGATCGATTGGTCAATTGGCATATAGAAAATTATGTTGAATAAAATATGAAGAAAAATTAATAAATGTTTCTTGAGAAAAGCAAAATGAAGAGCCAAAATAAAGAGCTTGTTGAAGTGTATAAAAATTTTAACCCTCTAAATTTGAAAATGCTCCCTATAATACATAAAATGCTCTTTATAAAGAAAGAGTCTTGGAGATGCTCTTAATTGGCTTGCATGTGTAGTTTGAATCAAATGAACATGATAACATCTATGAGAGTAATCAACTCCATCAAAATTTTTTCCAAGTTGCAAAACAAGAAAACAGGTATTATTGAAGCAGAATATATATGCATTAAGCTGAGGACAATCAAAGCTGACTGGAGGAGGTGATTCGTGAACTCCCCAACTTACAGATATATACTGAAGGACTTCTGAATTTGCAACAACTGATGCAGATATACGCCGTCCTGGCTCAACAGAGTATTCTGCTCGTGCATTTCGAATTGCTCTTATCTATTTAATGAGAAGAAGAGAACATATCATGAGTCATTTAAATCCTACGACAATTCATATACTTGCTTGTCATCTACATATCAAAAATAAGCAAGAATGAACTCTAAAGACTCACCAAAGCCTGTAAATTCTCAAATTTTTTCATTGATTCGGCTTGCCTTGGGAGTGATGTTGATGGCCAAGCAGATATTATAAGAGCTTGTTCTCGATATGGTAATGCCTGTATCAAAATAATTAGCCATGGAAAATAATCTGCAATATAATGGGGAAACTATAGGACACCTTGGACTGATCTGTTTAATCAAGCTAAGATTCAAGTGGTAGAATGTGATGTAAAATAAATTCTCAATATCAGCAACTTCAAAACCTTGAACTTTATTTCGTGATATCCCAAAATAAATTGAACAATCCGTTTGGGCTGATAAAAATTGTACATTATTGTGCTCTCAACAGTAAATTTTGAATTAGTGCACAACTCATAAAAGTTCTTCCATAAAAAGAAGCCAATTAGAAAATTCCTAATAGAAAACAGGGACTTCATACCTGCCAGAGCTCTTCGGTGACAAATGGCATAAATGGAT
>NC_036248.1:5452739-5481816 GCF_002742605.1 Olea europaea var. sylvestris | reverse complement strand
GTCAACAGAGTCCACTTATCCTAGTATGTCATTAATTGTTTGTCATATCTTCCTTCTTTCTATCAATTAGGTGAATTTCTACCGTATTTCCTTCTTAGTTCCACTACTTAAGTAGCTTCTTATAGAAGTCTGGGGCAACAATCATCTATAAGATATTAGTAATGAAAAATCAAGAGTTTTATCTGACCTTAAACGCCAGCATAGCTTCCCAAGCAGATAAATCACTTTGACTGGGCAAATTTTGTAACAAAAACTTGCCAGCATTCCATAATTTGTTGGTGAATGCTTTGTTAGAAGTCAACCTCTCAGTTGATAAATTTAGATCCTGCAACAAAAAAGATGAACATTGAACAACAATTAACATTACAATTTATTTACTAATTTTTTTTAAGCTAAAACAAGAATGTTAGCACTATAAAGGACCAAGATGTTTTCAAGAAGCACGAACCTGACCAGCAGTTCCCAGAGAAAGAGTGAAGCGCAGAGCATCAGTTCCATACTCTTTTATTGTATCTAATGGATCTATGACATTTCCTAATGTTTTGGACATTTTTCTACCCTGAAAAATACAAGCACAATTAATCTGATATCATATTATATACAAGGAACAGAAGAACAAATAACTGTGTGATAAAAGTATTCAGTACAAGTTGCAACGGTGGGTGGAAAAAAAAAATATTTATACAAGTACATGCCTGTATGTATTGACTGTTCAGGCAGGCAGTCATTTAAGATCCTTCCAAGAGGGAACTCAAAACTTCAATATTAGTTACCTCATTAGTAGACTTCGAACTTCTGCTGTAAATTATGTTATGAATTTATTATTTCAAATTACAGATGATATATTTTACCAAATTGTTAATATCAAATTATAATATTTGAACATTTTAAATTAACTACACAATTATTTTAAAATTAGTACTCTAAAAATATGTGCATTAATTTTCTAAGATTATATATATTAAGATTAGGGATAGGATATATTTGTAATAATTTTGTTAAATCAGTAAAGGATATTTACCAGTAAATTACTTATTTTGACCATTAGTGATGGGGAATAAGGATAGAAGATATAGAAGAAGACAAGGTTGAAGATATAGTTTGATTTGAATAAGATGAAATAGTTTTATTATATAGGATTTATTTATTTACCAAGATTTAATTTAAATTTAAGTTTCTTTACTTTATAAATAGGACGTAGGATTTCATTTGTGACTAGACTTGATTATTGATTTAATATTAATTATTTCTTCCCCAAAATTATTTTCTATTTTCTGCCATCTCTTTCTCTTCCCTATTTCTGTGTTACGTCGGTTAGGCTTCCCTTGTTGTCAAAATATAAGTTTTTTACATTCAAGAAAAAAAGTAGATAAAACTAAACCAAACATGCACTTATTTACCTCTTGGTTTGAATTGCCGTTGGTCAGAACTTTATTCAACTAAATTTCTAGCCACATTGTTTCTTTTGCAAGGATATCATTAAAAAATTCAAACTACATGTAGATAAAGCAAAAAATTATTACAAAATAATCATTGTTTCAATATCATATTGCAATATGGATATCAAGAATATTAAACAAATCCTGAGTTTAAACCAAAATAAACAACAAACATGTCCAATTAAAACAAACTATAATATATGCACGCAAACCTTTTGATCAATTGCTATACAAACACTAAACAGAAGCTTGCAGACAGAAGTGTTATTGGCAAGAGAAAATAGCCACATATACAAACATCTATGCTTACGGCACTTGAAAACAGGTTTGTTCAATTTTATTTTTATTAAAAACATAGGTACCAAGTGCAACATCATCACTTGAAATATAATCTACTCACTTGAGAATCTCGGATAAGTCCATGAAGATAAATATTTGAAAATGGAACTGTCCCGGTGAATTCAATTCCCATCATTACCATTCGTGCCACCCAGAAGAACAATATGTCATGCCTGTTCAAATAGTAAAGCTTTTATAGATCTTAACACGCTCAACTAACTTCATAATCTTTCATAAAGATCTCTTCTAAAGAATAATGATGTTTTGCATTAACAAAGGAGTTATACTAAATGAGTCTGCCTTACAACCTGAAGGATTCAGGTTGGTTTCACAGAAGACAGAAAGTGTGCGCAGCTCAGCTTGAAAGGGAATTAAAGATTTCATAACAAACTTTATCCCAGGTATAAAAAAACTTAATATAATGCAAACTTCACACTTATTATTTCAAGAGGTGGGAATTAAAAGAATTCCTTTGGCCAATAATCTTAACTTGTTATGGGGCAATAGCCCCACATGGAGCACCAGGTAGCATAGACTCTAGTTGTAGTTGAAAAAAGGATGGAAGAATCCCTTCTTGCAGCGATAACTCTTCCCTTATTCAAATACTCTACTGCCAAAGAAGTTTTCAGATCAAATCAGTAAGAACTATATGAAGATGAAGCGTGATTTGGATAGTGTCGTATGAATTTGACCTCAAGATCTCTTCTCCCTGTTCGTACCAAATAAATGATCCTGACTTCTTGTAGCATTTAACACCTCTTAACCAAAATCTTAAGAATCATCCAGTTTATGCCATGTACAGAAAGTTACATAATAATTACTAAAATATTTCTGAAAAAAGAGTAGAAATCGAATTATGTTACCAGTAAATATTGGCATGAGCTTCTAGAGGTCATTGCTAAGCAAAATGAGGCAGCTTGGTGTTTATTATAAGTTAAGCCACAATAATAAAAAGAGGACATCATGCTACAGCGAAGAAGCAGGGCATAATTACATCACCATTCCTAAAGACAAACACCAAAAACTTCAGTATTTGAATATCCAATATTATAACTCTTCTTCATGCATCGCATCTTCCCAATGAGTTAAATATAATGAGATGGTAATGACAAGCATAACTTAATGTTAGTCCAACAGTATGCATTAATGCTGTGATTGACACTTGAAGTGCCTAATTGATTTTCTCAATGGCAAAAAAGGCACCTGGGCTCTGTCCTCAAGTACATAAAGTGCGCTCCAAATATGGCAGTATATTCAGAAATAAAGAATATATAGGAAAATGCACGAGTCAAAAAGAAAATACCCAGTTTCAAGAACTGATGTTGGATAGAACCGCTTAAAATCCTCTGCCAACACATCTGGCCAACCAAGAGTGCTGAAAGGCCATAGAGCACTGACAAAAAATCAAATAGAATGGATTTAATAGTATTATTTTTGTGGTCAAACATATATTATGATCCATAATGTGGACAGGAAAGCATGCAGGTGTCAAAGTCCAAATCTGGATAAAAATTCAAGCCACTTTTTGTATCGGCATATGAAAACCAACCAATTTCAGAAGAACAAAAGTGAGGTAAGAAAGAAAATAAAAATTAAACTTTAATCAACTTAAATCTCTAGAGAGTTCAACATCCCCACATTGGCTCTTCATATTCCCAATGTATAGTTAGACTCTTTCCTCCTTTTCACTCTAACCAGCTCAAAATGGATTATTTTTGGTAAGCATTAATAAGCTCCAGCCAACCATGAACAGAACCAACACAAGCAATTCCATAAACATTTCTGCCTTACTACAGTGGAGATGCCTGGCATTCAGCTCTTCAACTCTAATAAAACCATGAGAGCTTCTTCAAAAAGAGAAGACAGGTTATTTACACTTCATACGACGATAGAAGTTTCATTACACAATAAAGGGTGCTGTGTAAAGAGCTCTTTCCAACATTTGTAGCGAAATATACAAGAATGTTTGAGAGAGCCATGTGGAACAGGAAGGCATTGGAAGTGAAAGATTTTTAGTCGAACCCACCAGGATATTTCTGAAAGACCACCACATCATCAACCAATTGTACATTTAGAAATCGCTGCAATCACTATGATGGGATGGAGAAACAGCATTGAGACAAGAAATGAGAATATTTCCTTGGGTAGGAGATCTAAAGCATTACCTACATATAAAGAACTATTAATTTTTTCTGCCAAGTCTAATTTCTTTTTTTTTTCGAAACCTAATATTTATAAGAGACTCGTAGATGCTTGATTAAACTTTGTATTAGTGATAAACTGATCTACTGCATTTCATCTGCTAAACTTTTTCCATTAATTGTACAAAAAGTTCTAATTCGCTAAAACCATACATAACACAACTACAAACCTAAATAGCTGGTCATTCCAGCTTCTGCAATACAAACTAAATAATTTATTACTTGATAATAAATAATGTTCATCACATGGTAGTATAATCCCCGAACATTTTGACAGCTAATGGTGTTCTATCTCATGGTAACCAAGAATAACAACCATTGAAAGTGTTTCCAACAGAAGTTCAAAGAATAATGTCAGTGTGTATTATATATCGAATGTTTCCACATGATTTTCCAAGACAAAATTCTTTATGAAGTACAGCAAAAAGAAGGTAAAAAGTGTAAAAAAAAAAAAAAAAAAACGTGATATTCGAAGATGGAAAGAAGAATCTGAATCCATATTTGAAGCAACAAACCTTGAAAACCAGGTGTCAAGAACATCTGGATCCTGATATATTTCAACATTTTTCCCATACTTCTTGTGAGCTTTTTCAATAGCTTCTTCTGTGCTCCTAGCAACTATGTATTCCTCTTCACAGTCTTTGCCCACAATGTACCAAACTGGTATGCGGTGTCCCCACCATAGTTGTCTGCTTATACACCAATCCTTGATATTTGATAGCCAGTGATTATATATCTAAGATCAAGCGTAAACATGTTAGGGAAATAGGAATCTGTGGGCTCTTTCAAAAAACTAAAGATAGACAATTTGCGAAAAACCAATTGTGTAAAAAAACTGTATAAGACGACATTAATGGCATGTCTACTAAGGTGAATTTGACAACAGCAGACAACATGAAAAGAAAACGTTTAAATTTTATTCATAGTACGGTCTAGTACTTGGTAATAAACAAGCCCTCTGCTCAAGAATTTGCCGAAGGAATGCCCAACTTTAATGTTGAGGCAATAACCACAAAATATTAAGCTTCAGAAGCTAGATAAATATAAAATAAAGACATACATTGCACTAATAGGAAAGACTAAAGGAAGTCAAAAGAGCCCAAATGAAGTGGGTAAAAGAAATCCCTAAATGCCCTTACCTTCTCAAATCTTTCAGGCACGACGGTTATTTCTCCCTTGTCAACTGCTTGAAGGGCCTTCTCAGCCAAGGGCTCCATTGTCACAAACCATTGCTTGCTTACTAGAGGCTCTATTATCTAATAAGAAGAAAAATGCTTATGATAAAAGGTCAACCAAAAAACTTCATTATGCAAAGTTCATTATCAAAATTTGAACAAGTAAAGAAATAGAAATCGCACTTCTCCACCACGTTGGGACCTGGGAACTCTAAGAGTGTGGGCTTCCTTTTTAACTGCCAACCTTGTCTCCTCAAGATCGGACCAAAGTTTCTTTCGTGCCTCGAACCGATCAAGACCACTGATTGTTTTAGTGCAATTATAAATCATTAGGCAGAACATAGAATCCTTCACCAGTCTTCAGTTTTTTGATATCCCAAAATTTTAAGCCATACCAGTATAATCCAGCAACTTCATTAAGTGTCCCGTCTTTATTCATCACATTAAGAATGGGAAGACCAAGTTTCCGTGCAAGAAGGTAGTCATTGTGATCATGGCCAGGGCTTATCTTCAAGACACCAGTTCCAAAGTCTTTATCTACATACTTCCATATCAACAAGACGTGGTATATTTAGATATAGGATATCCATTCAGAATAAGCAAGACATGTATAAAAATAATCTCAACAGTTGATAAAAAGAAAGAGACGAATGGATATTATACGTATAGAAGCATAAAGCATGCAGTATTGGAGCCTTTTCTTCCTGACACAAAAGAAATCGTATGAAGATCACAGTCACATAGAATAATCAACTATTATATGTCTGTTTACTCCTGATGGATGTGTGGAAACCCTGTTATTTTGCTTTTTGCATTTTGTTTCCAAAGTTGTTAAAGCAGAAGCAAAAGAACATGGTGCTTTTAGAAATCAAAACAAGGTCTTATTTTTGAAAACATTTCACTCATTTCTAGTAATGGCCCAGCAATTGTGACGCCAGCTATTACATGCCACAGACAACAAAATCTTATACTCAGTTCTTTGATTAAAAATCTAAGAATGTGTCTATGTGAATGCATGGGTAGTAGATGAAATTTGGAGTTTTAATTGCATTTTTGCAAATATACCATGTAGAAAATCATCAATTATGGCCACAGAAAAATGATGAATGGCTAGTGTCAAATTGCTCTACAACAATTGAGAACAACTGTAACAAACACCACCAAGGAACATGTCAGTATGCCAAACATTTAAAAGCATACAGTCACATAGAATAATCAACTATTATATGTCTGTTTACTCCTGATGGATGTGTGGAAACCCTGTTATTTTGCTTTTTGCATTTTGTTTCCAAAGTTGTTAAAGCAGAAGCAAAAGAACATGGTGCTTTTAGAAATCAAAACAAGGTCTTATTTTTGAAAACATTTCACTCATTTCTAGTAATGGCCCAGCAATTGTGACGCCAGCTATTACATGCCACAGACAACAAAATCTTATACTCAGTTCTTTGATTAAAAATCTAAGAATGTGTCTATGTGAATGCATGGGTAGTAGATGAAATTTGGAGTTTTAATTGCATTTTTGCAAATATACCATGTAGAAAATCATCAATTATGGCCACGGAAAAATGATGAATGGCTAGTGTCAAATTGCTCTACAACAATTGAGAACAATTGTAACAAACACCACCAAGGAACATGTCAGTATGCCAAACATTTAAAAGCATAGATAGATCATAAATCCATATTGTTGCACCTTGAGAATTCAACACTTCTAAATACTAATCCACATGTAAGGCCGCACTGTGTTGATGTCAACAGAGAGAATGATCAACATGGCAACAGCTGTTTTACCTTGTCTGAAATAATGGGTACATGCCGGCCATAAGTCATTGGGACGATAGCCTGCTTCCCTATGTACTTAGAATAGCGTTCGTCCTAGGAAACAGCAATAAGAAAATATCAATGGAAACCATTCAGGAAAATAAATGTTATCTCTTATCTTATTAGAACCACCAAAAGCTAGTATAGAAGATTGGATAAATTACAAGCATCAACAAAGTTAATTTAAGGTAGTATGCTACTAAAGGAATGGGCAAGGACAGAATGTACGAAAGCATCAGTAATTAAGGCAACTTTCCAATATCCTTTAGACATTATTTCCTTACAAAAAGGTTGACTTTTGTGAAAATTTTCCCACGTGTTACTCTATAATACAAGATAATTTTTCAGGCATTGGCCCAGTTTTTAATTGCCAGTGCATTATAGTAAAAATAAATCATGCAGTTAAATAAAACAAAATTAAGCAAGAGCTGGCTCTGGTTTCTTCTTCACGTTCTTCAATTAGCCACTGATGAGCTCTTTTTCTCACTTTCATGCCTCAAAATTGCATCCAGGGAGATTGAAATAACTTATCACCTTGACTCACAGACCTATTTATAGACTCACGTGATCCACTTAATTTCACCGCAAACTATTTGGTTTCACTACCCTTCTTTTACCCATTAGACATGTCTGGTTGTTCAACAATCTTCTAAACCCACCTATGGCCAGTTTCCTCTTGAAATACCAGTGAATGTTGTTAGCATGATACCTCATTTTATCTTGAAGGCCCATGTTCTTCTACATCAGTAAACAACTTTGCAATGCCTCCAACTTTACCAAAATAACAATTGTTGTAGCTCCTACCCACACTGAAGATTGTTGAACAACCAGACCTACAAACCTTCAACTGTGTGGCAACCCCCGAAGTTCCTTTGCATCCACCTCAAGCACAAGTCACAAACTTAGTGCATTTCCTCTGCTCCTTATGCCACTCGTTCTGAAGATTATATTCCCATGGCCTGTCTTCTCTTCTACTCTTATAAAAAGGCATCGCTGGTTCCAGACTGTTACAATTAGGAGCGCTGACCAACTATTCCATCTCATGAACACATGGAAGTCTTTGGGCAGAAACCTTCCTCTCTTCTAAATTATTCCAATAAGCCATTGACACTCAATCCCACAATACTCTACATCCACCTCCAAATCAAATCACCTCCCTACTTCAATTCATGAGACCCCAACACAGCTATGGCCACCCCCCTTCACCATAGCTGTCCCCGCATAAGATTTATCAAACCTTTACTACATGTTGAAGCAATTCTCTTCAAAGAGCCCCCTCTCAAGCAGGCTGGTTTCCTTTCTGGCCTAATACGTGCACAATTATTGATAAGGGTTGGTTCTGAGACCTAAGCTCAGGACCTTTACATAATCCACCATGATGAACCATCTTATCTAAAAGCTTAAGATGTGACAAATTGGACAAATTTATTTATTTAAATTGTCTTCAACATCGCATATAAGTCTGAATGATAGACTCAAACCAACTAAACAACAAAACCTTTTGCAACTCCTGGCATTAGAATAAGTGTTTACTTCCTTATTATAAGATAAATCATTTCCCAAGGAAAAAATGACGACAACAAACAAGTTAGAGAAAAAAATAATTCATGGTCATCTAAAAAGCTATTACTTCCCGGTATAGATTAGTGGGAAACAAACAAATGTACCTCAGGATTCACTGCAATAGCCGTATCCCCAAATAAAGTCTCTGGGCGCGTGGTAGCAATTGTTAAGAAGTCACTTCTGTAAAGGGAAGGACAGAAAATTGCACATAAGGACGCTTGAGAAAAAAGGACTTCTTCAGGGTTCAATTTGCACAAGCATTCAAATGGATTAAATATATGATTTCATATTATATTTTTTTGCCGATCTTTTAATGCACCGATCCTTTAATTGTAAGGTGCATTCAACTTTTTCCCTCTGGTACTCTATTCTTTTCCTCTTTCTATGAATTCTTTCATAACTACCTATCAAGGATTTCAAGTGACATAAAAATATCATACAGGATATTTTCAATTGCTTTGCAAAGTAAAAAAGCAAGTGCATTTAGACAGCAAAACTGCCACGTTTTCTTTTCGTTAATGATGATGCTATAATGAAGAAAAAGCAGGTAAGATCCTCACATAGAACATTTTTAGTGGCAGTAGCAGACAAAGGCACATATTCAGAGAGTTGAATGTTCTTTATATTTAACATGCATTACTCAAAAATCAGGAACTCTGTTATGTGTATAATAAAGTCAAAGAAACAATTGAAATCAGCACGAGCGTCTCATGTATATAATAATGTTTTTGCTTCTTTATGCATTTATTCGTTTTCTGTTTTGTTTGGGAAATGCGGACTACTCACTCATCAGTTCCAGACTTATCCGAGCATGGGATGCAGACATGGAGGTTACACTCCTATTTCTCATCTGTTCTTTGTAGATGACATAATTATTTTCACCAAAGGCGCCCAAAACGATCTATTCAGAGACTGCTTAATTGCTTGGAAAACTATGAGGGCATTACTTGCCAGTTGGCAAACAAAGATAAGAGTGGACTCATTTTGCCTTGTAAGGCATCCACCGCCCAGAATAGAAGACATGAGCACTTGACTGGATTCCAACATCAAAAGCCATTAACCTATATGGGCATTCCTTTATTCAAAGGGGCTAACCGGATCTTCCTATATGACAACCTCATCAAAAAGGTCAAGAACAAAATCTCTAGATGCGCACATAGACTTTTATTTTAGGGAGACTGGTTACACTATTTAGGTATGTCTTATCCTCCATTCTACTTATCTTCTTCATATTATGCAGCCTTCTAAAGCCATACTCACAAGGCTGAAGAGCATTTTTGCTAGATTCATCTGGGACTCTAAGCCCTTGTTTGGGGTCCATTATTTTAAAAATGCATTTTTCTCTCTTTTATTTTTAATCACACATTTTTCAATAAAATAATATTATACATAAACCCAAAACTTTTTCCTTTTTTTAACCACACATTCTTTGTAAAATCACTATTCCAAAATGTATTTTCCCCAAAAATTGATTTTATTGGAGCCCAAACAGGGGCTAAGGATCATGCACACAGACTACATTAGAGGAGATGGAAGGAGCTTTGCAGACTAACTGATGAGGGTGGACTAGACTTTAGGAGACTTTTGGACATTGTCGATTCTTTCTCTCTAAAGCTTTAGTGGTTATTCCATATCCAATGATCTTTATGGGCTCAGTTCATTTTGGACAAATATTGCACGGACACTCACCCTCTTCTTGCTACTATTCCTTACTCAGCGTCATCGACATGGATATATTTAAAACAATTTGGCCCATGGTGGAGTCACACATCGCTTGGCTTCTTGGCGCTGAACACATTCTTTTGGCATAGGTTGGTAATTCTACCTTAGCATCCTTATTTCCTCATCAACATCACACCATTCAGGTTCACGATTTCTTCAATGACTCTGGATGGAATTTCGACAACTTACTTCAGGTGCTTCCACCCACTATGATTGAGAGCATAGGGAGAATACCCCTATGTTCCAAGGTACCTGATCGGATATGTGAAAAGACACACCAGATGGCAAATTTGCTACCGAGTCTGCATGGCAGCTTGTTCATTCGAGATTGCCTCCTTTTGTGTTGGTAACCATGGCAAGGGCTATTACCAGTCAATGTGTCCATTCAACGACTGATTGGTTGTCCTTGGCCTCTCGTTGCCAGTGCTATCAAAGATTGAAACATTTCCACACTTATTCATAGGGATTAGTATATCGAACTAGGTTTGGCATCACTTTGCTGACTTATTCCAGATACCTCTAAAAGGAGTTAAGAAATTCATCAATGCCTTCAGAGATAGCGATACTCGAGATAGTTTGTTCAATGTGTCCACATTTGCGCTGTCCTTCCTCTGTTGATATTTTGGTTTATCTGGACTGCAAGGAATGATGCAAAGCACAGGGATATTGCTATGGTGCCTTGTCGTATCATTTGGAGGGTGTATCACACTATTTCTCTTCTAGGTCGTTTATTTCGAAATATCCACAAGCAAAAGGATCTGGCCATCGCCAAACTGTTTGGTATCTATTTGACCCCTCTTTCCTTGTCACCCCCTATCTTAGTTTGTTGGCGCACTGTATCAATGGGATCGATGATTACGTCAAGGATGAATTTTTTAGTGGTGGAGACATTATTCGTGACTAGGATCGACGGTGCATCAGCTCATTCTCTTCTTCGTATGGTGATTGCCCTATTCTTGAAGCTAAATTATGAGCTATTCTAGACGGGATTCTTCTCGCTCGAGGACTTAGACTTTCTTACTTGTGGATAGAGACATATTCCTCTTTAGCTATTTACTACATCATTCATGGAACCACGCCATGGTCCATACAGGGTGCTCTCATACATATTAGACATCATCTTTCATTTGATCAAAACATAAATTTCCAACATATACTTTGACGACAATCAGGTAGCTAACTTGTTACTTTAGGTTGGGAACAACACCAGTTCTAAGAGTTCAAGTTCGAACTCCTAGACCTTTCCCGATGATTACACACCCTAGTATGGATTGACGATTATGGCATTCCTAGTGTTAAGAGGGCAATAGTTTACTTTTGCTTCTTTACCCTTGTAAGGGAGGTAGTACCTCCTCATTTACTGTTTCCATTACTTTTGCTACCTTGTTGAAGGTTAGGCTCCTGCCCCCTTCCCATGTATTCGAGTTCCATATATATTATGGTTGGAGAATCATAACCCTCATCATCGTCCACTAGTTGAGCCCAAAAACACACTAAGGATAAGTTGATAATTTGCCAAAAAAAAAAAAGAACAAGTATTTTCCAGCCTTTAAAATTGTAAGTTAGGGGCTTTTGATAAGCCCCTTTTCCATGGAAATGGAAATTGATTTCCACCGTAAACCAAAAATGCATGTTTGACAGGTTTTTTTTTCTAGGTAATTCATTTCCCCACTTTCATGCCACCTCAGCCATTCATTTTCTAGGTTGTTGGCCGATTTATTTTTTTATTTTTTTGGCAATGGAAACAAATTCTATCCCTAACTGTAAAAAAAAAAATTCTTTTAATTGACAATTTTCATGTAAAATAAAGTCAAATGAACACCAAAAGATAGATAATTTTCTTTACTTTTTTTTTGCAATGGAAACAAATTCTATCCCCAAAACCAGTAAATGTTATCCCTTTAATTGACAATTTTCATGTAAAATAAAGCCAAACGAACACCAAAAAATACTTTTATTTCTACATTTTTCACGTGAAAAATTTTACCAATCAAACACAATAATAGACAATTCCCAGTAAAAAAAATTTTAGGCAATTCAATTTCCTGGAATTCATTTTCTTTCCACCCAAATTCCATCTTTACAATCAAACGAACTCTTAATGTTGTAACAGAATAAACAAAGACAAAATTAGCATATCACTTAATTTTTTAATGTGATCTTATTCATTATTGAAAATAAAAGAGTCCGCATGAAGAAAGCATGTCAAAATCAATCACCAGCTACCAAGTTGGTAATATTAAATATCTAGGGACTAGCTTGATAGTTTTCAAAATGGTGAATTGGCATAAAATGAGAAAGTTGAACTTATAGAAACAATAGGATACGATAAATAGAAGATTGATACTCTCACGACCAAGAGAGTGGTACACTTAGAGAACCTATTTATGATTAATAGAATATGAAAGAAAGAAACCAACAAAGAAATAGCAAGATGTAAGAGATGAGACAATGCCACAAGCTAAGCTTTAGACAAATCAGCAATATAGGTTGGAAAAAATATATATATATTATAATTCATTACCACATGAAAGCATCCTGCAAGTAAATACTTCAATGATCAACATCAATTAGAAGTTCATTAAAATTGAGGTTTAAAAAAAATGTGCGATAATACCTCGAGCCACCAGCAACACGATACTTGATATAATATAAAGCACCAGGTTCCTCAGAGTATTCTACTTCCTAAAGACAGGAAGAAATCAATCTCCAAAGAGAAGATTTAAGCACAAACAGCAGAAGTAATGTGACCTAGTTCCACTTCACTTACCAAGTCAGAAACTGCAGTCTGCAAATTTGGTGACCAGTTCACCATGTAAGAGCCTGCAATAGAATATTTGTTGCTTTATCATTTCAATACATTGGGGGAATAAAAAAAACTCAGTTGAAGTAGTCATTATAAAAGCAACTTTCTCACTCTATTTTTCTACACCGAGTGAAAAGTTTTGATCAAGAAAAAAACTAATTAACATTAGCTCAACATAAAATCCAAAGGAGAATTAAAAATAAAAAATAAAAAATAAGACGACGACAACTAATTAACAACCTATGTTGTTATTTAAAGGGGTGTTTGATAGGCATTTTTATGTCATTTTGGAATAGTGAAATGTGTGGTTGAAAAATAAGGAAAAATTTTTGATTTACGTGTAATATTATTTTAATAAAGAATGTGTAGTTGAAAAGCAGAGAGAGAAAAATGCATTTTAAAGAAAATGGCTACCAAACGGACTCTAAATATTTGAAAGAAGATTGACGTATTTCTTTATTTATGATCATCTTTCTTCCTGTATCAACTTAAACCATATTAACTTTAGACACGAAAAGTAAAGGGTTGACAAAAGTGTTCTATGAGGACCATCACTTGATGCATCTGGATTGAGAGGATCAGTTTTGATAATCAAATAATTCCATGAGAAAAATTAAAATATTGTTCCCCTCAAAAGTCTAAAACGTGCATCAGACAATTTCTGATTAGCACCTATGAAATTGTTAAGCAGAATTAGAGCATACCTTGGTAGATAAGGCCCTTTTCATGAAGCCTAACAAAGGCTTCAACTACCGCTCCTGCAAAAGTGGATAAAATAAAATCAAGAACAAAGTAAAACATTTGATGTAGTAAAATAAATTTCACTCTGCTTAATTATTAAAAATAAATAATAATAACCCATTAGCATTTGACAAGCAGAACAAAAGTCTTAAATAACTGTTAAAATGAAAATAAGAAAAGCAACCCCACAACAGAAATTATAGAAACTAGATAACTCGACAAACTTGGCACAATATTACGAAGTATACCAGGCACTGATATTTCCACATAATCTTGAATATTATACAGCACTCATAGATGTTAGAAGATTTACTGGAAAAAAACTGTCTTACGACTCAGCTGAGCATCTAGGGTAAAATGTTCTCGGGTCCAATCACAAGAAGCACCAAGTCTCCTGATTTGATTTGTAATGGTTCCCCCATACCTGAAAATAATAGGCTGAATAAGGATCCATTCACAGAAAATAAAAAATATTGGATGGAGATAAGAGAAAAGGGCACCATTTTTTACCAGATTAGTTTCCGTTATAATACCCCTTCCTTGAAGGAAAAAAGAAGGAAACATAAAAGTGAAGAAATTTGAAGACGACAACAACAACAACTGATTCTTCTATGACAATAACATTTTTTTGATTTCCATTACGGTACCTTATTGTGAACTACGTTAAGTCTCTTCAGACTCCAACATTTTTCTCTTTAATCTAAACTGATATTTGGTATTTACCTCTAAGCATTTTAACGGGTTCTTAAAAAACTTCCATTAACAGCAATCATACCAGATGGAATAACAATCAATTAAATTTGAACCATACTTTCAGAAAGAAGAACCACTTCACGTGATTCAAAAAGATAATTGGTAGATGTCTTGCATAAAATTCATAGCTAATGGCCAGAAAATGGCACAAGAGTTGATAATTTGATGCATGGATGAGGTAAATAGTAGAGAAAAATGCATAAGAGTATGAGGAAGAAGCAGGATGAATAAATATACTTCTCTTTCCATTCCCATACTCTCTTTGTAAATTCTTCTCTACCCAAATCAACCCTTTTTATTCCTTCCACCTCCAGCATTCTTTCCACAACCAGCTGAGAGAAAGGGAAGTTCAGATCAGACCAAAAAATGAATAAATAATAGGCTCTTCCAATCATAACAAGCAAAAGCTAGTGAAAAGAATAAATCACATGTATCACAACTATATCATAAATAATAAGCATTTGAAAGGAGGCCAAAGCATCAAGGATTGTGGTTCAGAAGCACAAGACCCTGCAATTGTTTTACATAAAAGTGGGATCCTCCTAAATAACCAAAAACTGTAACTTGCAAATCAGTCCTTCACCATACATGTTATAAAGGCAATCAAATTACATGATTAAATCAAATTACATGATTAAGTAATATTATTTGGTTTCATGTACCAAATTTAGAGTAAAATCTATAACCACACAAGAAATTGATTAAACAATATCTAATGAACGGAACCAGAAACAGCAAAACATACAACAACTTATAGCTTTCAGAACTAGCAAAAACCTGGGTAGCAATACCAGCATGATCTGTTCCAGGAAGCCAAAGTGTTGGTCTTCCCTTCATACGATGGTATCTCACCATAATATCCTGCAAATGTAAACCACAGAATTTAAACGACTTGGACATATCACTATTTAAAATTCCATACACTATTCAACTTTTGCTAATATTATACCATCTTGATTTAAATTACTTTTAGTTTTAATTAATCCCTGATTTGAATTCATAATTAGAACGATAATTTAAGAATAAAGGAATCAATCTTACAAAAAGGTCAGACCGAACCATTCATAACTAAGCTGACAAGAGAAGGTACATATTCTATTAGTTTTCTCCATAGAAGAACCATTAGAAAAATTTCCATCTCCCTTGAAAGGGATCTGTTTATAGTGATGAGATCACAAAAAGATTTGAGTATTTATTTGATAAATTATTTAATGGAAGGTAAAGTGTGGGTGTTTAAGATCCATCAAAGCCCTTGTTTGGGCTCCATTTAATTTTAATACATTTTTCACTTTCTTCTTTTCAACAACACATTCTTCAATAAAATGAGATTACATGTAAACCCAAAACTTTTTCTTCTTTCTTAACCACACATTCTCCAAAAAATCACTAATCCAAAATACATTTTTCCCAAAATTTTATTAAAGTTGAGCCCAAACAAGGGCAAAATCTATTAAAGATAGAAGTGTTAAGTATCTAAACCTAGAAGGTGAGGGATTAAACTATCAAATTTCACCGGTTGTTGGGGGATTTGAAGATAAATAAGCATTGCAGAAATAAGCATACTGACATAGATGTGTAGCCATACTAGAGTGCACAAAGTAAGATATGAGTGGCACAATAAAATTAAAGAAAGAAAGCCTAAGTGTTTGGAGCACATACTGGCAAACCTAAAGAAGCTCTCATTTGAAGTGATTCTGCAGTTCTATTAGAACAGATTAGAAGAGGAAGAGGTATACTGGTCGTTACTGTGATTACAAAATATTAATTCGTCGAGTGTTCATGGAAAAAGATTAGTGTGACGGAACTAAGTTTTTATTGGAAATAAAGTTTACTTCGTTGCTTTACGATAAGAATATGTAGTTTGTCTACTATAAACTAATCCCAGAGACCAATTATAACCTATATTTATACAATGCATACGGAGAATTTAAAACATTACATGACTTCAGTTTTCATGAAAGAGACTCAAAAACATAATGGACATATGTCTTACAACCCTAAGAAGTATTTAAAATCATAATCTATGAAAAAGAGATTAGAAAGGGCTATATATAAAGTTGCAAAAAAGACAAAAAAATTTCAACTTCAAAAAAAAAATGTTAAGAAACTACAATATTGTCCAACCTCAAGAGTTACAAACATAGCATGCCCCATATGCAATGAACCTGTAACATTAGGCGGTGGCATTGAAATTACGAATGGATCACTTCCTGTGTCATAGTTTGGTTTGAAATACCCTTCAGACTCCCACCTAACATCCATAGTATTTGCTCGTTAAAACATCATATTCACAGATAATAAACTAAGGCTTGAACTTTTCACATTGAAGAACCATTTTTTCCAGTGTAAATTAGAATGCTAGACTACAGCACTGTTCGTATTACGGTCAGTCAAGGTTAAACCCATATTTCATCCTATCTTGCCAAACCACAAAATTTTATATACTACATTGCTCTTTGAAGGTTTACTTTCTGAATTCGCATGCTATGGTGTTATCAGAAATTCGATCATAAACAAAAAGAAACGATTTAAAATGAATACGCAACTGGCTTCCTAAAATGAAATTACCATTTATAAATCCGTTCTTCAGTTGTAAAATCAAACGACTTTGCTACTTCTGGCGAAGTGAATACACTACTATTAGCTGCAGCCACTGAAATTACAGTAACGATCAAAATATTCAGCGATAATAGATAAGCGATAAAAGATAACCTTTTGGAGTTTTACATAAGGTTGCTTGCTTACCGGTAGCAGAGAAGAACCTGCGAGTGAGACGGACGAAATGCGAGTGGGAAAGAGTGATGCAACGACGGCGTTCGGATGAAAAGAGTAGTGGATTGAGTCTGTAAACAGAGCAAGAAGAAGATAAGAGAGAGGGGTTGGAGAGAGCCATTCTTTGGCTTGGAGGTTGGACCCCGGTCAAACTACATGTAAACCCCGCAACCACAAGGCTCCCTTATTTTGAGTGAAATCGCTAACTTGGAAATGTATTCTATTATTGAATAATTTAAAATATTTTCCACAAACGATTTTCCTCCAACTCCTCCTCTTGCACTACTTCTTTACTCTCTTTTCCGTACAAACTGAATAATTCTCGACAAAAAATGTGCATAGATTTTGATAAAGTTCAGTATTTTTCTATTATAATTAGGGAAGAAAAACAAACACAAAAGTGAGCTACTGAGACGAAGCTTACTTGGTTTTGATTTTTTTGATAATCACTTTTTTCTATGCCTTTTCTAATCATACGTTCCAATATAACTTATAGTTCATATTTTATATTTTTTTCAAAATTTCTCATACTTTTTAACTATGTGTTCCCAAAATAAAATTTAAAAAAAATCGAGTAATAACTTTTCAAATAATTAAAATCAAACAAGTGCTAATAAATGTTGTAGGAGCTTAGCTTCTATGCCCGGATATTCATTGGATGTGCTTGTTGAGTTCGTTGTGTTATATATTAATCCTGCAAATTTTATAAATGGTTTTCATTTTTAATTGCATTTTTTAAATGAATTCACATATACTATTTACTTATTTATCACTCATTTCTATTTAGTGCTTGTACAATAATAACTAAGAAATAGCGACAATGGTTGTTAAGCATTAGAATAAGGACATGACACAACAATCATCTACTCAATTAATTGGAGGTAGATATTTAACACTAAATCTCTTACTTCGCCATTATAAAATTATCCGTGTGTTACAGCGTTAAGCACATCCCACTATAATGTGGAATATGTCAATGTTATACATTGTTATCGAGCTTAACATCTTCGAGAAATTGTGTTGGGAGGTGTCAAGGTGATTGCATGCACTTCGACGACGCTTGTACTGTAGACCTAGTTAAGCACTATAACGTTAGGTTGAATTCTTCAACGGGTGTGGTTGAGCTTCCCAGTCCTGTTTGTCCAGTAACCATTCGGAGTGAAATGACCTCATGAGTTTTAGAAATAATTAATTACACTAGGCACTCTTACTTAATTTAACAACACACGTGATGAGTGTTTTATCGATGATTCAACCATCTCCTATTTTAATTTGTATTTGGATATGTACTTAATTGTCTAAATAATCGTTGATCTTATATACATGTCTTTGATTACTCATTAAAGTTAAAAATGTCAAGATTTGACCATTGAACTTATACAAACATCAGACGTTACGCATTAACTTGACTATCGTTTATCCTCTAGTGGAAGTGGTGACATGGTTGACGGAATGTTTAGATAGCGCCACATCAATCGTTATCACGTAAAATAGTCTTTCATTACTCAATATACTTAAAAAAGAAAAGAAAAAAATCGATTGCTTACCATACTTTGAAAAATATTTTCGATTGCTCACTAAATTTTTTAAATGATTGAGTTTTGTTCACTAAACTTATGAAAATGGAGTCAGCGACCAAAATTCAACCATGTTCAAAGTTCAGTGAGTAATCGAAGACATTTTTTAAAGTACAGTGAACAATTAAAGACATTTTTCTATACTAGTATAGTGAGCAATGAAATACCTTTTTTTACTTGGTAATGGCAACGTGACGCAACCTAGACATTTCGTCAACCATGGTACTACTTCTATTAGAGATTAAAAACGAAAGTTAAGTCAATAAGTAACGTTCCAAATTTGGATAAGTTATTGGCCAAATCTCGACATTTTAAAATTTAATGAGCAATTGAAAGTCTAAACTACAACTCTATTGCTTTGGTAAATTAACCACAGAATTTAGATGACACAAAGAGAATCATTGCTGCAATTTTCTCTAGTAAAAATTAAGAACCATTTCCACTTGTTACAAGTCTCTGCAGCAGAAATTGCCGACGGGGTCCCCAATCTATTGAAAATGTAGCACGAGAAAGAATCAGGATTGAACAGCAGTGAAGTGAGGTACGTCGGTGGGGATCTTGACCAAGTCGCCGAACAAATCGAAGATTTGTACCTTCAGTTTATTTAATAGTGCGTTTGATTGCCTACATTTTCCATGGAAAATGTATTTTTTTCACCCAAATTCCTACTTTTGTGATGTTTGATTGCCCTTTTTTTCATGAAAAATATTTTCTCACTTTTGATTACGTGATCATATTTTCTTCATGAAAAATATGTTGGAAAAATGGTTATGAAATGGGTCAACTTTGAGCCCAAATTTTAGTGGGACCCACCTTTTAATTAATACGGAACCTAGCATATTCACGTTATACTCCGCGAGATGATTAACGTGATATATTTATTTATCGAAAATCATTTAAAATTGAATGAAATATTAAGTGTTAAAGTAACCCACATAAACTAAGGATTATGGAAGAATTTGATTTTCCAAACACTTATCCCACATAGGAAAGTTAGGAAACTTTAGTGTGGTTTATAAGGTGGAAGTTTGGAATTAGGTTTGGGCCTCAAGGGGTACCAATAGTTTTTGGAAGGGGGAAGACCTATATCCTATTGGGTTCGATCATAAACCCACACGTGCCCGTGTCCGAGTCCGATCCGGTGCGGGTGCGGGTGGACCTTTACACTATATTAACTTTTTTGACAAAATTTATTTAAAATTTTGGGCCAAATTGTAAATAATCAAATTCTTGGGTACAATATGAAATTTAAATTTTGGCTTATTCCGGGTGTTTTATTTTCTTTTAACAGTCGACTGTTTACCGACCAAACAGTCGACTGTTAGCCGACTGTTAATCGATTTAACAGACACGACTTTTAAGAACAGCATGTCTGTTCGAATTTTTTAGGCTCGTCTGAAAGATGATGACTGTTCGAATGGCCACGAACAAGTCTATAAATAGTCAGCCTCTCTACCAGAAAATTTACACCATTTTCATTGCAAACTTTCTGTGTTTTGAATCTCATTTCCCTCTCTCTCGTTCTGATATTATCTCGAAGTAAAACACACTTCGTTGAGTTCGTTGGAACTCTTGCAGGTTGCAGTGCTGCTTCCGTAGGAGACGAAAATTCGTTCTATCCTGGAAAACGATTGCTGGACGCCTTTAGCACCATTAAAGGCAGCAGATTCGTTTTAAGGAAACATCGTGAAGTCGGTGGGCTTGAATTACAATTCTGGATCCTGTTGATCAACTCTTACATTCAGGTGATTCTGTCGGATTGTTTTCAAATGAGTAACTTCAAACTCCAGAAACAACAATCTTAAAACGAATTTTTTCCTATTATTATTTTGTTTCTGTTTCTACTCCTTCTTACCGTTGATCTTCTGATTGTGTTTCAGAAATGGCAACTTCTAGTACCACACTCCCGAATACGACCGAGGAAAAACCAGAAAAGTTTAATGGGTCAGATTTCAAGCGTTGGCAACAAAAAATGTTTTTTAATCTTACGACGTTAAATCTGGCAAAATTTCTCAAAGAATACGCGCCTTCATATACCGAGCAAGACAGTGATATTGAAAAATTGGCTGCGGTTGATGCATAGAAGCATTCTGATTTCTTATGCTGAAATTATGCAATTAATGGACTGAATAACACATTATATAATGTGTACTACAATGCTAAGTCCGCAAAAGAACTGTGGGAATCTTTAGACACAAAGTACAAAATCGAAGATGTCGGCACGAAGAAATTCATTGTCGATCGTTTTTTGGATTATAAAATGGTTGACAACAAGACTGTCATATCCCAAGTTCAAGAACTTCAGATTATACTTAGTGACATTCATGCCGAAAGAATGAAACTAAGTGAATCATTCCAAGTCGCTGCACTAATTAAGAAATTACCACCTTCATGGAAGGATTTCAAGAATTACCTAAAGCACGAGCGGAAGGAAATAAAACTTGAAGATATCATTGTCCGATTGAGAATAGAAGAAGACAATCGCAAAACTGAAAAAAGGAATGGTGCTTCTAATTCGATGGAATCAAAAGCCAACATTGTAGAAGGAGGCTTCAAGACTAGCAAAAAGAGGAAGCACAATGGGGAATGACAAATTGGTTCTTCAAAAACTGCTAAAAAGTTTAAAGGCAACTGTTACAATTGTGGCAAGGCAGGACATCGATCCAAGGATTGTCGAAAGCCAAAAAATGTGAAGGGAAAAACTAACCAGGCCAATGTAACAGAACATGAGAACCTCACTGATAAGGAACAAGACATGAATCTTTCTGCGGTCGTCTCTGAATGCAACTTAATTGGAAACACTAAGGAATGGTGGGTAGATACTGGAGCTCCTCGTCACATATGCTCAAACCGCGGGATGTTCTCTACCTACAAAGCAATGGATCATGATGAACATCTCTACATGGGAAACTCGTCATCTTCCAAGGTAGAAGGACATGGGAAGATAGTGCTGAAAATGACAAGTGGAAAAGAGCTCACTCTGAATGATGTTCTTCATGTGCCCGTTATTAGGAAAAACTTGGTATCTGGTTCTCTACTAAGTAAGAACGGGTTTAAACTAGTATTTGTCTCGGACAAATTTGTACTCTCAAAGAATGAAATGTTTGTAGGACAAGGCTGTTGTACCTCCAATTATGAATAAGAATACAACTTCTTCTTACTTGCTTGAGTCATTTAACATTTGGCATTAACGATTAGTACATACAAATTATAACACTTTGCGTAGACTAATCAAATTAGATTTATTACCAAAGTGTGATTTAAATCCTAATCACAAATGCGATATATGTGTAGAAGCCAAAATGTCACGTCTACCATTTCGTTCTGTTGAAAGAAGTACCGAACCCCTAGATTTAATTCACACCGACATATGTGATTTAAAATTTGTTCAAACTAGGGAGGTAATAAGTACTTTATCACTTTTATCAATGATTGTACTCGATATTCCTATGTGTATTTGCTCAAAAGCAAAGACGAAGCAATTAAAGTGTTTAAACACTACAAGTTAGAAGTTGAAAATCAACTTAGCAAAAAGATTAAGGCCATAAGAAGTGATAGAGGTGGTGAATATGATTCACCATTTGAGAAATTCTGTTCGGAACACGAAATTATTCATCAAACTACCGTGCCTTATTCTCCTCAATCTAATGGTATTGCTGAACGCAAGAATCGAACATTGAAGGAGATGATGAATGCTATGTTAATAAGTTTTGGATTACCGCAGAACTTGTGGGGGAAGCCTTGCTTTCTGCCAACTATATTCTTAACAAACTACCACATCGAAAAACGCAAAAGATACCTTATGAAGTATGGAAAGGTCACAAACCTAATTATAAATACTTGAAGGTATAGGGATATTTGGCTAAGGTAGTAGTTTCTAAACCTAAAAGGGTTAAAATAGGACCTAAAACCATTGATTGTGCATTCATTGGTTATACCTACCATAGTAATGCGTACAGATTTATGATATATAAGTTTGAAATACCTGATATGCATGTTAATACAATTATTGAATTAAGAGATACTACATTTTTTGAAAATACTTTTCCTTATAACATGCAAGGCGAATCAAATTCACAAAAGACATCTCGTGAAAATGAAGAGACTATAGATCAAGAATCTATAAATGAACAACCTAGACAAAGTAAGAGGGCTAGGACGTCAACCTCCTTTGGGCCTGATTTTCTAACATATTTGTTAGAAAATGAACCTCAAAGTTTTAAGGAGGCCATGTCATCAACCGAAGCTTCATATTGGAGAGAAGCTGTTCATAGTGAAATTGAATTCATACTACAAAATCATACTTAAGAATTAGTAGATCTTCCTCCCGATAATAAGCCTTTGGGATGTAAATGGATTTTCAAAAGGAAAATGAAAGCAAATGGATCAATTGACAAATATAAAGCAAGACTTGTCGCTAAAGGCTACAAGCAAAAAGAAGGTCTTGATTATTTCGATACCTATTCTCCTGTGACAAGAATCACATCCATACGTATGCTTATTGCAATAGCAGCATTGAATGGTTTGGATATACATCAAATGGATGTTAAAACGACATTTTTGAATGGGGAATTAGATGAAGAAATTTATATGGAGCAATCTGGAGGATTTGTGGCCTCAGGACAAGAAAAGAAAGTGTGTCGACTTGTTAAATCATTATATGGATTAAAGCAAGCTCTTAAGAAATGGCATAGAAAACTTGACATGGTTATGATGTCTAATGGTTTCAAAATTAACGAGTGTGACAAATGTGTTTATGTCAGGAACACTCCAAATGGATATGTCATGGTATGTTTATATGTAGATGACATGTTGATTATGGGTAACAATGATACCATAATTCAAACTACTAATAAGTAAATTTGAAATGAAAGATTTAGGTGTGGCCGATGTTATATTAGGAATTAAAATTTCTAAAACATTTGATGGTCTCATATTGTCTCAATCACACTACATTGAGAAGATTCTTGATAAATTCAAGAAATATAATATTATTCCTATGAGAACACCTATGAATGTTAGTATGCATCTTGTTTCCAATACTGGTGATAGTAAGTCTCAATTAGAATACTATTGTATCATTGGCAGTTTAATGTATGTCATGAATTGCACTCGACCTGATATTGCCTATTCAATTAGTAGGCTAAGTCGATATACAAGTAATCCAAGCACTGATCATTGGAAGGTTATTGTTAGAGTTTTAGGGTATTTAAAACATACCCAAAATTTTGGATTGCACTATTCGAGATATCCGGCAGTACTTGAATGATACTGTGATGCAAATTGGATATCAGATACTAAAGACTCCAAATCAACAAGTGGATATGTCTTTACACTTGGAGGTGCTGCAATATCATGGAAATCTTCAAAACAGACATGTATAGCTAGATCAACAATGGAATCTGAATTCATTGCATTAGACAAATCCGGAGAAGAAGCCGAACGGCTACGAAACTTTCTAGAAGATATTCCATGTTGGATAAAACATGTGCCTGCTATATGTATCCATTGCGATAGTCAATCAGCAATTGGTAGGGCACAAAATGCAATGTACAACGGTAAATCTCGACATATACGTCGTAGACACAATACTATTAGACAATTGCTCTCTACAGGCATTAACTCTATAGAGTATGTGAAATCAAAAGAGAATATTGCGGATCCGCTAACTAAAAGTTTAACAAGAGAGCAAGTCGAAAGTTCATCGAAGGGGATGGGATTAAAACTAATAAAATAATCAAAAGTTTCCATGGTGGCAACCCAACCTAGTTGACTGGAGATCCCAAGATCTAGGTTCAATGGGACAACCGAACTGTGGAAAACTTAGTATGCATTGGAAATATTTTACTTCTACCCATTCATATGATGAGCCAATGCCTAGCTGCCGCGAAATAGGTTAAGATACGCTTTTAATGATTTCTATATTTTGATTCGTTCAAGTGGAGTATAGCAGAATGCTCTTTTTGGAAATCACCTATGTAAGTGAGAAGGGGCCGCTTCTAAGAGAATTAGGTGATGATGAATTCTCTAAAAACCACTCATGAATCAGGAGGTGTCCAAGGCCAAAATGGACACAAACATAAGAACCAACTGTGTTAAAAGAAAACTGTGTGACTTCTATTGTTTAGGTTTCCATTAACGGCTGACTGTTCAAAGCAACTTGCTACTGATTGGCTAAGGAAATCCGATAGATTTTACTAGAAAAAGTTCAAAGTCATTGACTACTTATCCCGATGCAGTCTTCTTCAATTTTTTCTTTGAAAAACATATCAGATGTTATCGTTTGGAATAAGGCCAACATATTTCATTCATGTGGGGATTGTTGGAAAAATGGTTATGAAATGGGTCAACTTTGAGCCCAAATTCAGTGGGACCCACCTTTTAATTAATACGGGACCTAGCATATTCACCTTCTACTCCGCGAGATGATTAACGTGATATATTTATTTATCGAAAATCATTTAAAATTGAATGAAATATTAAGTGTTAAAGTAACCCACATAAACTAAGGATTATGAAAGAATTTGATTTTCCAAACACTTATCCCACATAGAAAAGTTAGGAAACTTTGGTGTGGTTTACAAGGTGGAAGTTTGGAATTGGGTTTGGGCCTCAAGGGGTACCAATAGTCTTTGGAAGGGGGAAGACATATATTCTATTGGGTTCGGTCATAAACCCACACGCGCGCGTCGCCGCCGCCATCCGTCCGACCGGCCGACCGGCTCGGCTCTGCACGGCACGAGCACGAGCACGTGCCCGTGTCCGAGTCCGACTCCGGTGCGAGTGCGGGTGGACCTTTACACTATATTAACTTTTTGGACAAAATTTATTTAAAATTTTGGGTCAAATTGTAAATAATCAAATTCTTGGGTACAATATGAAATTTAAATTTTGGCTTATTTCGGGTGTTTTATTTTCTTTTAACAGTCGACTGTTTACCGACCAAACAGTCGACTGTTAGCCGACTGTTAACCGACTTAAAATACACGACTTTTAAGAACAGCATGTCTGTTCGGACTTTTGAGACTTGTCTGAAAGGTGATGACTGTTCAAATGGCCACGAACAAGTTTATAAATAGCCAGCCTTTCTACCAAAAAATTTACACCACTTTCATTGCAAACTTTCTGTGCTTTAAATCTCATTTCCCTCTCTCTCGTTCTGATATTATCTCGAAATAAAACACATTTCGTTGAGTTCGTTGGAATTCTTGCAGATTGCAGTGCTGCTTCCGTAGGAGACGAAAATTCGTTCTATCCTGGGAAACGATTGCTGGACGCCTTTAGCACCATTGAATGCAGCAAATTCGTTTTAAGGAAATATCGTGAAGTCGGTGGGCTCGAATTACAATTTTGGATTATGTTGATCAACTCTTACATTCAGGTGATTCTGTCGGATTGTTTTCGAAGGAGTAACTTCAAACTCCAAAAACAACAAAATATCTTCTTACTTTTGATTACGTGATCATATTTTCTTCAAAATCAAGAAAATATATTTTCTTTAGGAAGAATAGAATTTTATTTTACACGGAATTCACTCTCTCTTATTTATCCACCACCCTCTCTTGTTAATCCACCAATAAAAAATGGATAAGTCTAATATTCTTTCGGTTAAAAATTAAATCAATCAAATATATTTAATTGACAATTTCTATTCTTTCTGTACAAATTCTAGCACCCTAATTTCTCTGCCGGAATCACAGCAAAAAAAAAAAAAAAGTAAAGAAAATCTATCCATTTGTTGAGTGTTAACGCTACAAATCTCTTCTTCAACAATTACAAATCCCACCCACACATCCTACCCTAATCCAACACCTAACAAACGTCTGGTAGGTACACCGATGTATATGTGTAAATCACAGTGTCTATATGCATTCTGAAAATTTATTTGACATATCTAATTGGGAAATTCTCCTTCACCGGTATATACACAAACACTCATGTATAGGTATAGGTTACATGTGTGTGACTGGGAATTAATTTTCTGGTCAATGGGTACTGTGACACAAGATTTGATCTGGGAAAAGAAATTTCGAATTTACAAATTACAATTTGAGAATTATAAGGCAAAGTGTTCGAATAATTGATCCAAGTCAACAGAATATTCACTTCCACATCAACAGAATATTCCAAATCAGATTCCAAGTCAACAGAATAATATTCCACATCAGCTGAGTCTCAAGTCTTTCACGTGCATCAGATTTCAGAGAATTCTTCTAAACATTTTGTCGCCAGATTTGTCTATAAATACAGACCTTTGTATTCATTTTTAGTCTTATTGGATTGTAGTATATTCTCTCCAATCCCTCCTTGCATGGAGGTTCATTTCTCTCCTATTATGGAGTTTCTATTCCTCCTTTGTGAGGTTCATTTCCTCCCATTTGTGGAGTGTTTCATTCCTCCTATTATGGAGTTGATCTTCCTCCTTATGGAGTGTTCTCTTATCCTCCTTTCATGGAGTGTTTCCTCCTTTCATGGAGAAGTTAATTCCTCCCTTTTGTGGAGTGTTTCATCCTCCTTTTCATGGAGTTGATTGTTTCTCCTTTGATGGAGTTTATTCAATGTTTTCCATTCAATGAAATTTAATACAAAGAGTGGCCGGCTACGGCTTTCCTGCTCTGGTAAATGCTAATTTTTGTTAGTAAATTGAAATTGCGGAAAACATTGTTATGACTGTTAACCACCTATGTCTTAATATAACATTGAGAATTTTTTTTTACTTTTTTTTTATGTATTTTTAATTAGAAGAATTTGGAGCAAGGGATTCGAGTAATTGCATCCCGGGCTTATTCTTATACAACAAAAGAGGTAATTGCATACTTGTTCACAAATTTATTGATAACTTGGAATTAATGCATGGCAATTGATGGTTTGATTGGGCCACCTTGTTGGAGGAGTTGAAACTGAAGAAAGATGAAAGATTATGCTGTAAAATGTGTGGCTGCTTGTGAAGCATGACTTGACATCTCCGTTATTTGATATTTTTATACTTAATTGCTTCATTTGGTTTGTTATTACCTATTAGCTATGTATTTTGCAAATTGATCCCTATATGTGTCTCCAGCCCGCTCTTCCCAATTCGTATTAACAAAATCAAGGATATTTTAAATCCCAGCAGCTTAACTTTAATTGTCCGTGGTGATAAACAGTTAATTGCGGCGGGCCTACTTCAGGGCAATAAAGGGACGACAAGATTCAGTCCCAATACTCCATTTACTCCCGAGATATTAACATTCCCCTTGCCGGACAGATTTAAGTATCCTAGGATCAAAGAGTATGATGGGACCACCGATCCAATCAATCATCTGAACATATACACGGACGTCATGAATTTACAGGTCGCACCAGATCAGGTGATGTGCAAGGCCTTCCCGCAAACCTTGACGAATGCCGCTAGGGATTGGTTCTCAACCTTAGAGTCCAACTCCATAGCCTCATTCTCGGATTTGGCGGACAAGTTCTCCGCTTTCTTCGCAAGCAGCAAACGGATCAGGAAGACAGCGGCTTCCCTCATGCAACTTAGACAGGGGCAAAATGAGACCTTACGTGACTTCATGACCAGGTTCAACAAGGAAAGACTTCAGATTCCCGACCTACACATAACTGCAGCGGTTTCTGCCCTCACATATGCCATAAAGTGTGAGGCCTTCAAGATGTCTTTATCCAAAACTCCGCCAAAGACAGTGACCGAGCTTCTTACCCGAGCCGAGAAGTACATAAATATGGAGGAAACACTGAACCCGAGAAAGGTTGGACCATCCCATGACAAGGTCGAGCATAAAAGACAGCATAACCCGAACCCTCGTGAAGAACAGCATCGAAAAAAACAGAGACAGGAGGTTCTCCCGACGCCGTTCACACGTTTAAATACGTCAAAGACCAATATATTGATGGAGATCAAGGATATGAAGGAACTGAAATGGCCTGTCAGAATGAGGTCACCACCCGAATCCAGGGACATGAACAAGTACTGTGAGTTCCATCGGGATCACGGGCATACCACGGAGAACTGTAAGGCCCTGCAACGGGAGATTGAAGCCCTTATTAAAAGAGGACTCCTGAGCTCATACGTCGGTAATGACAAACGCCCGAGGAATGATCGTGGCAGGGAAAAAGACCCTGAGGCAAAAAGGGATGGTCAACCCACTGCTGGAACCATCAATATCATCAT
>NC_036248.1:5448170-5449290 GCF_002742605.1 Olea europaea var. sylvestris | reverse complement strand
AATGTCACTTTACAACTTTTTTAAGTTAGTTGTGCTCGAGGATTACAGTCCTCGAGAATGTCACTCAATTTTTAAAGTTGGTTGTGCTCGGGACTACGGTCCTCGAGAATGCCTTAATCTTTAAGACTAATTATTCTCGAGGTTCACAGTCCTCGAGAATGTCACAATTCAAAGTCCAGTTGTGCTCGAGGATGTCACATTACAACTTTTTGAAGCTAGTTGTGCTCGAGGATTACAGTCCTCGAGAAGGTCACTCAATTTTTAATCTTTAAGACTAATTGTTCTCGAGGTTTACAGTCTTCAAGAATGTCACATCATCATATTTTTATTGTTGCTCGAGAATGTACGTCTCACCTTTTAATCCCTTAAATACGCTCGAGTTGTGGAATCCTCGAGTAAACACTTCAATATCGCGCGAGCTGTAATCCTCGAGTAAACACTTCAATATCGCGCGAACAGTAAAGTTTCGAATTTGATTGCTCGATTGTATGGAGTCCAAGAGGTCGAGATAAATAGTTTGAATAAATTAACTAAACATACATAGTCCTCGACCAATCTACATTGTCAAAATTAAACAAAAAATTACAAAGGATCGGGGTGGGGAAGTCATCCAATGTGGCCGAGAGGAGGATCGAGGTTGCTGATGTCGATCTCAACGTCGTCCTCAAGACCATCCTCATCATCTCCACCCGATCCTCCTCCATCTTCCGAACCCGAGAGCTCCAATGTATCAGCAATGGAAGGCACTGTCTTCAGGTCTTCTGGAGTGACGTCGGGCAACTTCTGACGGAGGAAGGCCCGAGCTTCTTTCAGAGCATGAAAGTACGCCCTCGACGTGTACTCCCCTTTTATCTTGTCGCAGTCCTCGGAGGTTTTAAACTCCTCCCAAGCCCTCTCCCTGACAGCCTCGAGCTCGCGCCCGAAATCCTCTGACTTCTGGATGAGCTCGAGCCTCGCACCCTCGATCTCATCCTTTGCTGCAACCAAGTCATCCCTGGCCTTTGCAGCCTCATTCCTCGCGTCATCACGCCCCTTCAATAAAACCTCGACCTGAGCCTCGAGGTCTTGGATCCTGCTGTCCTTAGAGGCCATGGACGTCTCGACCCCAGCTGCCCTCTTG
>NC_036248.1:5447408-5448048 GCF_002742605.1 Olea europaea var. sylvestris | reverse complement strand
AGACCCTCGAGGACCCTCATCCCATCCTCGAGCTTGACCTCCTCTTTGTATTTGTTCACGAGCTCAGGAGCGAGGTGGCAAGTCTCAAAGTCCCCGGTGAGGGACGGGTCGTCGTCGAGGTCAACCACTTCGGGAGGAGGCCGAGGAGTGACGACCCGAGGAGTGGGAGACCTGAGGTTCGGTTGCTGAGGGGTCGAGACTGGTGGATCCGCTCGAGAAGTTTCGCCAGGCCCCCTTGTACCCTCAGGAGTCCCTCGAGGCCTCTTCTTGCTTTTCTTCCTCGGGGGCTGTCCCTGTGGATGAGCGCTTCCCCTTGAGCTTACAAAATTCCGAAGGGCCCGAGGATCAAAAGACATACCTGCAAAAATTTATCAACATTTTAGAACGAGCACAAGGTCAGGATATCTTTCAAAAAATAATAATAATTAAACATCCCTACCCTCGACGCCTCTAATATCTGCCAGGTCTAAAACCTCTTCCCCAATCTCTTTCATCGTCGAGAAAAGGGGGCTGAGCCCGACCAGCATCCTCCTATGCTCTTCCAAAACATCCGGATACACCTGGCCCTCACAGAACTTCTCGGCGTCGGGGATTCCCCAATCAGGCCAGAAAGGAAGATCGGGTTCTTGGGCTATAACAT
>NC_036248.1:5442813-5447196 GCF_002742605.1 Olea europaea var. sylvestris | reverse complement strand
AAAATAACAAACTCCCCTCGTCGTGCTCGAACAATCCTATCCTCGGGGTCTGGGAATCTAACATCGCAGTTGGGCATTATACCGTATTCCCTAGCTGCAGCTATGACTGTGTGCTCTTTAAGCCTACAGGGCTCGTCGGGATACTCAAAAACCATATTAACCTGGGCCTCGGGAGTAGCCTCTAGGGGAATAGCCGTCGGTATTATCGAGGTCCCTACGTCCTCACTACTGCTAGAACTGCTAGAAGATTCCCGACCCTCACTACTCGACATCACTTAAGAAACTTAAGACCTAGCTTATGAATAACTTAGAGTCTCGAGCCTTACCTGGAATTCCCGACGACTTGAGAAGTTCCCAGAAGTGTTTTTCTCGAGCACGACCTCGCAAAACTCTGATTTACAGTGGGTAAAAGTGAAAAATGAAGGTGAGAACAATAGTATTTATAGGTGAAAATGATGGGAGGCCAAAGGTCGCTATCTACGACCGTCCACGAAGACACGTGTCATAAATCCAAGCCACTCTCTGCAACGGTCATATCTCGACCTATATCATCAGCCATCACTTCTCGACAAATGCTCGAGGAATGACATAATCCATTTGCACCCCATCCTAAGAGCTCGATCTCTAGGACGAGTGCACGGGGGCCAGTGACTATGCCAATATGGATACACCCGAGGCATTTATTCCCGAGGACTCAATACATACCCCCACCTCATTTCTCTTCTTCGGTCCTCGAGGTCATCTAAGTCCTCGAGATATTGTAGTCCTCGAGGACACTTTTACATTCCCTCAATGTCCTCGAGAATAGTCCTCGAGACATACACCACCAACATACCTCCTAAGACCTGGGTACCTAACTAACAAACCTAAACACTCAAGGATTCTACATCAACCCGAACACCACTTGTCAAACAATTTCATTACAAGTAGGACATTCTTTATAATAGAAATTCCCTTGGATAAAAACATCCAACCAACACAATCCTACTAGGAGTACACTACCTACTCCTATAAAAGCAGAACCTTGGGCCATTATTCAGGTACGTTTTCTCATTGTTCTTCAGCACATAGCCTCACGCATATTTTTCCCTTTCTGACTTAAGCATCGGAGGGGCGACGAGAACACACCTCGTTGCCTTTGTTTCAGGTATCGGAAGATCACGTTCGTGCTCCTCACCAGTCATCAAGCTCGAAAAATCAGCAGGTACGATTTTTGGTAGCATCAGTAGGCAAAATAAATTGTTTTTTTGTATAGTTCCATTTCTTATGACCACTTAAACAAAACTGTTGCCCTCAACTAGGGAAGGAAACCCAATGAAAAAGAGCAGGAAAACTATGCCTTCGAATTAAACAATTTTGATTATTACTAGACACTTGAACATCAACAAAAAATGCCTAGTCTGTACTTGTATTCAGGGCAGGTTTTTTCTTTTTCCGATTAGTTTATCGACATGAATACTTTAATTTTTATCAGCTACGGGAATAATCAGATGATGATTGTAGAAGTAACAGTTATGCATTGCTCCAAGGCGGAAGAATTCTATTATAGTTTCTTTTCTTCTCTCTCTCTCTCCTTTTTAATTTATAATATTCTTTATTTTGCTGTTTGAACTTGAGATTCTCCTCTATTCTCCATCTAGTCAAGCTGGAAGACTTGTAAGCAAATTTTTTACTCTTAACCAGACATGCTCAATCATCTGTTCTCTGTTGTCATTTTTTTCACCCAATTCATTCTTTATCTGATTTTGTGGTGAAATCTGGTCAGATTGACGACATTGTACGTGCAGTAAGGAGGGCATGCTACAGATCAAGTTTATTGGCTGCAACTGCTTAGCGTTATAAAGAACATTAGTAGTTTATTGTTTCTCTGTTTTCATTCGTCCCAGTTATTCTTTGCCGGCCTCTGTGTGTGGGTGCTTGCTCTTTTGCAAAGCCATCTCGGGCTAAACACGTAAAGTATAAAAATTAACAGGAAATAAAGCAATAGCATTACCTTTTCTTTCGAGGAAATGAAGTAAAGGCACCATTATTGCTTTGACTGTAGTGTTATTTGTTGTGGGAATGAATCCATCTGTTGTGCTAGTCAACAGCTAAACTAAACAGCGTGAGAAAAAAAATTCGTGTTTGGTTAAGATAAAAATCAAAATTTTAATATATTTTGATAGAAGTTGATGAAATGTGTGATTGAAAAGTTATCAATCTCATAAAACATGTGATAAAAAATAAGCTCATGTTTGGTACCAATTAAATTTCATATTTTAATCTAAAATTAAGCTCATATTTGGTACCGATTAAAATTCATAAGTTAAAGTCAAAAATTAATTTTAACTACATATTTTTATGGGGGCTCTCAATTTTTCAATCACGCATTTCTTCAAGTTTTTATTAAAATTTACAAAAAAAATATAATTTTAATCCCTATTTCCTACCAAATAGGAGTTAATTGTTAATTTTAACTTCAATTTCAATTGAAGTTTTAGCTGAATTAATAAGGGGGCAAAGTAAAGGAAAATGTACCAACTAAAGAAAGATTTTACTTTCAAGGAAAAAGCAGGCAACGACTTCACGACGACTAAAAATCGAAGTGACTTTTCTCCGTTCTGCCTCTTTAATGAGGTAATAAATTCTGTTCCCATTTATTTTTCTTTCAACGTCAGTTTCCCACGCTTTCTTAGTCCTTAAGTTCTTGGCTGGCCGGACCCCGACGCGTGACGGTCATTTATGGCTCGGCTTGATCCGTACTTTGTACGGAGTGTTGCCAGATATGAAAGGAAAACCGCGTGTCCAATTTGATTCAATGGCTCCGGATGTCGACACGATAACGAGCTGAAGGCGACACATTTGCCCCTATTTAAATATTGGATTAAAAAATTTAATTTAAAATCAATAATTAATTTAATTATATATTTCATGAGATTTACGATTTTTAACCACACATTTCATTATTTTTTATCAAAATTTTATTAAAAATTTGATTTTCATCTAGCTCAAACAGGAGAATAGTATATTTGGTATCTAATTCTAGATTGCACTCAATGGTTCAAAAAGAATTATTAGTTAAAAAATTTTGAGAAAATAAATATGAACTACCGTCAATAAATGATTATTTTAACAATAAGTCAATGTTTGATTGCCATTATTTGAAAATTCATTTTTTTACATACTCATTTTTAATTACACATTCATACAATAAAATATTCTACACGTAAATTTATAATTTTTTTTCTACTTTGTAATTACACATTTATTAAAAATCACTATTCAAAAATATTATTTTTTCCTGACAGGGACCATCAAACTGGGGCTAAATGTATGTGGCAAGTTTAATAACATTTGTAGTTTGGAATTTTTAATTAGAATTCGAGTTTGATCTAATTTTTTTACATTCAATATTTATTTGTTCGATACATTTTGCTAATGCACTGAACTTAGAGTGTGTTTGATTGACTTTATTTTTATGAAAAAAATGTCATTTTTCCACATATATTCGTACTTTTGAGGTGTTCAATTGATAATTTTTTTCGTGGAAAATATTTTTCTAGTTTTTGTCACGTGACGATATTTTCCTCGAAATCAAGGAAAATATTTTCTTCATGTGGTTCTTATTTTTCAAGTAATTCATTCTCTCTTTCTCTCTCTCTCTCTCTCTTATCTATACATATTTATCTCATCTATCTTTCAATAAAAAATGGACAAGTATAATATTTTATTGATTGAGGACTAAATCAATGAAATACAATTAATTAATAGTTTCCATACAAATAAGTTCTAGCCAATTCAGTTGCCTAAAATTTTTTTTTTCTATACGAATTTCATGCTTGCAATCAAATGTATTTGCGTTTGATTGCAAATATGGAATTTATATGAAAAACAAATAATTTTTATGAAAATTGTTAATTAAATGTATTCGATTGATTTTATTTTCAATTTAAAAAATATTATACTTTTCAATTTTTTATTGGTGGATAGATGAGAGAAAGATTGGATGGATAGAAAGAGAGAGTAAATTACCGGAAAAATAAAAACTTACTCCCCTAAATAAAATATTTTTCTTATTTTCAAGAAAAATATGGTCACGTGATCAAAAGTATTAAAATATTTTCCATGAAAAAATATAAATCAAATAGCATAAAAATAAGAATTTAGATAAAAAATGATATTTTTCATTAAAAATATTGACAATCATACGCAACTCTTAGTGTCAAAAATTATGTGATTACTGACCATGGAGGAGGGTCCCTTTGGGGAAGGAGTAAAAGCCATGTGGGAGGCTGGGAACCAACAAGGGCACAACCTGCGATTTACCTCCACTAGTCACTGAGGGGCCGGGGGCTAGAGGTCCAGGATTTAGTCCGGCTAAGCTGGGACACCTGGGTTATCAAA
>NC_036248.1:5437937-5442547 GCF_002742605.1 Olea europaea var. sylvestris | reverse complement strand
ATATATATATATATATATACACACACACACAAGCTAGAGCTAGAGCTAGAGCTTTCGCTTCGTCATCATTCCTCACATTTCTCCTTCAGTCTCAGAGTAATACACAGAAAAGCGTTGTGCTGTAGCATTGTGAGCTCACAGGGCAATAATGGCGACCGCAAGGGAGCACATAGAGAAAATAAGGAGAAACAAGTTTTCCATTGGAGCTGAAGAAACGAATCCACTGACAGAGGATCTTCATGAGGCTGTTAAAAATCTCTCTGCAGAGCTCTACGCTAAGGATGTTCACTTTCTTATGGAAATCATCCAGGTCAGTGACTCTGTCACTCTGCGCGTGCATAGTCTCCACTGTATTTTCATCTGTGTTGTTTATCGCTTTTTGTTATGATAACAAATTCAGTAAATACAGTATTTACGCACCTATTTCTCATACTATATGCTTGAGAAGATGTACCTTCTTGTCGTAAGAAATAGTGTTAAATGTTTCATTAGTTACTGAATTTATACATCCATCACATTTTGCTCGTTGGTCATTGAACTTTAATACATTGCACTCTCACTCACTCACCATTCACTAGTTACTAAACTTTTAAAATACATTCGAGTGGTTACTAAAATTTAACATGTTACAGATTTATCACTTGCTCCCTATGTTCCATTAGTCATTGAATTTATGTATCTATCACACTTTACTCATTGAACTTTAAAATGCTTCTGAGTGGTTACTGAACTCTATTCACTTAATCCAACTATTTAAAAATTGAAAATTTAAAGCATAAATTATTGTACATGAAAATACCTTTATTATTTCTTCTTAGATTGCCTTGTGACAACTCTAAAAATTATATTTTGTTGTCTTGATTAATGTTGTTGTTTCTAAATCGAAAATTTCGCTGCCTGTTTAAGATATAATTCTTCTTTCTTGATTTGGGTCTACGATCTCAATCAAAATAAAGAAATAATTTATTTATTTTATTTTCTTGAGTAAATGAACACTATAATCTAAATTAAGATTTATATCAATCTGAAACTAGCATTCTTGAACTTAGCTTTTGAGGACTAGAGAAGTTATTTATTCTTGACCAATGAATCAATATTCTTGTCATAAACTGAGAGTCTCATTATCTATTCAATAATTGTTTTGTTTTAGTCTTTTTATCTTAGTCGAGTCTAGTAGAAAATCAACTTTACTCGAAAACATTATGAAATTTAGTGACCACTCGAAAACATTTGAAAGTTCGGTAAGTAAAGTGTGACGAAAGTATAAATTTACTGACTAATGAAATAGGTGGGTGAGTGATGAAGTGCAAATGATAAAGTTCAATGATCATTCAGGAGCATTTCAAAGTTTAGTAACTTATGAAATATGACGAGCAAGTGATAAAGTGCAATGGGTTGAAGTTTAATGATCACTAGGAGATATTTTAAAGTTTAGCGAGTAAAGCTTGACGAAAGTATAAGTTGTATGACTAATAAAATATTTAACTCTAAGAAATGTCTGCAAAAGTTAAATTTATTCATAAGCCTTAAAAAAAAAAGTAGAGCTAGTTTTAAGTAACTTCGTATCATGTTTGGATAACTTCCTTTCAAGTTTAAAAAAAAAAAAAAAAAAAACCTCTTATAAGTAACTTAATTATGAAATTTACAAATAAGAAAATATTAATTTATAAGCCTGCGAAACATTGCTGATACATCTGATTTTATTTGGGACAACAGATTTCCATTTTTATTAAAAAAAAGTCATTTGGTAGAGAAGTTAAGGGGTTTTTAGCCTCTATTTGGTAGATATTAAAATTATATTTTAATAAAATTAAAGAAATATATGATTGAAAAGTTGTGGATCCCATTAAATATGTGACTAGAATTTATTGTTGACTTTGACTTAGATTTTAATAAATTCTTTTAGCGGTACCAAACGCAAACAGGGGCTTAATCTTCTCTGGGATGGATATTTATCTTCCTCTCTCTCTCTCTCTCTCTCTCCTTTTTTTTTCTTTTTTTTGCATGTACTGCAAAAATAGATATATATTTGTATACTGTTGGGCTGTGATGCCATTTGATCCAGTCCAACTGTTAGGCAATGATGAAAAGGCCCAAAAAAAGGATTTAATACTTGGTCCATTTTATATATACCTAGAAGGCCCACTTAACCGAGCCCAATATCCAGCCCACACACCATTAGTCGCTCTTGGACCGTTGGATTGACCCGCTGATCAACGGTTGATAATATTTACTATAAATATCCTCCTTACTCCCTGTTTGGCTCTTGGATCGTCACTTTTTGTTTTTCTTCTTTCTCTCTGCCGTTTGGAACCTTCGAGTTCCTTTGTCTGCGTGACTCTTCCTTCTTCTCTTTGTGAGATTTCTGGTTGATTATCTTTGTGATAATCGTGTTCTTGTGTGATTCTCCTTTGTGTGAGTGATCGACCGAAGGTAGGCAGTTTGATTTCTTGAGTCCAGTGAAGTGACCTTGGTGTGTTGGGTTGTGAGGGTTCGTTTTGAGTCCCGGTGCCTCTGTGATGGTAAATGGGCGTGGTCTGAGCCTTCGATTGAAAGATCTAAGCCTTGATGTTGTGATTTAGGGTTTATGGTGTAATCTGCGATTTTATGATTTCTTGGATTCAGTTTGTAATAGTATACTTTAGTATTTTTAGAAGATATTCACGTGCTCGTAAGAAAGATACATAATAGTTTCATAAATGCAAGAAATTACATATAAATATTCGTCTAATGTTTGTGCATGGATCTTTTCATCCCCTTATGGTGGACAGGAGTGTAAAAAGTTTAATTTACTATTATGTAACAGAATGCCGAGGATAATGAGTACGAGGAGGGCGAGGATCCTTCGCTGGAGTTTGTCATAACTTCCAAGGATATTACAGGAACTGGAGCAACCTCTACATTGCTGATCTTTAACAATGAGAAGGGTTTCTCCCCTAAGAACATTGAGTCAATTTGTAGCGTTGGACGATCCACCAAAAAGAACAACCGGAAACGTGGTTATATTGGCGAGAAAGGTAACTATTTATACATTTTCCATTCTCAGTCACTTACAAATTGGATGTGTATCAAATAATTCTTCCATCAGTCTACTTATTGCAGAAAATTCTGAAATTACTGAAACATTTAGTCCATGAACACTTGTTAAGTGGTGAAAACAAAAGATTTCCCCTAATTTTGGACAAACCCATTGAAAGTAGACAAATGTATTTGGATGAGTAAACCAGTGTATGTTCCCTCCTTTAACAAAGTTTTTTTCCGCACAATTTACCATTGGTATTTCGAAACACATGCCCGCTCCCCTCCTAAAAGAAGAGCCTCTTTCTGCATTTACACATTTTCACGCCTTGTTCAGAAATTTGTTTTCAGCAAATTTTTCGTCCAGTTTCTATTATCTCAATGTTATGTTATTAATGGTACTGGATCTGATGTGAAATTTGTAGTGCTGTCTATGGTTTTTGTTTTTGACTGGTTTGATTATAAACGTGCCTGAAGATGTGTATATTGCTTGACTATATTTTCTTTATTTTTCTTTTCCAGGAATTGGGTTCAAGAGTGTATTTCTAATCACTTCTCAGCCGTACATATTTAGCAACGGCTATCAGATTCGTTTTAACGAATCCCCTTGCTCGAAGTGCAACGTTGGCTACGTTGTCCCTGAATGGGTTGAGGAGAACCCAATTCTTTCAGAGATAAAGCATATCTATGGCTCAAGTTCTGACTTTCCAACCACAACGATAGTACTACCTCTGAAGCCTGACAAGGTGAAGCCTGTGAAGCAACAGCTTTCAAGCATTCACCCAGAACTTTTGTTGTTTCTGTTAAAGATAAAGAGGCTTTCTGTCAGGGAAGATACTGAGGATCCCGGTTGCAATACAGTGACAGCAGTTTCCATCTCAAGCGAGATCGATTTTGTTACAAGGAAGAACATCAACGCTGAATCCTACTTGCTCCGTCTCTCTGCTGATGAAAAAGGTGATAACTTGGAGAGTGAATGCAGCTATCACATGTGGAGGCAGAGATTTCCTGTCAGACAGGAAAATAAGGTAGAAAGAAGAACGGAAGTGGAAGAATGGGTGATCACATTGGCTTTTCCCAATGGAGAGCGTCTTCATAGAGGATCAATCTCCCCTGGGATCTATGCATTCCTTCCCACAGAGATGGTTACAAATTTCCCTTTCATAATTCAGGCAGATTTTCTTCTAGCATCATCAAGGGAAACAATCCTTTTGGATTGCACTTGGAACCAGGGTATTCTTAACTGTGTGCCTACTGCTTTTGTTAATGCATTTACTTCACTTGTTAATGCATTTGCTCCTGCTCTTCTGCCCCGGATGTTTGGCTTCTTACCAGTCGTGAGTTCTCCTTATGCTCTGCTTAATTCTGTGAGAACATCCATCCAATCAAAACTGATGGAAGAAAGTGTTATTCCTTGTGAATCCTACACAGAGAAGAATGAATTCCATAAACCCCGTGAAGTTGGAAGATTAATGCCTACTTTCTGGAATCTGTTAAAGATGGCTAGGCAACAAGGAGTGAGCTTGGATAACATCTCAACCCATGGAAAGTTTATTTTAAGCTCCGCATTTGATGAGGAGAAGTACGATCAC
>NC_036248.1:5432678-5436631 GCF_002742605.1 Olea europaea var. sylvestris | reverse complement strand
TTGCCTTTTATTGATGATGGTGAGAATTACTATGGTAAGGCCATTCACGACTACGGAACAGAACTTCAGAAAATGGGAGTTGTTGTTTCTTTCAAGTGCGGTGCTAAGTTTGTGGCTTCAAGCTTTCGTTTACCTCAAGATCCCGGTAGCATCACTGCTGACGCAGCATACTCATTGTTTGAATGCATTCGGAATTTGCTGAGTGAGCAGGATGAGCCTTTAATTGATGCTCTTTCACAAAAGGCTGCTCGGAACTGGATAAAGACCCATGCCGGTTATAGGTCTCCAGACAAGTGCCTGCTGTTTGGTTCCGAATGGGGTTCTACCTTATTGCGGGAGGATGGGCCTTTCATCGATGAAACATTTTACGGCCCTGACATAAGTTCTTATTCAAAAGAGCTAAATGCTTTAGGAGTTGTGGTTGAAAAGGGAAAAGGGTGTGCATTGCTTGCCAGTTACCTCGACGCTCATACAAATTTTATGGCGATCAAGAGGATCTATTCTTGCTTAAATGAGTTAAACTGGAAACACGCCAGTGAAGATGTTGCAAAAATATGGATTCCAAATGGTTCTAATGGTGGTGAATGGGTAAGTTCTGATGAATGTGTTCTTCATGACGAAGATGGTCTATTTGGTCAGCAGTTGAATATTTTGGACGAGCATTACGAGAAGGATTTGCTGAATTTCTTCTCTAATGCTCTAGAAGTTAAAACTTATCCTTCTCTTGATGACTACTGCAAGCTTTGGAAGGATTGGGAGGATTCTGGCCACTTATTATCCCATGATGAATGCATTGCCTTTTGGGCTTTTGTTGCCAAGCATTGGAGTAGAGCGACACAGAAAGTTCTTTCTGAGAACTTTCTAAAACTCCCGGTTTTGTCTGGTTCAGATAGAATTTCGTTGATGGACAAATACGACGTCCTCATTGCCGATGATCTTCGCCTGAAAGATCTTTTTGAACAGTTTGCTTCGCAGCCGCTATTTGTCTGGTATCCTCAGCCAAGTTTGCAGTCCTTGCCTAGAAAGAATTTGCTTGATATTTATCGTGCAATTGGAGTGCGAAACTTATCTGAATCTGTTCAGAAAAGTGAGCAATCTGTAATTGACGGCGTTGTTCCAAGGCAGGTGAATCCTAAAGAGGTTTTCATTGGAAAAGGATTGTTTAAACTAATTCTTGGTTTTCTTGCTGATCTCCAAATTGAAGCACAGAAGAGGCACGACGCTCTGAAAGGCTTGCTCGAAATTACTGTTCTTGAGACTGCAACTCCAAGAACCGTGGACTACAGTTTACCACTTTCTTCAGGGGAAATCATGACTGTCAGTGCAAGAAAGTTGATGCGTTGGGAGAGAGAAGTCGGAGTTTTATATTCAGAAGATGGATAAATCAGGTGGTCACAAGGATGTCCTCGAACGCGCAACATATTTTTCTGAAGTAATTTCTGAGGGATTTCTGTGGGATGATGAAGACCATATTCAACAGCTTGCTGAACTAATCAAATTAGGTTTTATCATGGAATTTGATGAGGCAGCTATTGAGTTCTTGATGAAGACTAAAAATCTGCAGATATTTTTGGAGGATGAAGAATTTCTCTCTTCTGCCTTCTCTTCTTGATAGATATGCCTTCTGCCTTCTCTTCTTCTTCACTAATAACAAGGATGTTCGAATTCCTTCTTGATGTTTTGTTATTATGTATGTGTACTTTGTTGTAACTTATGGTGCATTTTGCCACTAGTGATCTGCTTCTGTTTTCCAGATTCATTTGACTAGCTCGTCATCAATACCATTTGCTCATTCTACATTCAATGGCATCTTTACGACTGCACAAATTTATGAAGAAATTTGTTTGAGCAATAGACAAACTCATGTATCATATCGAGCATGCTTGGTTATACCATTATAGACAAAAACTAATGAACTCGAAGTAGGAATTTTTTGAAATTCTTATAAAAAGCAATTCTCTATCTCCCTCCTACCCGTTAATTCATCCTAGCCAATTATGAGATTGTCATTTTTCGTACTCGAACAATTTATTGATGGCAAATATAAACATACAAATTCCTTCAATGCTCCTTTTCAACACAAACACCATATAGAAATAGTTATTGTTATCTAAATTTCAAATAATGGAAACTTAAAAAGTCAATTCAATGCAAATGTTAAATAAAATCTCCATAGTATTTTAACCTTTTCTGTTGTGGGCCGGCCCAAAAGTGATTTCACATAATTCTAGAAACTGGAGGCACATCCAGAGTGCTAACCACTACACCATAGAACCAACTATTATTGACAATTTTCAGTTAATTAACAACTCTAATAAAAGTGCTTATTTGTTCTAACTTTCTATATTTTGCAAATTTGAATTAAATATTTGTAAATGAGAGTAGATTATGGTCCACGTATGAGAGTCAGGTCCTAATTTACCAAATATCAAATAGGGTAATTATATTGTCACTACAAAATTTACTTAATACACCACTTATAATCGCACCACATTTAAAATATATTTTTAATAAATACACCACAATAAATTTACAATTATACTCCTAATCCAATAAAAACTTAAAATGAAAAAAATTCAATTTTGTGGTGTCTTCATCATCTCGATATTACTCCTCATTTTTCTCATCTATAATTTCTTGGTTTTTCTGAATAATATTGTTATTTAGTCTTAGTGGGATGTTGGTCTCAGGATTATTCTTTTCTAAAAAATCGATTGTAGCAAAATAATAAAAATTTACAGAATCGTAAAGAACACAAGTATTTTTCGCCCCTAAGGGCCCGGATGTTCAGCCAAAGGCCTACTCACCCGTTGAGCATCTACAAAAGTAGATTAGGCTCGAATCCACTAAGAATCACAAAGAATCAATACAAGAATGTATGAAGAAACTGTCGTTTCTTCAATAACAGGTTTCTAACGCCTCTCTTTAACATAACACCCAGTTCTACAATCTCACAGATCATATACCATATACAACCCTAACATCACTTAGATTAGAGATTGCTTTCAGAAATAACAAGAACAAGACGAGTTCAGAAAATCCTAGAACCATTCACTCAGAGTGAAAATGAAGAAGCACGATGCCTTTTAACAGACCACCAAAAAATCAACAATCCAACGATCACAAAGGTGCCAGGTGTATGGTCCACAGAACTTGTAATTTGAAAGGAAAAAACACGTTTACGAACAACGCCTTTATTTCCCAAAAAACGATTCAACCTGGCCAGGCCCGATGTTTCTCAAGCTAGGCCAACCAAGAATAGGGAGGCAGCCCAATCAACAATCTCCACCTTGTTGATCTGTTCTTGGTATTCTTTTGTGGTTTCAAATTTAGACTAATTTTTGTTTCATTTGCTCTATAAAACCTATAAAAAAGAAAATGAAAAGTAGTCAGTTGATTTTTCCAAAAATAACCAATAAAATTCAAATATCAAATTGAATTCATTATCTTCAAAATATGTTCAGAATTTTCAGACAATTTCTGAACTTGTTTAGGGGTAAAACCTTAGTACCAATATCAGAAGGATTAAATTCAGTTGGGATTTTAACCAAGTTAATTAATCCCTTTTCAACCACATTTGTAACAAAATAAAATTTAATATCAATATGCTTAGTCCTATCATGATATACAGGATTTTTACTCAAATGAATTGCACTCTAGTTATCAGTACAGATTCTAATTGTTTCATTCATGAAACCAATTTCATTTAATAACCCCCTTAACCACAAACCTTCTTTAACAGCATCACATGCTACAATATACTCAGCTTCAGTGGAAGATAGAGCTACAAGTTTTTGTAGTTGGGACTTCCAACTAACACAACCATCACAAAGAGTAAACACATAGGAGGAGGTTGATCTTCTTTTATCTAAATCACCCGCAAAATCAGAATCTGTATATCCTTTCAGGATAATGCCTTCATTACACCTTTGGAATTTTAATCCTAGTTCAAT
>NC_036248.1:5429788-5432486 GCF_002742605.1 Olea europaea var. sylvestris | reverse complement strand
TACTTAGCATGCTTATACCATGAGCTAAGTCAGGTCTTGTACATATCATAAGGTACATAATAGAACCAACAGCATTTGTATAAGGTATTTTACTCATTCTGTCATATTCTTCATCAGTTTTAGGTGACTGTTCACTAGAAAGTTTGAAGTGATTTGCAATAGGTAAAGTTACAAGTTTACACTCAGTCATAGCAAACTTCTCAAGTATCTTATTCACATAAGTATTTTGATTTACATACAGAACACAATTCTTTCTATCTCTATTGATTTCCATGCCTAAAATTCTCTTTGCTTGTCCTAAATCTTTCATTTCAAATTCAGATTTAAGTTTTTCTTTAACAGAAATAATTTCAGATTTATCATGGCAGGCAATAAGCATATCATCAACATATAATAATAGATAGAGAGAATCAGGTCCTCCTGAACCTTTGAAGAAGAAAAAGGAGTCAAAATTACTTTCAAAAAATCCCAAATTTTGAATATAAGAGTAAAATTTCTTATACCATTGTCTTGGTGCCCGTTTCAAACCATATAGATATTTCTTTAATAAACAAACCTGTTCAGATTTTGTCTTTAGTTCAAAACCTTTTGGTTGGTTCATATAAATTGTTTCTTCAAGGTCACCATTTAGGAAAGCTGTCTTAACATCAAGCTGGTCTAACTCCCAGTTGAAGTGGGCTGTTAAGGCAAGTAAGATTCTGATAGAGGTGTATTTAGCAACAGGTGCAAAAATTTCATTATAGTCAATACCCTCTCTTTGTGTAAAGCCTTTTGCCACAAGTCTGGCTTTACATCTAATGCCCGCAAGATTATGTTCACCTTCTTTAATTTTATAAACCCATTTGCAATCAACAACCTTCTGATTTTTGGGTCTATTGACAAGAATCCATGTATTATTTTTAGTTAAAGAGTTCATTTCTTTTTGCATGGCTTTCAGCCAGAGTTTGAATTCCTTACAATTTTTAGCTTCTTCAAAGGTTGTTGGTTCAGAATTAACAGAATCAAGTTCAGTGTAGAATGTTACAAATTCATCTACATTAATTCTTGTAGAAGGGAACCTATTTCTTCTAGTTCTGTTTCTAGTCAACTGATAATTTTCAAGGGCAGTATTCTGAGATTGATTTTCAGCATCAGACTCATCTCGAGGTTGATCTATTTCAGATTGAATAGGCTCCACCTCAATCAAATTATCAGGTTCATTAGAGTTATCTTTTGGACTATCCAGGATAGTTTCTTTAACAGGAAGGTCATATCTGTATTTCGTGTTGGGAGAATCTTACAAGGGAACTTGCTTTCATCAAAAATCACATTTCTACTGATGATGACCCTGAACCCACCTTTTTTTCTCTCCTATAATCTATAACCCTTTGTTTCTTCACCATAACCTAGAAAAATACATTTTTGAGATCTAGGTTCTAGTTTGATGAGAGTAAGCAGGACAGTCAAAGACCCTTAATTTCAGGTAATCTGGAGAATTTCCAGACCATAAGTGTTCAGGGATTTGAAAATCAATAGCACTTGAAGGTATTCTATTTATCAGATAAGTGGCTGTTTTTAAGGCCTCTCCCCAAAAGATCTTTGGAAGACCAGAACTAAGCAACATACACCTAACTTTTTCCAATAAGGTTATATTCATCCTTTCAGCAATACCATTTTGCTGAGGAGTGTGTGTTACTGTTCTATGCCTCAAGATTCCAGATTCTTTGCAAAGAAGATCAAATTCAAAATTACAAAATTCAAGACCATTATCTGTTCTAAGTGCTTTTACCCTTTTGTTTGTTTGATTTTCAATCATCAGTTTCCATTGTTTAAAATTTTGGAAAGTGTCTGATTTATGTTTTAAAAGAAAAGTCCAAATTTTTCTTGAAAAATCATCTACAATTAGTAAATAAAATCTAAATCCAATTAAAGTGTTTACAGATGCTGGACCCCATAGGTCAGCATGTAAATACTCTAGTATAGAATTTTATTTGTGAATTCCGATTTTAAAAGGCAGTTTATTTTGTTTTCCAATAACACAGTCTTCACAAAATTCTAGTTTTTCAATATTATCCTTTCCAAAACATTTTAATTTGTTTAAAATTGTTAATCCCTTTTCACTTATATGGCCAAGTCTCCTGTGCCAAATCAGGGTCTTATTGTCATGTGATTTTACAATTGCAGAGCTATTTCCAACTAATGGTTTAGGTTGCAGTGTAAAGATTCCATTTGATTTAGGAGAAGAGATTATTTCTATGCAGTTAAGGCTAATTACAGTTTGTCCTTTATGAATCCTAATTTCATATTTATCATCTAATTGCCCCAAAGAAATCAAGTTTCTTTGAAGATCAGGTACATATCTGATCTGATACAATTCAAGAATATAGTTGTTTTCCAGCAACAACTTAAGGTTTCCAATACCTCTTATTTGACAGGTCATATCATTCCCCATCTGAACTTGACCCCCACTATTCAGATCAGTATAATCAGTGAACCATTCTTTAATGGGACACATGTGGAAAGAACACCCAGAGTCAAGAACCCATTCATTTTGGTTTCTTTTGGTTGTTGTAACAAAAACAACTCCCTGTATATCAGGTTCATTATTGCAGACAACAGCTGCAGACCCATCTATATTTGGTTTACCTTTCATGTCTGATATTTTCTTAAAACAGTCCTTTATGAGATGTCCTGTTTTACCACAGTAATAACATTTTCT
>NC_036248.1:5399545-5428839 GCF_002742605.1 Olea europaea var. sylvestris | reverse complement strand
CCTCAGATTCCCAGGTCCTCGCAGGAGACCTTGGACAAAGGAAGGTAGCAGAATATCAATTACATTAATGACCAACCTTTTATAGTATATTATCTAAATAACAGTTAACTGAGAAACTAAGAAAAATAAGGATCCAAAAAGATTTAAAAAAAATTGTATTACAGAATGAAGGAGGTAATTAAGAGAATACCAGAACCGGTTGAACAAACCAAGTTATCACACAAGAAGCCAACGAGTCACAGCAACTCAGTGTGACTCAGTAGTGAGTCACAGGAAATCAACAGGAATCGAAATGAGTCGAGTTGACTCACTGTTACTCAGTACGAATCTTTATTGAAACATTACTCAAAAAATTTAGAAGCCTCAGAAACAACAAGAAAACAGAGTAATCATCAGAAATAATATCACAAAGAAATATCACAAAATTCGCAGTTGAAAATATCCATTAAAAATTAAACCGAAGGCAAATCTTGTAAAAGATTTTCACAAAGTGTACTCGATTTAAGATTTAACCAAAAACTAAGATCTAGGTTTTTTTCTTTTTTAAATTTAAAAGAAAAAACCTAACCCTTCGTAAACTGCTCTGATACCACTTGTTGGTCTCAGGATTATTCTTTTCTAAAAAATCGATTGCAACAAAATAATAAAAATTTACAGAATCGTAAAGAACACAAGTATTTTTCGAATCTAAGGGCCCGGATGTTCAGCCAAAGGTCTACTCACCTGTTGAGTATCTACACAAGTAGATTAGGCTCGAATCCACTAAGAATCACAAAAAATCGATACAAGAATGTATGAAGAAACTGTCGTTTCTTCAATAACAGATTTCTATCGCCTCTCTTTAACATAACATTCAGTTTCTACAATCTCACAAATCATATACCATATACAACCCTAACATCACTCAGATTAGAGATTGCTTTCAGAAATTACAAGAACAAGACGAGTTCAGAAAACCCTCAGAGAGAAGACGAAGAAAACCCTAGAACCATTCACTCAGATTAGAGTGAAAATGAAGAGGCACGATGCCTTTTAACAGACCACCAAAAAATCAACAATCCAACGATCACAAAGGTGCCAGGTGTATGATCCACAGAACTTGCAATTTGAAAGGAAAAACGCGTTTACGAACAACGCCTTTTATTTCCAAAAAAAAGATTCAACCCGCTCAGGCCCAATGTTTCTCAAATTGGGCCAACCAAGAATAGGGAGGCAGCCCAATCAACATGGGATTTTAAAACTATTACCACAAATATTTTGCCTTTTTCACAAGTCTGAATCGTGTTTTTGTTACTCTGAATCGAGTGAAATAAAATCTACCAATATGCACCTAAAGATCACCTACTTGTTGGTAGGAATCAAATGATGGGGATCTGAAATAATTATCACGGAATAATACTTGGATATTTTAAGAGTTTCTATCATTGCTTTGAAGAAAAAAGAATGTATCAACCAGCAGATTGATTATTGAATTCAAGAAATTTCCAGTTTTCATTGAATTTACGAATTGTAAATTCAATAACGACCAGCAGCGGATTTGACAGATTTACAAAAATCAAATAATCAAATGCTTGACACATTCCAATTTTTACACAATTAAGTGCAATCAGAAGCAAAATAAAATTCCTATAACAAATTTAATAAGATTGTCGAGTCGATCATATCAAACATACAATAATGAGAAAATTTTAACTTAATATAAAATTCTAATCAGAAAGCCGCGGACGTAATGTTATTTCTCCTGGTTTTTTTTTTAAATTATCATCATACATGCATAGAAAAGCTAATTAATTAAGCCGACAAATAAGAGGAAAAAAAAAAGTAGATATTTACTCAAAAAGAAGTATAAGACCAAAGCTATTGTTTTTTGTTTGGTGGGAAGCAAATACTTATGAATCTGGCGAAATAGAGTATTGAATTGTCTGCATATTCCTGAAAATTATTTCCTGACCTTAAAAAATTTAGGTGAAACAGAATAATTATGTAATGGAATTGTTTTTTATTCTCGACTCAACTTTTCAAGGACTAAAGTTTTCCGTTCATTGAAATGATTAAATGTGAGAATTGGTATAGTATGACTTCGAGAAAGTCACTTATTTCTCATCAACATGAATCATTCAAAATAATAATAATAATGAAGATTATTGTCCCAATTCTCAAGAATAGTATCTCGACTCAATTAGATAAATTACCTTTTATCTAATGTAATTTGAACTCAAACGCTTAGTGAAACGAGCATTTTTATTCACTCGTGTTTATGTTTCTAAGGGGCTCGTGCGAACGAGGTAGAGTTAGTGGACACGTTAATAAAGTTGGACCAATCTGATTTTAATCATTTAGATGCCCCAAGAAATGCATCGAGTAAGGATCTGCACGAAAGCTGAGCCGAAAAGCGTACCAACTGTAAATTGTTAATGTCTATTCAAAACTACCCGTACAAATTATAATATCTGGCCATGCTCGACACTAAGGTTGGGCAAATCTCCCGAACCGAACCCGACGGTTCTTCTCAAGTTGAATATCCGAACGGATATCTAAATTGAGAATCGAAGGGTAGGGTTCGGTTCCCGATTCTAGACCAAGAACCGAATCTTTATAATTTTTTTTTTATATTGAATAAATCAAATTATTTTAATTTTTTCTAAACAAATTAACAAATTAAGTGATTGATTGATACTCCATCTCCCAAACCCTAGCCTAGCTAACTTGACCCAACCCAACCAATTTCTAAATCCAATTTTTTGGCTCAATTATTTGTTTCATTTCTAATTTTTTAATTGTGAAAATTACATGAAAGCCTACTTTTAAAGATCTCATTTCTTAAATCATAAGATCTCATTTCTTAAATCATATGCTAAATTTACTATTTCAAAAATTAGATGTTTTATTAATCAATATATTATTGTTAGATAAATATATTGTTAAATTAAATTAATTTATAAACTAACCCTACCTCCCTCCACCCCCACGTCATTTTCCCCTACAATGCATTCTCTCTCTACCTCTCCTCTCTTCCGCCGTCACAGTACCCATAAACCATGAGGACACCACCTCTTCCCCCACCAAAACACACTGCTCCACTGGCGGTGGCGATGAGGAAGCCACCGGAGAGCCCCTCCTTTGCCCAACAACCATCAACGCGGTTCCAGACGGTGTAGACGGATGAGGCTCCGAAAGAAGTCCGCAAGGATGAAGCCCTGGTTGCTTTTGGAGTCAACGGGACAAGCCCAAGTGGTGGAGGCCGGAAAACACGCCATCATGAGGAAGGCAAGACTTCCTGCTCGCGATCTCCAGATCTTAGACCCCCTTCTATCCTATCCCTTTGTCAATTGGGGTCAAGACGATCCAAGAAGTGCTCTTGCTGAATTTAAGAGATCCCTCAGTAGCTGTGGGTGCGATTTTGATGCGTAGATGCAATGGTGTTTAGGTGTTTTGTGGTTTGGGTGGGGTTTGGATGGTCTTTTGTGTGGTGGTGGTGATGGTTTTGTGTTGTGGTGGTTGTGAATCTGTGATGGTGGTGTGTTGTGGTGTTGACAGGTTGTCATGAGGTGGTGGTAGCTCTGTTAGCCGCGATGCTCTGTCGTGGTGGTGGCGATAATTGTGATAGTGAAGGTGGTTGTGACGATCGTCGGGGTGAAGAAATGGAGTTTGATGCTTGTAACCGATTATTTGGTTCATTGTGACCGATAATTGGTTAATTTGTAACATGTGACCTAAAAATGGTGATCGTGACTTACAATTAATTAAGTTGTGACTGAAAAATTAATCATGACCTATTAATCTAATAATTTGCAATGAATAAATGAGCTGTGGCCAATAAAAGTTTTGATTCTGTGACTAATAAATAATCTGTGATCTATAAATTTTTTATTCGTGACCGAAAAATAATATGTAACATATAAAATTTTTTATTTGTGACAAAGAAATAAGTTGTGACCAATAAATTGATAACTTGCGATTAAAAATTAATTCAGGACTAATTAATTTTTTGATTTGCGACAGAGAAATAAGTTGTGACCAATAAATTGATAAGTTGTGATTAAAAATTAATTCATGACTAATTAATTTATTGATTTGTGGCCGATGAACAAATTGTGACATATAAAATTTTTGAATTATGATCGTAAAATAATTCTTGACATAATTTTTTTGATTTATGATCAGACAATAATAAGTGATTAATTAAATTGTTAATATGTGATCGAATTGTATAGATCTGTGACCTAAATATATTTCATTAATAAAATAAATAAATAATTAATTAAATCATAAATAAATTTTAATAAAAATCTGATTTTTGAGATTTAGAATTTGTTTTTTTAATTTTAAAATGTGTGATACTTAAATTCTTACTTTTGAAATTTTCCCTTTTTAATTTTTAGTCTAAGTGCCCTTTTTATTCTTCCATTTCTAAGCCCAACATCCAAGTGATCCAACTCACTAATGACTAACTCTAAATAAATTACACACATTATCACCTGCACATAACATATCTGAATTCCAAAACCCAAGTAAAAGTATAGAACCGTCGACTCCGAGTCCGAAGCTATGACCTCCAAGCTCCGACCGAAACTGTGACCTCCTGGCTCCAACCGCGACCTTCGACCGTTGATCATTTGAACAAGGTAGTATATAAGCTTCCCTATATATGATTGATAAATTAATCTTATTGGACAACTTGTTATTTAAATGTTATTAAATTGGACTACGTTAATTTGTAAAATTACGATTCAACGTGTCATTAATTGTATTTATGTAGTGTTGTTATAAATGTTAAAAAATTTAATTATAGTATAGAACCAAACTCGAACGGTTCCATTTACTAAATATCCCAAAAAAATTTGTTTGGTTCAGTTCTCTTTTAAATCGAACCGAACCGATAGCGCCCAGACTACTCGACCCTAAAGTTGAACTATCTCATTAAAATATTAATTAGTTACTTGGTACTGGCATAAAATAAGTAGGAGTGAGGCGTGATCTTAATACCATTGCTTGTTTTGATATCATTGTGAATAATTTCATCTGAAAATTTTATATTGTCAGAGAGAAAAGCATTTATTTATTTAAATTTAGTCATCGATAGTTAAAAACGCTCGAATTTGACTTTCACACCATCATTCAACTAGAGACGGGATTATTTAAAAAAAAAAAAATTGCAATAAATTAGCATTTTTGTTATTAATTTTCATCGTATTTAGTTTTTTTTTTCCCCCTCATTTGGTTTTCTTTATTTAAGTACTAAAATGGTACTTGACCCGCTTCACTTTACATGGAAAATTTTGAGATTTTACTTTTGCATTTTCGATATTTTAGCATTCAATATAAATTAACGGGTTAGTGTTTCATTTTTCATAATAATTCAATAGTTGTTCGTATTTGTCTGCGTTTTTCTCTTTCTATATCAATATTGCATTCAACTTCATGATCTGATTACATTAAATTAATCATCATACTGATTCAATGATTGGAGATCATGCACTAACAAGGGAAATGTTAATTTTTATTCAACGAAAGTGAATAGTTGGAGAGGCTCTTCATAAATTTATAAGTTGGGATTTACTTGCTACATGTGACTTGGGCCAGTCTTAATTTTTGATTTCTGGATGGTAAATTTATATAAATCTGTTTAATTTTTTGCTAACATGTGATTTTATTTGAACTATATAAAGATTTCTATCATATTCGGGGTACTCTAAATGATACTGTCACGTGATATACGTGAAACGACCAACCCTAATAAAATAGCTTCTTCTGATGAGTGAGAGAGATACATCCGTTTCCACTCTACCCTTACAAATTTGTGGTAAAGTCGAAGCCTAAGGTAGTGCGTGTTCGACTCAAAACATGGGACGGTACAATAAATAAGAACTTATTTAACTGCTTTTCTTTTAGATCACCTTCGCCAGTATTTTAAAGTAAAGTTCACTTTATCAGAAAGAAAATGTTCGGTGTATCCTCCATTATTAATCAAGGTTAAGCATATTCGACTCAACTTGACTAGTTCTTCTTGAGTGTAGTTCTATCCTGTACAGCCCGACTTATGAAAGAGAGAATTACAAATTCCTCTACTTATCAAGTGTATGCATAATCGTATGTGAATTAGTTTTCAAGATTTTCTTGTAAATAAGGCCCCTTTTGTAGTTTAAAATGCTGTGTTAATTATAATTGAAAATCAAGTTCTTTGTATATTTGTTTCACTACCATAACTTTTTTTTTTTCCTTTTCTTTTTTTATTGTGACACATAATTAACTCACATTAAAAACGAGAATTTGATAAATGGTTGCTTAATTAACATGAACAAAATAGAATTACTATTTGTACCCTCCTATTTGTGTCCGAGAGAGTATTTGACATTCATTTTTAAGGAAAAAGGAATTTTAGAATAGTAGATTGATGAAGAATGGGTAAATAAAATTTTTTGATTTATGTGTAATATTATTTTAATGAAAAATGTGTGGTTGAAAAGAAGAGAGAAAAATATATTTTGAAAAAAAAAATGAAAATCAAACGGGGCCAGTATAGATAAATGCATGCAATATACGAGACAGTACTCGTCAATCCCAGAAAGTATGTGAAGTATAAGAGCATGTTTTGGAGTAATTTTTTCCTCCAAAAAATTGATTTTTTGATTGTTATTTCACTATTTCATCCATCATATTTAACTTCTTCTCTCACAGGTAAACCCTGCTTTTTTTTCTAACAGTCAAAAAAATAATTCTCGAAATCACTCCCAAACAGGCTCTAAGTTTCTCAAGCCCTTATGAGATGATGCAATTTTTTCTATGCCATAGGTATGTAGGACTTTTTTGTCTAAAGAAAAATGAGAACACAAACAAATTAATAGGTAATGTGCGAATTCAATCTCCTAAACTCAACCTTCTAAAATGAAAAATCAACATAAAATTACTAATTAAATAAGAAGAAAAACTATTTTTAAATAAAAGAATTTAAACTCACTGACCTATGTGGATAGGTCCCAATATAGACCAAATATTAGGTCATGTTAAGCCGTAAATAATTTTAAGCATCGAGATACATTGAATGCTAGCATTACAAAATTTAGGAACAATATGTTGGTCCAATTTAGTGAAATAATAGCTCAGTAGATTTTAATAAAAATTGATAAAATATATTGTTGAAAAATTATAACAGTTGTAAATCGCTTAAAATATGTGATTATAAATGAGTTTTAAAAAATAATATCAAACACGTGTTTAATGCAACAACCCCAGCATCTCCAGAAGAATAGATCATTAGAGGGTGAAAATTTCCTTCAATCGGAATTCTTGCTTTTTTATAGGGATTGCATGTCAATTTTAGGGATTAATCACTTCACGGGAGAGAAGACAAGGGATGAGCAGTGAAGGGTTTAAAAGATGATCGATTATTTATTTTGACTGGATTTTTTTTTTAAATAGACATTTGGTTAAGCTTACAACGTTATCAAATCATTATTTCCATGTTTAACGGAATTATTTATTTATTTTTATTTTTTTTGAAAAAATGAGTTTTTAAATTGTAAATTTTTGAAGAATGTATGATTAAAAGATAGGGAACAGTTTTGAATTTGCATAAAGAATATTTTATTGTGAGAATGCGTAATTGAAAATAAGTATAAGGGCCTGATTGGAAGCGATTTTTCCTCCCAAAAAATTATTTTTTTGACCGTTATTTCACTATTACAGCCGTTATTTTTGACTTCTTCTCTCACAGGTGGACCCCAATTTTCTCCTAACGGTCAAAAAATCAATTTTTAAAATCACTTTCAAACAGGCTCTAAGAAAAAAGAGTTTGAAAATAATGATTATTGGTGGCTAAGTAAATTTTGAAATAATTATTTTTTGAAATAATTAGAAATCCTTTGTCCTGAGAGCATAAAACCCCGAGTAAATTAATACAGGAAAATTCTAAGTGTACATTATGGATACCATAATGGTATCCATAATGCACATATGGCACCCCCCTATTGGAAGGGTGTCGGGTGGGCCAAGCGCCCCTCCAATAGGGGGGCGCCATGTGTGCATTATGGATACCATTATGGTATCCATAATGTACACCAAGCACTCCCCATTAATACATTCCTCGTTTGATCCCCATACATACATACAAATACATTTTTCTCTCAACGTATGTAGCACACGCCTCGGAACTGATTGTTTTCTCTCTCTAAAAATCAAAGGTAAACACAGAGAATTCAAATGCAAATTGCATCAACGAACACTACACGCTGCTGTTATTCTGCCTGTCCAGATTTTTTTCTGCCATTTTTGTCTCCACTGCCATTATGTATATTCTTTTAATAAATACATACATAATCATAGGTAATGCATTTGCTATTATTTTTTGAATTTTTGTTTTTCTGTTGTTGCATTAAATGGGGAGCGTTCAGGAAAAATTGGGCTGACGGCGCTTTTCCCGGAAAATTTTCCTTTATTGATGAATCATTTTGTCTAGCTATTCCAGGGTTTGAATTCACATTCTTCTTCTATGCAAAACCCTAATGCGTGAATCCTTCTTTTGATTTTCAAAGTCAAAACTCTATCCTATGCCTGCCCATTTCTCCCTTTGAGAATCCTGATGTATGTTAATATTTGCATTCTATTTCAATTTTTTGTGAGTTGTATAGTTATATAAGTGTGTATATATTGTCAAAATTGATATGAAGTGCTAATAGTTGTTGCAGAGTTCATAGCTGTCAAGTGCTTTCAAAGCATTTTTCATCTAGCTTGCAGTCAAAGATTGATAGAAGAATATCAAGTGGATTTATAATCAGTACAGTTTTCTACAGATCTTTTTGAGCTCGGAGTTAACTCAACTGAACTCGGTTTTCTCGAAGATTCGTCTTCTTCTATTGGTGATAAATCTGGGAGATTAATTTTAAGGTTTCATTCGCTGGAAGATGATGCACTGTGAACCGTCAACAAATAAGCTCATAATTTCTCCGATCACAGCGTTTTTTGCGGTCATACTGCTTATAGTCATGGGAATTCATACAGGTCAGTGTTCATTGAATTGTTCATACTGGTGGTGTTTGCACTTTGTTCGGATTTGTTCAAAGAATGGCCTCTCTTTCAGCCACAAAAGACTTCCTAAATATTAATATCTCTTTAATTCCACTTCTGTTTTGTTCCTTTATTGGTCGATTTAATCATTCTTTTCGGCATAAAACAATCCATCTCATTTCGCTCGAAATCCTTCTAATTTATACTTTTGTTCTATTGTTTGTCTTCAGCCCAGCATTTTGATGATGGCTCAATAGAATCACGTGCAAATATTTCTGTGTCTCATCGCAAGCTTCTGAATCATGGTAAATCAGCTGAATTTTAACTTTTTTCAATCTAATTATGTGGGTTACATTTCAATTTAACCAGAAAATTCAAACAGTCTGTACATTGTTTAAATTCCTGCATTTATGGTGATTTTTGGATTTATGTATGAACAAAGAGACCAAGAGAGAGAATCTCGGATTACCATTACCAGCGATATACTGCATTCTTAATAGCACAATAGCATGTATGTATGTTTGATGCATGCATGTGTATATATATATATATATATTTATGAAACAGTCACACAACACGCACTGGGTGTCTGTCACAGGGTACTGTGCACCACTCAGTGTCTCTTTTTTCTTATATCAGTTGTCGGGTACGAATCTGTCCATTTTGGAGGCGCACCATCCCCGACGCCTCTCCAGCTTTTTCTCTACGTGTCTTGGTCTGTGCTCTGCAATCCCCCTAAAGAAAAAGGAAAAGAAAAGTATCCCTAGTGCCTACTATTTAGTCTTGAAGCCCTATGTTCTTGATTTCTTTTGATTTCAAGAACGATTACATGCACGTGTGCTTTGATTGGGACTTTTCATTTCACATTTCACGAGCCCAAATTAGATTTCTAATTTAAGTTAGCACGGTTAAAAACGGGGAAAATTTTGAAGGGTGGGGTATATTAACAACGAAACAATTGATAACAACAATTAGGCCCTCAAAAAGTAAAGCACGTGACATTAGTTTGACGTTATATACATTTTCTTGAAGTACTATGATATTAAATCAATTTTCTTGTTTGAATTTGCTTAATTTTTCAGCATCAATGGAAAAGAAAAAAGAAAATGAAAAGATAAAGGGAAAGGGAAAGGCAGGGGTAAAGCCTGACCGCATATGGGGCGACAAGTGTTCGAAATCTGATATAGTGATAATCCAGGGGGCCACAGAATCACTGCCAAATGGTATTCCAACGTACACAGTGGAGATCATGAACGTATGCACTTCCGGGAGCGACATTTCGGAGATACACTTGAGTTGCGGTTGGTTCAGCTCAGCTCGACTGATCAACCCTCGTGTCTTTAAGCGGCTTGGATTTGATGATTGCCTAGTTAATGACGGTAAACCCCTTTCCATTGGCCGCACCATCTCATTTCAATACGCCAACACCTTCCCTTACCCTCTATCTGTCTGGTCCGTCAGTTGCTGACTGAGTCCGCTGGTCGACTGCTAATTCATGCTGATGATATACTACTAACAGAACGTATGTAGAGGGCTAATACTTTGAGATAAGGCAACTTAACAGCAGAGAGAAGTTGAAACTAGGATTCATTTTTGCTATCATCTGCTCTATTTTGCTTTAAATGTGCTGATAGGAGAATTTTTGGGCATCTGTAAATGGGATTATCAATTATATTTGCATCTGATTTCCTGTTTGCAATTGAATGCGTATGGATTATGATTGAATCAGTAAGCATTGCGGATCTAATCTCTTGATCCTGCACACACTCAAGTGAATATATGTTTCGACTACGATACACAACAAAACATCATGCCTATCATTAATGCTTTCGACTTACATGACATATCATAGGGTGCAATCTACTACGAGTGTAAACAATGGTTGTCAAAATTGTATTTTAATAGGATTGTTGGAGGGGTCTTGCAAATTGGATTTGATAGATGGAATTGTAAATTATAAGATTCTACTAAATATTGCTTTGAAATGAACGCAAAAATAAAAGTAGAAATTTAACAAAATGTTAACAATTATAAGCTAATAATTATCTCAAAATATACAATAAAAAGTTTTCGAGTACTTTATTTATGATCACAACAAAATTGGTAATGAACAATTGAAATGATCAAAGCTCAAAATTTAATCTTCATATCAGATAAAAAGGGAAAATCTGACTAAACATTAGGTTCTCTGTTCATCATGAAACGATAAGCCAAAACTCAAAACATATTACTAAAGCTGAAAGCAAATCAATTTTTATTTTTATTTTTTTAGCTGAAAACTAGTATTTCAAATTAGTGACGGTTGAAATTAAATCTTTTGATTTGGGCTTAATAGTAAGTAAAACTTAAAATTGAAACATAGTTCATACTGAAATTTCTTGAAATGAAGCTGCATACTGCCTGGCCGTCCGGTCCAATTGCTTTGATTTTATTTTATTTTCTATCTAATCATTGGAATTGTAAAGAATAGTACGATTCTGTTATGATTTCAATTTAATTCAATACTATTCTACGAACTATGATTTCGCGTAGGAACGGCGTGGTCCGACTTCAAAGGGAACCGAGCAAAATACCAATAAGAATTTTAGAAATTGAATCATTGGTTTCATTCGGTTCCGGTCCGATCCCGATTCTTTACATTGAAAATGTCAAAATAAAATATTCACTAATAAAAAATCTAAAGTTGCTACCAACGTGATACTTTTAACAAAATATAAAAGAACTGAACACACTCTTTAAAAATTAAAAGAAAACTAAGTATACAAATTAAAAAACAATATCCAAATAATATAAGTTACTATCATCAAATAATCATCAACTTATATAAACTGTATAGTACTCCAATGATTAAATAAACTTCCATCAAAATCAAAATCCTACATTGAATTGGACACCCTTTAAAAATTTATTGCAAATTCTGGTTCTGTCGATTATAATTTATAGAAATCTAGATGAAAAGTTTCGATTGAATTAACAACTATGTAATCAAAGTGAAAAAAAAATAAAAAATAAAATTCGCATCTTAGACATGAAATTATATGTTGTAAATAAATTTATTTAGATATAGATTTACTTAATATTCTAATTTGGCTTGAGAATCAATTAATAAAAGAATTATAAGAAGAGATAATAAAAGAATCAAAGAGAAGAAGGAAAGTGATGGAGTTTAAAATGAAGAAGGAACCTGATTATTTTTTATAAAAGTGATTGGAGATTGAGTCATATAGTTTACAAAAAAAAAAAAAAAAAAAATCCTATGAAAATCGTCTGGTTCTCGAAGGTTCCCATACTAGAACCTGGAACTGGACCGAAATCATTTGATTCTTAATAATTTGTCCCAAAATCAAATCATTTTTTAGAAGATTTGAAACCAAACCAATAGGTTCTAAATGGTTCCGATCCAATTCCATCGGTTCTAGAAAAAAATGCCCACTCCTAATTTCGCATACAATTTGGATAAATTTTCCTTTTTGATATGATTCTAAACTCCAAAAGTGAAAGTCAATCCAAATCGTTACCATTCGAAGATCGAGACATGGTTTGATGACCACGGAGTAAAATGTTCTATTTCATAGAATTTTTTCACACATTTTCAAACCAAACAACTGGCTACCGCATATTCAGTAGACAATTGAAGCGTCCACATAATCGTAACTTATTATGGTTTAAACTACTGATAAAATTGAGTGCAATCAGACTTCTTTCAAAATGCTGTTGTTGACTAGCATTCATTTCCACATTTTTTGCTTTACAAATGTCAACGGAAGAAGCCGTGCAATTTAGTAACTGGATTTCCAAATTTAATTTAGTGCTTGATTAACAGGGATTTTGTTAATTGATTTTTTGATCGTTGGAGATAAAGTGAGTCCTACATTTGAGAGAAGAATTAAAAAATAACGGCTGAAATAGTGAAATAACGGTCAAAAAATTGATGTTAATTGGATTAAAATCTCTACCAAACATGCTTTTAGTATTCCAAATGTCTAATGTACTGAATGTCGCAGCAGTTGTCTATACTCTTGATTTGCTACGGGGTTACGGATTTCTGTTAACTCCAAGTAAAATGTCATATGGCTGATGCGTTGAATTTCTGTTTCTCAAAATGATTTTTTTTAATTATGTTTCGCGCGGGTTAGTCGCTAACAATTAAAAAGGATCAGACGATTGTATAAGAGACAAACCTCTTGAGACAAAGTCCCAAAAAGGGGTGTTCTTTTATTGGCGATGACTTTACAATTGGAAATGAAAAACAACGTGCCTCCAAGGGGCGCAAGCACACGAGTTACTGAAAGAAAAGTGTTTAAGTCTAAACTAAGGAAATGAAAATTACATGTTCTCTATTCGAGAGTTTTTTATTCGGTCCTTTACTCTATGTTTTTTCTCCCTTTTATACTTCATGGACGATCTCTTTGTGATCAACCGCTTAAAAACTGCTTGATCGTCCTATAACTGTCCACTTTCCTCGTAATGGCCAACTTGTCATGAAAACTGCCTTCTTTTAACTGCTGCCATTTCTCTTCGTCGTTCAACCGCTTTCGTTTGAATTCCTTGAATCGTGGAACGTGATAGGCCTGCTTTAAGAACTGCTTTGATAACTGCACTTCTTGATAACCACAACGCTTTATGTTTGTTAAAACCTTGGGCGACTTGAAGGTTTGGGCGAGAATAGAGTAACAGCTCTGAGCGACTGTATGGCATTCCATTCGCTTAGATTCTGGGCGACTTGCAAACTTGGGTGTTGGGCCTCCCTATTTGGGCCTTCGTCTTGATTTGTTTGATTGAGTTTCGTTCTTTGGGCTATCTGATTTGGGGATCCTCCAATTAGGCTTCACTCCTTGAGCTGTTCGATTTGGGCTAAATTTTTATGTGTCAACAATTACCCCCCAATATGGCAGAATTAATAACAATTATTAAATTTTGCTATATTCACTTTGTGTTTCCAGCAACATTCGAAATTTCCAAGAATTTCAATCATTGTTTTCTTCTATAACTTGAAAAGGTGCGTCATTTTGCAAACCCTTATAACCCCCAAACACGCCATTCCACTGCACCATTAAATCACGCCTCAAATTTTGCGTCTCTCTCACGATTTACTGTTCATCTTTTGCTTCCTTGCTACGTAACCCTGAAAAACTTCGTTCCTTCTCAAATGGCTACTTTACAATCTCAAGCTGACGACTCCTTTAGTTTTGATGACTTTCAGAAACTTCTGAGTCATCCATACATAACTCCGAGTTTTCTCGCGCCCGCCGATGTCGAACGTAATGAGTTCTACTTGCGTCTTTTCTTCAACAATGCGGAGGCAATTGAACAGGCGGCGGTGGGTCAGCTGTTTCCTTGCACTCAAGGTCCTCCTTTTCTAAACTCTCTGCCGTTGGGGCCACTTCACGAAAGAGGTATTCGCACTTGGCCTAAATCTGATGTAGCTTTTCGTAGGTGGCATGCTCGCCTTGTGGGTCATGGTCCTACTAAGGCATTTTTTTATAGCGCTATGATTTCTGATTTGTTAGAAATCTCTATTCGCCCCCCTACTTTTGATTCAGCACTCTTTTCGGTTGCTTTGAGTTTTTGGTCTTCCGAGTATAACACATTTATTTTCCCTCTTGGCCCCATGTCTATTACCTTAAGGGACGTTGGGGCTTTGGTGAATCTACCACCTTTGGGCGATACCATTTTTCCTAGTATCTTGATTTCTGGTGGCGCCCCAAAGTTTGGTAAAAACTACACCGATTCTTACTCAAGCCTGCAAACCCTTCACAATCATTCAAGCGCTGAGCTTTCCCACACTGAGCGAGTGGCCTTCCTTCTAGTTTGGCTTTGTAAATATGTTTTGTGTGTGCCAAGCATAAAGCCCTCCCTGAGTTACTTACCTATAGCGCATGAATTGGCACGTGGCAGGCCTTTGAATTTATGTTCTTTATTTTTGGCTGCCCTTTATAGAGGCATGGCCTCTCTTCAAACTCAATTGAAGAATGGTGCATCTCCCACTGGCAGTGGACCTCTTTGGTTCACTCAACTGTGGTTGAGATCCTATTTTCCATTGCTTGGTGCTTCGTCAATCTCTCGCTCCTCTGCTAGCTGTTATGGGCTAGCCATGGAGCCCTTGGCTCCTGTAAATATGTCCAGAAGGGACATTTTTTCATTCTTTTATTCTTTGGATTCAATCTCTTCCTTTTTTCCTTTTCCTCCTTTTTTGACTCCAAACTATGTACATCCCCCCTCCATTATAGACAGCGCGAGCACCTCCCTGCTCATTTGGATCCAGTTTTTAACCGGGAGGGAGCTATTTCATGATATCTTGGCTAGGACCAATGCCAAGGCAAGGGTAGAAATTTATGCTCCCCAATTTTTTGCTCGCCAGTTTGGTTTCGGTCAAACTTGGCCTGTTCCTCCTTGCTATTCAAGGAACTTGATTGACCGTTTTTATACTATTAATAAGGTGGAGGCAGAGGCTATAAATGCTCGCAATCTTCTTTTAACCAGCCATTTTTCATTAGCCCCCTTCAATTCTAGCCACGCCATTCACCCTCTTTTTGAACAGCTTTGGCCGTTAGTGAATCGCAGATTATTTGCTACTGACACCAATCGTGCCTTTCATTCATTAGACCAGCCGAGCATTTCTTCTCGTCCTCCGGTTTTAGTCACTCCCTTGTCCATTCGGAGTCCTTCTCCTTCTCGTCGCACTAAACAGCCAGCTCGTCCATCTTCTTCTCTCCCTGCCAAGCCTGCTACAGCCAAGAGTGCCCCAAACCGCAAACGGCCAGCCTCAGCATCTCCCATTCTGGAGGATGATGTTGATGATGATGATGATGCCCCTCTCATCGTCAGGAGGAAGGTAACTAAATTGATTTACTCACAAGCATACTTTTCCTTACTTGAAACTTTTCTGTGTGCTGATGATCTTTTGGACTTCTCAGAAAAGCTCAGCCTCTCCTTCAAAGGCTTTGGCATCAACAGCTCCTGCTCCATCATCCTCCGCTGAGGTTGCTTCATCCAAACCGGTTGATGAGGAGGCTAAGCTTAAAGAGACATCTTCAGTCCCGGAGTCCTTATCACAACCTATGGATGAATCACCTTCTTCCCAGGGCGTCAACCACCCAACCATCGAAGCAGAAGGTAATTCAGTTTTTTGATGTCTTACCTTTGCTTGTGCTGTTGGTTTCTGATTCGTTGCTCTTGAGTTTTGCAGATACTCCTATGAGTCCGCCCGTTGTGGCAACATCTTCTCGCTCAGACAAGGGGAAGTCCTCGCGAATGGAGGAGTCGTTGGTGGCAAGCTTGGTTGAGGACATGCCATCTTCTATGATTGTTGATGAGGTAGTCTTTGCTTCACTTCTACTTCTATCTTGTTCGTTGTAGTGAGAATCTTTATTATTGGCAATTTTCTTTGCAGGACGCTGACAAAATTGTGCGTTCTATCCAAGACTTGTTCGCTTCCTGGGGCAAGTCCAGACGTCTCGCCCTACTCCATCTGATCGTTCTGCTGCTTCTTCAGAGGAAGATTTGAAGTTTCTCAAAGAGTCGATATTTGAGTACGTATCCTTCATGGATATGGATATTGGAAGGGCTAGTGCTGCCAGACACAAGGATAAACTCGAGCACTTGAGTGCGAAGTTGGAGCAAGCACTGACGCTTCCGTCGCTCAATCTTTCTGCCGATTTTAAAGCGACGTTGAAGGTTATCCACTCCGAGGTCCTTTCTTTGTTGGCCAAGAATGCTGAACTAAAGGCCAAAAGTACTTAATATCTTCAAGCCATAGCTGAGAAAGAGTCTTTGCGTATGGAGATTAACAAGGCTGATGACGAGTTGAAAGAAATCTCTTCCGAAGTCATGGTTGAAGATTCTTTGATGGTTAATTTGGCTGTTCAGATGAAGGAACTTCAAGCCAAAATGGACGACTGCAGGTCGAGGATGGCTGCTAAAAAGCGCAATGCCTCCCGGGGAATTGAGCGAACTAAATTCTTGGTCGAGCAGTACAAGAAGTTGGAAGTTGATGATGATGTCGCGGTCGAATTGAACATCACTTCCTTTCGGCAGAACGAGGATTGGGAAAAACTTAGGGAACGAATTCGTTCAGTATGGGGTGGACTGTAATTAAAACATATGATGTCTTTTTCTTTTGTAATTTGATTTTCCCTTTGTAACTTTGTTCATCATTAATTAACATTAACTTCTTGTGCATTTATTTGACGTTTGTTTTTTGGTTGTCAATTCTTCAAGCATTTAACTGCTTTGTGCTAAAAATCTTGTCCATTTTCTTTTGATATTTCCACCACTTTTTCCAAGACTTTGGGCTATTTAATTCCATTTACTAGGTAGAAATGTGGTTGTTCATATTCTGTTTCTTCATCTCCACCCCCCTATAAATGTTTCACATTTTCCATCTTCCATCTTCATCTTTATTTTCTTCTTCGAAACTAATTTGCTGCCATTGCCTGGCATTCTGACAATCAATTCGATCCAAAAATGGACTGTTTAATCCGCCCATTTTACTATTTACCTTGATGTCACCTTTGGTGTGGGAGGTATAGGAAATATTTTCTGACCAGCAGCGAAGTTTTTACCATCAAAGTTCTTCCCATCGTCTCTTTGTCCTTTACAAGGAGTCGATGATAGAAGGCAATTTTTGGGATGCTTGCGGGCCATCTTGCTTGTTGAGAGTGCTTCTCAGCCTCTTTACTCACCATTGCAGCGATGCATTTAGGAAGGTGGTTAGGCCAGTCCACCCTCTTACTCGGCGATCCTACCATTGTAGCGATGCATTTAAGAAGGCGGTGTGAGGCTTACTCAGCGATCAACCGGGAGATTGGCTTACTTTTAATTGTATTTTGTAGAGCATCCATTATTTGTACTTTTGCATTTTTGTAATGAACATTTGATAACAAAGGACTTCATTTGAACGTATTTCGCTCTGACCTTATTATCCTTTAATCGTTCAACATATTTGATTATGATTTTATCTATTCACATTTCCATAAAGAAGGAACATATTTTTTCAAATATTTGCCGTTAATGAATCTCACGTGCTTGGTGCCGTCTAAATCTTCCAAGTGATACGCTCCATTGGGCAACACATTGTTTATTTTGTATGGTCCTTCCCAATTGGGCGACCACTTCCCGTACGTTGGATCTTTGCTATCCAAAGGGAGTATCGTCTTCCAAACTAATTCACCCAAACTGAACGACTTGACTATGACTTTTTTATTATAGAACTTAGCCATTATTTGTTTTTGAACTTGCAATCTATCTAAGACGTCCAGCTTTAATTCGTCTAACCCCAATAAATTTTGAACTAGTGATTCGGCATACTCATCATCATTCAACTTATGTTGCAAGCACACTCTAATCAATTGCACGTTGATTTCCATAGGCAAAACGGCCTCCTGTCCATAAACAAGTTGAAAAGGAGTAACTTTGGTACTTGATCGAGGTGATGTTCTATAAGCCCATAAGGCCTTGTTTAGATACTCATGCCAATTTTTGGCATTTTCATCTATCATCTTTCTGATGATATTTTTTAGAATCTTATTAGAAGATTTCGCTTGTCCGTTGGATTGAGTGTAGTATGGTGTGGAGTTCACTAATTTAACCCAAACTCACTTAAAAATTTGTTCACTTGATCCCCATTCAAAGATGTTCTGTGATCTACCATTAACGTTTGTGGAATTCCAAAACCTATAAATAATGTGATCACGGATAAACTCTATAACATTCTTTTGGGTGATCTCTTTCAAAGGTACTGCCTCTACCCATTTGGTGAAATAGTCGGTTGCAACTATAACAAAAGTATGTTGCTTGGACGATGGGGAATAAATCTTCCCTATCAGATCTATCGCCCAACCCTTGAACGGCCAAGGTTTAATAATAGGTGCCATCTCTCGTGCTGGCGCCCTTTGTATTGGACCATGCTTTTGGCATGCTAAACAACTCTTTGCATACTGAACGCATAGTTCTCCCATCTTTGGCCAAAAATATCCACTCCTAATAATTAACCATCTCATTCTTTGGCCAGCTTGATGAGCTCCACATATCCCTTCGTGCACATCAGCCATGATCGTCTAGGCTTCTTGCAAACTTACACACTTTAGTAATACACCATCAGAGCGTTTCTTAAACAACTCTTCATCTATTAGTGTATAGTTCAGCAAACACAGCTTCATTTTCCTACTAATCCCTCCATTAGATTCTTTAAGGAATCCTTTAATCTCCGTTCTCCAATCCGTTGCATCTCCATCTTGTATGCAGTGAAGTTCAATTTTCTTCGCCCTTCTTTGAGTCACGGGCAATATGATTCCATACTCACAAGTAGACTTCCAATTCAAAACCTTTGAGTACCCTGAGGCCATTTGGGCTAACTCATTTGCCACGTCGTTATATATCCTATTAACGTATTGAAGTTCTACTTGATCGAATTCCTCTAATAATTCTTGGGCGATCTCATATTGACTTATAATGGAATCACTTTGGCATTTAAAATCACCGATCAATTGATGTATCACCAATTGAGAATCGCCTCTAACGATCACATTTCTTACTCCCATATCTATCATTAGTTCTAAGCCTACAATTAAGGCTTCATATTCGACCTGATTGTTGGTGCACATTCTGTCTAAGGTGAATGCAAACTTGTAGCAAATCCCTAAAGGAATAATCAATGCTACTCCTACTCCTGCACCTTTAGAGGTTTTTGACCCATCGAAATACAACACCCAAGATTTTAACTCAAACGAATTGATTTCTAGTTCGATTTCTTCAACCATGTCAAGGCATGGATGATCGGCTAGAAAGTTAGCCAAAGCCTGATTTTTGACTGTCTTTTGAGGTATATATTGTATTTCGAATTCTGATAAAGCTAGTGTCCAAAGGCTTACCCTTTGGTGTAAAATAGGGCGCAAGAACATATACTTAACTAAATTTACTTTAGAAATTAAATAAACGGTTACGGACCGTAAATAAGCCCTTAATTTTGTACATGTGAAATACAATGCAAGACATAATTTTTCGATAGCAGAGTAATTACATTCACATTTTGTTAACCGTCTACTTAAATAGTAAATTGCCATTTTTTCACCAAATTGGTCTTCCTGTGCGACCATTCCAACTATTGATTCTTTTTCAGCCAATACATACACTTTCATTGGCCGTCCTTGGATTGGTGACACCAACACTGGTGGACTTGATAGATATGTCTTCAAGCTTTCAAAAGCCTTTTGATGTTCTTCTTTTCAGACGAATTCGTCCTGATTTTTCAGTTTTAAGAGCGACGAAAAGACTTTAGTTCGCCCTGCACAGTTAGAAATAAAGCGTCTTAAAAAGTTTACTTGGCCTAGAAACCTTTGCAATTCTTTTTTGTTGCTAGGTGTTTGGCCTCTAAAATGGCCTTCGCTTTATTTTTATCAAGTTCAATCCCTCTCTTGTGTACTAAGAAACCAAGAAAATTCCCTGCATTAACGTCGAATGCACACTTCAAGGGATTCAACTTTAGCTTATATTACTTCATTCGCTCAACGAATATCTTAACTGTTCGAAATGGTCCTCTTCTTTAATGGACTTGACTACTATGTCATTTACATACACTTTAACAAACTTGTCTATCATATCATGAAAGATTAAATTCATTGCCCTTTCATAAGTTGCCCCTGCATTTTTTAGGTCGAAAGGCATAACCACCCATTTAAAACATCCTAGAGACCCAGGGCATCTAAAGGCAGTTTTGTGTATGTCTTCTTCAACTATATAAATTTGATTGTATCCTGAATACCCATCCATGAAAGAATACATGACATGTCCGGCAGTCGAGTCTACTAAAGAATCCACCGTGGGCATTGGATACTCATCTTTGGGTGTAGCTATGTTTAAATTCCTAAAGTCTATACACACCCTTAGTTTACCATTCTTTTTTAGTACTGGCACGATATTCGACAACCATTCAACATATCTGGCTGTTCTTATAAAACCTGCTTTCAATAATCGCTCTATCTCTTTCTTGATTTCAGGGAGTACATTGAGAGCAAAACGTCTAGGAGGCTGCCTATGAGGTTTAAAGTTAGGCTTAGTTGGTAACCTATGTTCCACCAAGTCTCTATCTAAACCAGGCTTTTGTTCATATTCCCAAGCAAAACAATCTTTGTACTCTTTTAGCAAAGCGATTAATTTGTTACTAGCCTCTTGATCGAGCATCTGGCTGATGAATGTTGGACGGTCTTCTCCTTCATTGTCAATATTTACTTTGATCAGAGGGTCTTGTGCTTGAGCGTATCCAGGTTTGGCGATCCGCATCACTTCGTCGTCCAGTTTCCTTGTAAGTATTTCCTCTTCCAAACAGTCCACCTTGTTGACTTCTCGGCCAATGCTTTGCTCTAACTCGAATACTGTCAACTTGTCCTTCAACGCTTTTAGGGCAGTCTCTTCCTTCGCCTTGTCATTGCATTCCTTATTGAAAGCCATCAGTCTGGCTTTGAAGGCCTGAATGTCGGCCATTTGCTTTCGTAACTTAGAATCCATTCAAGATTCCTTGATTATTCTTTTGCCAATCACTAGCTCTTCCAGGGCCACTATATTTGGCCTCATCTGTTTGAACATCTCAGTGAGTGCGTCCATTGAGAACGGTTCTTTGCTTTGCGCGACTGAGTTTCTTCCCTGTCTTGAACTACCTTGACAGGTCCATAGTTTCCTTCGTACATAAACTTTTCCACCGAGTTTGCTTCTGCGACAAAAAGCCTATGATCGGCCTGTACCACCTCTGCTTCACCTTTGTTATTCCAAAAGATCAGGCATTGATGGAGTGATGAGAGTATACAGCGACTTCCGTGTATCCAATCTCTTCCCAGTAGCACGTTGTAACTAGTAGGACCATCTATTACAAAGAAGACAGTGGTCCTAGTAGTCGTCCCTATAGTTATGTCCAATGGCATAACTCCCTTAGCTGAAGTTGCTCTTCCATTGAAGCTAGTGAGGATGACTTCTGTAGGAATCATGTCACCCTCTGTCTTTGCGAACTTCCTCATCATCCTAGATGGAATGGTGTTTATAGCTGCTGTCTTTGTGAACTTCCTCATCATCCTAGATGGAATGGTGTTTATAGCTGCTCCATTGTCGACAAGCACTTTTGCCACTGGGACGCCGTTAACTAGAGTTTTAACGTATAATGGCCTCAAGTGTTTAGTCAATTTTATGGCTAGCCGTTTAAAAATAACATTTTCGGCAGCCTCTATTTCTACTTCCTGCTTGTTTTCTGTTGAATTATCCCCCTGTGATAAGTCGACGTGCAGTATATCACGCTGATCCTCTGTCTCCTGAACTTCCTTCCTACTTCTTTCTAATGCTTCCTCATCAGTTACCCAACTTGTAGGAGGGGGCATTATTCTTGGAGGTGACCCATACTTTTCAGAGCGAGGCACTCTCTTCTTCCTTTTGGGTGTCCCGTACAGTACGTAGAAGTCGAAAGGACGCCCAAATAGTTCCCCCAACAAGTCTATTTCGTGAACTCCCTCTCGATGTAGTTGCTTCAATAGAGTATTGCGCGATACTCCTCTCTTTCTTCTTTCTGCTTCTAGGTCGATTTCTTCTTCAATGTCTGTCATCCCTGTCGTCCTCTTTATTGTTGTAGGCCTCTCTAGAAGCCTGGCCTTCTTCACATACCAGCATGCAAGCTTCTCCTTCGTTGTCTTCCCTCTCTTCTTCTTTTTCTTTATTCTTGAATTCATTGGCTAGTAGGTAATTATTGGCCACGACAGGAGGCAACATACCGAATTGGATAGTAAGGGGCTGATCTGGATCTTCTTCATCCCTTCTGTCTCGCTCAAACCTTGATCTCCCAGAAGAAGTTTCTGGCAGTTCCTTCATTGATTCATCTGTACCGGTCTCTTCACTATTTTTGAGGACATTTTGATTGGCTACCTTGAGTAGTTTAGGCGCTTTAGGATGTGGCATTCCCTGTTGCTGCCTCATCATCCGTCCGTAGTTTCGTTGGAAACGCCTTTGTTGGGTCCTAGTCATCTCATCGAAGGGTATTGCCCTTCCTGCATTGTACTGGAATGAATGCCATACATTTGGCCGGCGAAGTTGCGGCCTGAATGTTCTTCCATTATCTGCTGGCCTGAACTGCCTCTCAAAAGGCGGTCCTCTATAGAATGATGTACCTCGCCCTCTACCAGGCTGAGTGTTTGGGAAGAAGGTAGGGCGATGAGGATGCTACCATGTCCTTGGTTTCTCCATATTTCCATTCACTTCTCTTTTACACTTTGCACACAGGACGTCTTCGTCCTTTTTTGGTTCTTTCCCATTGATTCGTTCAAAGACGCTAGGATGTGGTCTAGGATCCTCTTCTCCATCATCTACGACCAACTTGAATTTTGGAAACTTGTTTTTGAATCCAGATGTCACCATGTTTACTCCAAGTGGCTGTGGGAAAGGATTTTCATCCACTACCATCTTCTTCTTATCATCGAACGTAATTCTCCTGATTCAATGGCATCCTGCAATACATGGCAGAAAACCAAGCAATTGTTAGTCAAATGTGACCATGCATTATGCCACTTACAATATTTTTTACCCTTAATTTGTTCAGGGTTTGGCAATTTGTGCTTATCGCTCAACTTTATCTGCTTATCCCTATATAATTTATCAAATATAAGGTCAGCTTTGGTCACGTCGAACGAGAACGTTCTAGCCTTTATGTTTCCATCTTTTATGGGCTCATCTTTGCCCGATGGTCTAGGCTTGGCCATTATGGGACAAGTATATGTATCCCCTTTGACCAATTCGGTCAAACACATTTCGGCCTGATCGTATGATTCATCGTCGATGGTATGAACGTCAAAATTTGGGTCTTTGTAATAAGTCCCTTTACTAGAATTTTTCATTTGTTCTTCCTCTCTTATCAGTCGCTCATACCTAATCATATTCGCACTCAACTGGAAAAGGTCAGGAAATTCCTTGTCCTGAAATTTCTTTTTTAAATCAAAGCTCAAGTAGCCCTGAGCGATTTTAACAAATTCTTTTTCAGGCAGAGGTACAAAACACTTGCTTCTTGCTGTCTTGAACCTTTGGAGAAAACTTTCTACCCATTCATTTGGCATTTGACGTAGATTCGCCAAATCAGCCAAAGTGACTTCAGACTCAGTTTTATAAAACTGAGCGTGAAACAACTGTTCCAATTGTTGCCATGTTTGAACAGAGTTCGCTGGCAAGTTGATGAACCAGGAGAAAACTACTCCTGTTAACGAACTAGGAAAAAGCCTCATTTTATGGTAATCGATTACATCACCACTTTACAATGTGAATCGCCTTATGTGTTCTAGAGTAGACACTTCTCCTAAACCGGTAAACAGTGAGAGTTCTGGCATTTTGTACCCTCTAGGCCATGGATATGCTTGGTCTACCCAATCAGGATATGGTTTTGTGTACGTCGGCCTAATGACGGGACGCACCCCAAAAGCCATCTGATCCTGTACGATTTCCATAATCTGGTTCCTCAACATGACGTTGGGGTCATATGGAATTCCTACAGGTTGGTTAACCGGTTGATTTGCATGAGGCCTGATATTTGGTCCTTGATTGGCAACAAAATTACCATGATTAGGGTCATTACCATTAGCCTGAACATCTATTCCCTCATTAACACGTGGAATATTCTGTCCATTGTTCAGGACATTATCTCTTATGTTTGGATTACCCCCCAAGTTAGGCATACTACTACCATTGTTCTGATTTGGCACTGTAGTACCCCCTTGGTTTGAAGTAGAGGGACCAGAAAGCGGTTCTACCCCTTGATTCGGATTTAGGACCGAGGGATTATGTCCCACAATTGTCCTAGTTTAAAAGTGGTTTGTAAGAGGTATAGCCGGTTGACATATTTGGCCTACTAACTTATTCATTGTTTCGTTCAACGTCTTTAATTGTTTGGCCATGTTGTCATAGTGTACATTCTCATTTTGTGTAAATCTTTCCATATTATGAATATTTCGAAGATTTACCTGTTCAACGATGTCTTGCGTGAGTTCTCCAAGTAATGCACACATGGTTCGAGAACTCAACTCCGTCATTGGTTCGTAACGACTGTTACTGCTCTGATTCTGTCCATCTGTTCGTGGAGAGGCATGCTGTTCCTCATATCGCTCGATCACAGACTGGATTCCTCCCTAACTTGCTGCTTCCTTATCGGATCTCTGAGGCATATTGTTTCACCTTTTGTACTTTCAACACCTAACACCACAGTCCCACCGGGCGTGCCAAATTGTTTCGCGCGGGTTAGTCGCTAACAATTAAAAAGGATCAGACGATTGTGTAAGGGACAAACCTCTTGAGACAAAGTCCCAAAAAGGGGTGTTCTTTTATTGGCGATGACTTTACAATTGGAAATGAAAAACAACGTGCCTCCAAGGGGCGCAAACATACGAGTTACTGAAAGAAAAGTGTTTAAGTCTAAGCTAAGGAAATGAAAATTACATGTTCTCTATTCGAGAGTTTTTGATTCGGTCCTTTGCTCTATGTTTTTTCTCCCTTTTATACTTCATGGACAATCTCTTTGTGATCAACCGCCTAAAAACTACTTGATCGTCATATAACTGCTCACTTTCCTCGTAATGGCCAACTTGTCATGAAAACTGCCTTCTTTTAACTGCTGCCATTACTCTTCGTCGTTCAACCGCTTTTGATTGAATTCCTTGAATCGTGGAACGTGATAGGGCTGCTTTAACAATTGCTTTGATAACTGCACTTCTTGATAACCACAACGCTTTATGTTTGTTAAAACCTTGGGCGACTTGAAGGTTTGGGCGAGAATAGAGTCACAGCTCTGAGCGACTGTATGGCATTCCATTCACTCAGATTCTGGGCGACTTGTAAACTTGGGCGATGGCGTAACCGCGTTTTTGGGCCTCTCTATTTGGGCCTTCGTCTTGATTTGTTTGATTGTGCTTCATTCTTTGGGCTATCTGATTTGGGGATCCTCCAATTGGACTTCACTCCTTGGACTGTTCGATTTGGGCTAAATTTTTATGTGTCAACAAATTATTTGTTTTCCACGGAACCGGCTTTGAAGGTTCATCATGCTCCGACGAGAGAAGAGAAAGAAACTCTAATTTTAAGAATGCCAAGGAAGAAAGGACATGTTCTATGAAGAAGAAAACACTGAAAGCATAATCAAAGTTCAAGCTTTCTTTCAAGAAGAAGAGCAACAGAAGAAAGAGTGATGGTCGAGTTAGGTCTGAGAGCAATTTGTAAAAGAACCATCAAAGTTGAGTTACTTGAGAAGCACAATACTAATGCAAAGATTAAGGACAAATTCCTTGCCATGTATTTTTTGTCAAATTCTTGTTAGTTGACAATGTGACTGAAAAGTAGGGGTGGGCGTGGGTCGGTTCGGTTCGGTTCTCTTTAGAACCGAACCGAATCAAACTTTTCGGGTATCTAGTAAATGGAACCGTCGGGTCCAAATATAATTATGGAACCGTTCGGGTTCGGTTCCATTCGATTCGGTTCGGATCGGTTCGGTTCCGTTCGGTTCTGTACTATAATTAAATTTTTTAACATTTATAACAACGTTATATAAATATGACTAATGATACATTCAATAGTTTTGGAATGTCAGAGATTAGTAAACTACCTTGTTCAAATGGTCGCTACGATCAAAGCTTCAGTCGGGGAAAGTCACGGCTTCGATCGGAGGTCAGAGTGTCGGCCGACGATTGTATAGGTTTTGGAATATTAGATAGGCTGCGAGAGTGAGTGCGAGAATCGAGACAACGTTATGTACTTTATTGTAGGTGTTTAGGGTTATTTAGTGGATTTGATCTTGTTTGGCTAAGAAATGAAACAATAAAATGGGTAATTGGGTCAAAAATTAAAAAATTAGAAATGAAACAAATTATTGGGCCAAAAATTTGGATTTAGAAATCATTAAATTGTTAATTTGTTTAGAAAAAATTAAAATGAAAATAATTTGATTTACTCAATATAAAAAAAATTAGAAAGATTCGGTTCTTATTCGGTTCTTCGGTTCTTGATCTAGAACCGAACCGTACCCGTCGGTTCTCAATTCAGATACCCGTTCGGGTATTTAATTTGACAAGAACCGTCGGGTTCGGATCGGTTCGGTTCGGGTTCGGTTCGATCGGTTCGGTTCGGGAGATTTGCCCAGCCCTACTGAAAAGTGACATGTTGTGTGACTTTTTTTTTTTTTTTTTTTTAATTTCTGTCACTTTTTTTCCAGTGTCTCACTTTTTAAAAATTTTTTGTCACTTTTTTTGAATTTTCTTCACTTTTTATTTTTATTTTCTGCCACCTTTTTTTTTATATTGTTTGTTCTTTTTTGAGTAACAAACATTGCTTTTTAATATTTAAAAAAGGGACATTGTACGTCATTTTTTAATAAAAAAGTTATACTAAACTTTAAAAAATGACATTTAGTATCTAGTAGGTAGATTTGATTAATACTTGACCATTTTCTCAAGTGAGTAGACAGCGTCACTTTTTGGGTTGTCGTCATTTTATATTTTTGTGAATTTCTATCAAATTTTTCATTTTTCCTTACTTTTTTTTATTGTTTGTTACTTTAAATTTTTCATTGAATTTGTCACTTTTTTGAACACGAAACATCAATTTTTAATTTGTACATCACTCTTTTACTAAAAAAGTGACACTTAATTTTATGATGTACTTTTTACTTCGAAAATATTTTTCATATGATTTTTCAAAAGACATCTAATTTTAAGAATATTTTTATAAGTCCATTTATAATTATATTAGTTATTTAGACCTTTCACTTCAATTGACCTTAAAGTTACAAACTTTATGTAGTAAAAAAAAAAAATTAAAAAATATTAATAATGCTAGCCCATGCACGTCTATGCAAGCCTAAAGTGGTCAAAAGAAGCTTTAACCACTAAATTAACACATGGTCCTGGGTGTGACGAGACGTCTAAGCGTCACCAAGGCACACTATTTAAAACATTCTTTAAAACCACTATTGCATCTTAAATTTTATTTATTTTTTTTTCTATTCACTTTAACACAATCAGTTTATTGATTATAAAATGTTTCCTGTTTATTAACCGGAAAAGTAATTAGTTACGTTTGTTTAAATTTATGAAACTAAAAGTTGAAAGGGAGATATAGCATAAAACTGTTCATAAAAAAGAACTTTTACTGCGCAGAATCTTGTTTCCAGAGTTTCCAATTGATTATTGTAGTGTTGTTTGGCATCCGCAACACGGGTGAACTGGTGAACATGAATGTATAAATCGAAGAACAATGATACCACCACAAGTGACCATGATGCCATCAAAATAGTGTAAATTTGACCCTTCAAATTACTTCGTTTTGCACTTGAAATGATTGCATAAAATAAATCACAAATTTCAATGATATACATACATATTGAATTATTCAGAGCATATTTGAATTTATTGATCAATGACATCTAAAATTATATATTGAACAAAAACGTGGAAAAAACAAAACATATTTTTTTTTAAAAAAAAAAAATAATAATGAAGAAAAATGTGTGTGTGTGTGTGTGTCAAATTTTTAAGATGTTCTCATTAAAATCTTCCAAGATAACAAGCAAATGAAGTGCAGAAAGGAGGGATATTTTCCATATTAGATAAATCTGGGTAAAGCTACACAAAATTAGTAAATCATTTGAGACATTGCTGTACGTAAGAGGGAATAATATTGACATCCCTGAATACTAACCTAACGTCAAGTCATCTATGAACATGAGAAGACATAGAAAGAACCAGGCATCAGTTACCTGTCTCGGAAAAGTGGTGCTCCTCAACTTTATCAAAAGCGATTACATGCCTTCAGTACGTTCGCACACTTTTAACGTGTTTTGAAAGCACTGATGCTCTAAAAAAGAAATGGACCACGCAGAATCCTATCACTATTTCTCAACGGTCCAGTTTTCCATTTGAAGACCTTTTCTCCAATAGTCTCACCCTGTCGAGCAATTCTTGGATGGTATTTGATGCCTCCTGTATGAAAGGTGAATAAACATTAGGTAATTTAGACGTCAGAATATGCATTCAAAATTTGCAAGAATAAATAGAATCATAAATGGGAAGGAAAACAAACCTTCAATTTCTTTCTCAAATTTTCTTCCTCGGTATTTCGACGCTCTCGTTCTTCTGAGAATATATCAATAAAACTATCTTGTTCTTTGACCAGTTCCTGAATTTTTTGATTTGCCTCGTGTAGCTGATCAAATGGAAACAGTATATCACTTGCCAAGAAACCAGCCAAAAAAATATCTCGACTTTTCTATTCCATATTTCATTTTCCCCGCA
>NC_036248.1:5299590-5399058 GCF_002742605.1 Olea europaea var. sylvestris | reverse complement strand
TCATATCATGAATCATCAATATAACTCTTGCATTGCACAAGTATGGAAAACTCAAAATTTTGGCTCGAACATGCATTTCTAAAAATTTTTACCCATGACCAAGTGACCAAGTTCGGCCCCGGGCATCACCGAGAAATATCCAAATTTTCCCGAGCAAGTTTTGGACATGTGAAAGTACATATTGATATCTAGCATATATCCAAATTTCACCCTAATCGGAGGTCGTTTGCATTAGAAAACATAGGGACGAAGGTAGTGACGTGAGTGGATATGTTGAACTATGAAATGCCTTTGTTACTTCAAATGTTAAGGTAATGTGTTCTAGTTGATATATCACATGATTTTTCGACGAAAACGCTATAAAATAACGATGTAAACTATTGCATAAGTGAAAAGCCTAAAAAAATCAAAAGATACGTTAATGTGGCATTTCGTCGAACACTTGGTGTGCAATGTGAATTACTTTCTATTTCTTACCTTTACTACCATGAAAGTTCCCCAATTCACAATAGTACACCAATCTACCCCAATTCATCCTAACTAACTCCACACATTGAAAGATAATCATTAAATGAAACTCGAAATTAGGGATTAGAGAAACATACCTTGTAGTTCGAATTCTTGTTAATTTAGGTGTGGTACCTCAATGTAGAGCTCAATCCAATTGAATGAAGAATGCGTGAAATGTGTGTAAGTGTGGAGGGTGAAATGAGAAGTGTGCAAGTGAAGTGTGTGCAAAGGAATGAGGGAGTGGGCGTGAGTGTGTGCTTGTGCTCGAGTGGGAGTGAGAGGGTGGGAGGGAGAAAATTGTGGAAATGAAATAAGTGGTCACGGGTTTGGAAATGAAATAAGTGGTCACGGGTTTTAACCCGTGACCACTACACTATGCGACCGCATAGTGTTGCACTATGCGGTCGCATAGTGCAAACCGTCGCCTTCTAATGGCGTTCGGTTAAGGTCTATGCGACCGCATAGACCTTTGGTCTATGCGGTCGCATAGACCAAACCGGGTTAAAAATTTTTTTTTTTTTTTAATAAAAGAATAAAAAAAAATAATAATATAATAAAAAAAAAAAAAGAGGCCCTTTTTTTTTAAAATTTTTTTTTTTTTTTTTTTTTTTACTGTTGTCCCGCATTCTGAAAGCTTAACCAAAATGAATATCTCCGCACATCGGAATGCGTGACACACACTCGAACACCCAAACACGTCATTTAGTATCCATTCATGCAACATTAAACGTGTAGTGCCTAGGCTATGATGCAAAAGATGATCGATGACCTAAGAAACAAATTAAACTCAAACAAATTCCTAAACTAGTGCAATGCAATAAAATAAAATAANACATAAACTCAAGATACATTTCAAATTTTCATTCATGTCTTAACTACTTTGGCAATCAATCTGAAAATTATAGTTCATGGATGTAAGCTACATGGTTAACTAAAGAGTGACAGTATGTGTTATACAAGGCAATGAGAAGTAGAACGAAGGAAGCCAAGATAACAAAAAATATTACTGGAGATTTTCCTGTAAGCCGAGATAACAAAATATTACTGGAAATTCCCTGTAACTATTAAACTTTGCTAGTAACTACTTTGCACCTCACTCTTCTATTGTTTTTTCAGGACTAACATTTTATATCTAAAAATACAGAAATTTTCGATGTGCAAACATTTTTGGTAAATTTTTTCAGATCTTATAATTTCTGGATAATTTAGCCTTCATTTTCACTTCAAGGACAACAAACTGCAAATGTCTTATAAGGCCCAACCACCTATTCTAGTGATTAGGCTCGCAGAATGAATATATCAACAGCACGACTGCATTGAGAGCATCTATAACAACAAACTTAATGGTAGCTCTCAAATAATAGGATAAAATGACTACATATAGAATTCGCTCATTATCAAATAATCCTTGTTAAAGGTTTTAACTCTTAACACAAGTTTGTGGAAAACAATTGTTGTACCATTCTATACTACTTGTTTCTGATGTATGAAATAATGGTTCAACAAGGATTGGTATCAAAATGGGATCGGAAGCAAATTGTTGGGTTTTTTATGATAAAAAATGGATCAAGAAGGATGGAGGGTTGGGTTGGGGGGGGGGGGTGTTGGTATGAGGTTTTCCTCTCACTTTTAACATTGGGGTTTTCTAATTTCAAGATTCTCTAGATCAGCAGCCTCTACTGCACCAAACGAAGTATGTCACTTCAAATCCCAAATGTCCCAGATTCACAAGCACTTCCATCTTTGCACGTGGGGTTTCTGCTTGTTATTAATTGGTGATTCCCAGAGAGAGTCATGGACACTTTTGACTTGAAGCACACAAAAATGAGACCAATGGTCCACCATAACTTTTGACTTAGTAAATCAACTACCAATTTGTAATATTTATATTCAGATAAGGGCAAAACCCACTCAACGGAGAGATGAAGAGAAGTATCGAGGTATTCTAAAAATCTTCCCAGAAATTTTGCGAGAATCAAAAATAACCTCCAGATTCACAGAAATGCCAATACTTGATCCATTGCTTGTAATTAGGGCAGATCTCATCCAATACATATTACAGTAACACAATCATTACCTAGCAAAAAAAGGCATGCGCCACTTAGAACTTTCTAGGAATGCTTGAGTAGAAGGAATAAAATAATGAGAAGCTACCTGGGACATTAAATTTCTGGTTGTTCGGCCAGGCCTTATGCCAGGCAAGTTATTTCCCGAAGATTCACTGTATTTCAAGCCAGAGGCCAATGGAGATCCATCTTTTCCAGATAATTTGCCTCGATTCCTGTAAATGTTAATTTGCACATCATCATTACTGACATCCTCACCAGAAGATGATGATCCGGAAGAATTTGGTCGCTTTCCAGATGCTTTTTTCTTCATGTCTTCCTTTCCATACACATGCCCTTTATTATGACCCTTATCCACTGACTTGATAGGTGTCTTGCTACTTGAAGAAGTAACATTCTTTTTTGATTGACGAGTTGGGGAATAAGAATCAGGAGAGCTCTCTACACAAGAAAATCACATATCATATTCCAAGGAATGCTTCAAAATGTCCTTATCACAGGGGAACATGTAAGTGGAACTTTGGATTGTGATTTATCAGTGTGTACACCTTAGTGAAATTTTTCGTCGTCGAACTGTAAGTAGAACTCTGTTTCATACCTCTTTCATAAGCTTTCTTATTTCGTCGTCGAGAATAGCCAATGTGGTGACAATTTGACGACCTAAAGCAAAACAAAAAATTATAAGTATTAAATACCCATGAAGGTTAAGGAATAGAGGCAGTAGGAGCAGCACACTAGGAACAAACCAATATGTCTTTTGCATTTGTATCAGTCGTGCCTCCAGTCTTGCAAGAACTGTAGTACGCTCAAACCCTTGCTTATCATGTGCTGGTTCAACAAAATTGGCTTCTAGCACACCTGATAGTAAGATGTACAAGATTATGCAACTAAACATAATGAAATTTATGGAAGTACAGAGGACAGAAGACTACCTATAACTCCACGACCATCGCTACCAGGAGCATGCCAAAGTCTCCAAAATGGCTGAAGAAATAGAAAAACTCAATATCGGGTATGCAATAAATCACATGATCCATGAAATGACTCCATGAGTTCCACATATACCAACCAGTATGAGAAAATTTAAATGCTATTTGTGAAAAGCATGACCTAATTTGATAAATCTCAGAAAAAACAAAAGAAACGTAGCCCCTGTTTGGTCCCCATTTTCTAAAACTCATTTTTCATCAAATTCATTTTCAAATGCATCCTTCATAAGACTCACAATTTTATCAACTTTTCAACCATAAATTTCATCAACTTTAATCAAAATCTACTAAAAATCTAATTCTTAACTAAACCAAATGGGAGCATAGTAACACTATATGTAACTACTAATACTGATAAATGTAATCAGATCACAACGCAAATGAACAGAAGCCAGGCCTTAATTTGGTCAATATATGGTGAGCATTTAACGTTTCATATATAGCAATAACTACAAGGAAACAGAAGACAAACCTTAATGAGTCGATTTTTGTGATAAACATTAAAACCCTGAACATCAATATGTGCTTTTGCATCCTTTACAAACCCAATAGTGACAGCAGCAACCATCTAATAGCAAAGAAAAAAGAATAATCACCAGTTTTGCACGTTAGCTATGAAAAACTAACTCTCAACCAAATATCATTATAAAACAAATTACGTTAGCATCTTTTAGGACCCCATCAGTTCCAGGCTGTGGACGATAAGTAACTTCCTGGGACATCATCATGTCATTCACTATATTATGGTGTTCAACATCTTTCCCTCGGAGAATAATTCGAAAGCTAGGAGGAATTCTGAGGTAGAGAATAGATGCATAGCTCTGCAATTTCAAGAAGCGGTTTATTTAACACAAAATTGAGAAAAGGAAAATAAACAGACTAGTAACAGTACTAGTATTACAGCCAAAGCCATAAATTTCTATGCATCCCTGCCTCCAGAGCTCCAAAAGTCACAAGGGTAACAGTGAAAAGAAACTAACATTATAAAAGCAGCAACTCACCCTTAATGAATGCCGATATGTAAGAAAGTGCCTGGAGTTGGGATACAGCTGTGCCATTTTTATGTTCTTCTCATCTCTGTTGACGCCTCGGATTTGAATATCCTGCAGGGAAACAAAACCATAACAAATGGAATGATCAATTTCGAAGCAAGTAACAGATGAAAAATGAGGATATCCACAAAAAGCAAGCACATAGGTCATAGGTGTACACGAGTATCGGTATCAAAGTCAAGTTCCAGCAGACCCTGGTCATCCTCCCATAGATTATATACGATTATCCGTGTACCATGATCCTTCATCTGATTAAACTACAAAGAAAAGGGCAAGGTTGGAATTTATGTTGCAAACACGCAAACAAGAGCCAGCCAAGTGAGGACAATCATAGAACAAGATGGCGAACATCAGCAAATGCAACACACAAACAGTGATGCCATAAGCAGGGGCCTGACACCGACAGTGGTCAGACGTAGATTCTGTCAGAATGTCTTCGAAATTCTTCCGTGTCCCCAATAGATTCATCAAATTTATTCAGATAAGACACAGTATGACTTCCCGTCAATCTTGTGACCTTATATTTATCATTTCAACGTCTCATCTTGATATTCATTTTCATAGTAACCAATAACTTCTTGTTGATAGAGATTTTACAGGTCACCTTCCCATCCCCCACCCACAAACCAAAAGGTAAAACCAAGTTAACCAGGTTCAACCATTTTGCATGGATGTCAAATATGTATCAGAGAAACTCCAAAGCTATTTGAAGTTGACTAGAACATTTAATCTTGCAAAGATAACCCTAGCTTGAAACTACTCAAAATGGCTTGAGAAGCGAAGTATGTGTCACAGGCAGTATAATATAAGGCCATCTGCAAGATTCTAATTAAGCTTTCGTTCTATTATCCATATGAACAAACATATTATAATTCAGTTACACATAGCATTTTAGTACATAACATTATCCATCTCAAAATGAATATCCTACAAGGATGCAAAGTTAGTTCCTTTTTTGGAACACATAGATACGAATGTTATTTAACAAATAGTTTTTTAGTTTCGTTTTTCTATCTATGATTCAAAGCTACAATTTGATCTATCAAGATCTTAAATCCGAAATTTCCTAATGTCAATATCATGCGTGAAATGTATTGTTATGTCAATGTTTCTCCCTAAAAATATTTACTGGTACTACTCCAAAAAACTTCTAACAAGCCATTCAATCTGACAATAGAGCCAAGCAAGGCTACAAATATAAATTATTGCAACCAAAACGAGAAGTGATGCAAAACATAAATAATTGTGGCACCCACCAACTTTTAAAAATTTCAAGAGTTACATAACTGTTTGCGTTATATGAGCATAGTCTTAGCTCCAATCATAAACTATGTTTACTGTGAAATACAAGTACTGATGTCCCAATCTTGTATTCTCTCCTCACTATCTGCATGGATGGACTTAAGCACATTAACATGTTATATTCAGGGGAGGAAATAACAAGTTAAAACAGGAACTACATTTCCCTGCTGCATCAAATAGTTTGTAGGAAAATCATCTAGAGAATGTAATATTGATCAGCATCACAGCTGATTCTCCCAGCATCTCAATATTTCAATGTTAAATAAACTATAAATCTAAGAAGCTTCTAGCTTCCCTAAAAATATATACAAATAATACAAAAACCTCAGCCACATAATCAATAAAGAAAGGGAGCATTGGCGGTACAAAAATCTAGAAAATAATTAAGACAGAAAATTATTGGAAGTCAAGTAAATACTCAGAATTTGTTGTGACAGCACTTTATCCATTTTATTGTTCAAATGATACAGAGCTCTGGGCAGTCTACAGTTGAACTATTCAAAACAATGGGAACAATACCGATAAAGAAAAACCACCTGCCGAAGAAGATCTGCTTCGCTTGAAAATGGTGACCATTGGACTATTGTTTCAACATTTATATTCCAGTCACCCGCGGAAGATCGAATTATCTTATGCCATTCTTGTCCTCTTCTTTCATAATCAAGCTTATGATCATTAAGAAAAATCAACAATCAAAGTAGCACAAATAAAATAGTAATAATAAAAAACTAGCAAGCAGGAGTACAAAAATCACTGCAAAATATTAAAAAAAAAAAAAGAAAGAAAGAAAGAAAATGAGAGACTGAAAAAATTCCTCAACTTAGTTTTATAGGTATCATACAAGCACAGACTCCAACATTTAGAGCCTCTTTGATGTAGATTTTTTTATCATAAATTTTGAGAAAAGTGATTTTATAGGAGAATTTATGGTTAAAAAGTAGTGAAAAGTTATAGATCCACGTGCAAGAATGTGTGGTTGAAAATGAGTTGAGCAAAAAATGGTTTTTAAAGATTCTTTATCAAACAGGAGCTTAAACAATATGAGAACATATTATCTGAAGATTAAGCTCCCGTTTGGCCCCTTTTTCTTTAAAATTTTCCTTCTCTCTCTTATTTTAAACCACAAATTTTCCATAAATTAATATTACACGTAAACCAAAAACGTTTCCTACTTTTTCAACCATACATTTTCCAAAAAAAAAATAAAAAAAAATAATAATAATAAAAATGCCAACTATTCCATACATTAAAAATTGAAAGAATATCACGTTAATAAAGATGCCAAGGAAATCTACGATTTTAACTCCTGGCACGTGGTATCACATAAACAAAAGTCAAAAGGGCCCTTACAAGACATAACAGGGTGCAATTTTAGAGCCTAGACTAACTATTCATAGCTTTGCTCCACAATGAACAATTCTCTTCTAAAATAAATGGTGTGCCATGCCTTTCTTACGTAACTTCAATTGATATTTTAACCCCGTTGATTTAGAGCAAACCTATATGTCCAGTGTTATTTCAAAAACATGCACATAAAACCTTAGCAAAAGCCTCTAGTTAAGTGCATAACTAAGGAAACCACAAACAATTTAATCATGTATTTGAAGATTACACTAGAGCTCTACTATGAATGTTGAACAGAAATGAAACCTACCAATGTGCAAACCAGTCAATAAAATAATTTTGCAACTCTTGGACATACATTATTACTATTGTATAACCAAGTTCTCTGTCCAGATTTGATTTTTGTGTGTGCATGTTTTTTTTTTTTTTTTTAAATAAATATTATTTAAGGTATCACCAAGTTCTCTTAGTCTATAACTTTCTTACCACTAAATTTCTGTTTTAGAAGTGACAAATATAAGAAGAAACTAGTCTTTGATGCGTTGTCTTCATGCACTATGAAACAATATTCATAGTTGTATATAGTCCAACTTCTCAATAAATAATAGCAATCAACCATTTAATAAGCAATTCAAGGAAAAAAGGAAAAGTCGATATTTCAAGATAACAACAATCACTCTTACAAATTATTGTAAACAACTCACCATGGGAACCAAAATATCTTCTTTTCCAGTGCTTCTCAAAAATGTGTATGACAATAATCCAATGCTTTGCGTAGGCCTAAAATAAAATTTAAAATTTATACAAGTTTGGCCAAATTGCAGTAAACAGATCGTTGACGATGAAATATAGCACCAGGGTGTTACATGAAGAATAGCTGAGGAAATAGAGGAAGAAGAACTACCACACAGAAGCAGAAGAGAAACCTGAGAAAGGGAAAGAAGAAGGAACTGGCGGACTTTGAATTGAAACGGCATCGTACGGTACTAAATGAAACTGTGTCATTTTATTCTAATAATTGTTGTTATTCGTTAGAAATTGTCTTTTACTTTTGGGTTGGAAAGCACGACTTTATATATATACAGCCATGCGCAAAGAGGAAAGACGGTCTGTGATTTTTCTACCAAATTGGTTGTTAATTGAAGTGATTCAATTCAGTCCTCTCCTCATTTTTACTTTACATTGTTTAATCCCTCCTCCATTCTCTTTTACTTTGAAATTAATATCATAATTCCTTATTTCAGCTGGAGTAAATTCGAGTGTTGGTTTTGTGCAAAGCTGTGTTGCGAGATGTAGTTCAGCTCATGACAAGGTCTTTGATCACCTCTATATTTGAATCTCAAAGTAATCTTCTTCACTACTGAACTACTCCAAGCATTTAACTGCATGTCACATCAAATAATATATAGGACAAAATTTTCAAATAAGAGTAAAGAATATAAACCTTTTCCCTTCTCCCCCAGAACATCGTGAGAAGACAATGACATCAGCTCCAAGCCTCATAGTACTTGTTTTAAAGCCATTTCCATCTGGTATAAAGAGCACCAGATAAATCAATAGGCGAACTAATAGGTGCAATAGAAGGCAGCTATTATTACCACAAACACATTAGCAAGACCAACTTGCTCTTCTACTGGTTGATTGAAAAAACTGGAGTTACTTACATTGTCCAATAGTATCTACCATATTGCTTTTCACGGAGTACCCAAGAGACATGCATTGCCGCATTTTATCCGGATCCATCCCACCACCATTATCTATGGAAAAGTTACAGCAAACAGTTATGACTAAAGCAAGTTTATCAACGTAAAGTCATCAGAAAAAAATTAAACAAACACACAAAAAGATAAAAGTGTGATTAGAAATGAAAAATTGAAAGGAGAGCACCTAAGCTAATAAGTAATATTAAATAAGGGGTCAATGGTCACATATTAAACACCAATTTTCTATAGCAAGCAGTAATAAATAGGAATAATGCATATACAATATCGATGATATATTTATGGGACAAAATAACAGGAGACGTCATATCTGCTGATCCCGAGCCAACACAGGCCGTAGCCAATGCGCTTAGGCCTAATATCCAAACACCATCAGGGCAAACAGCAATTAGCCACAGCAGATTTGTAGTGTACCCCGAGTTGGCAGGGGGCCAGACCATGCTGCTGGAGATTGTAGTGTGTGCCACATCCACAGCTATCGATAGATGCAACGCACATCACCCCCAGAAGGACACAGCACACGTGTGGCGGTTCATGATAATACACACTGTTCTCATCTTAAGAAAATTCTCCCAGACCCCTGGATTAATGATTAGTAGCGATGCCTTCCCCACTTCTATTTGAACCTCATTTTACTAATCTATACGCATGTGCTTATGGAGATGTAGAAGGTGTTTAGCATCCCTCTTTCTATAAAATGGGCCACATCTCAAATCATCTTTTTATTAAACTAAAAACCCTATATATTTTTATTTCAATAAATATGAATACCTTCAATCAACAACATTTTGCTGCCATCTTTCTTGCTTTTAACCATATCAATGTTCACGTATGTTGCTCCATTGCAGACCTGACATTACAAAAATGCAAAGAGCAATTACTCCAGAAGTCTAAAGCAACCAAACAAACATGTGACTCGTTACTGATCATCGAAGAAGGTCCATAGCATGCCTCATCCAATGAATTGTCTAAAAGCTCCGCAAAAGCTGCAGGAAAAAATTATAAGAACATAAATAAGGAACACAATACATATAATACTGTTGCTACTCCCCAGAAAACCAAAACACACAGTGATACAATGCATCCCCACTTTATGAATATGTTCATCTCCTTTATACCTCCAAGAACCCACTTATGACTGGTTGCATTAGAATGTAGAAATTTAGGATGAACTCTGACATGATCCATGCCACCTGCATAAGAATTTTAAATCAGGAACTAGTTTTTGTTACTAAATATAATTTTATTAAGTACGAGAAGGTGCAATAAAATCACTACAGAGATACTTATTTTTCTGTAAAGCTTTCAATTTCTCTTGTATGACTTGAGCCCACTTAGGATCACCTAAGGCTTCCTCCACACTATTTGGAATGTGACAGGAGGATAATGTCTCTGTGAAGATCTTAATGGGCTCAGTTAGATGTTGAGTGGACACATAATTTGCAATGGGGTATTTAGACCGCCTCTCTTCTTCATCAGGGGAGTATCTGTTAGGCGGCTTTCCTCGATTTTGCTCGAAAGGCAACACATATTCCACGGGAGCATTCAAGTTAGCAGCATATGGAGGAGTAGTAGGAGAGCTTACCTTAGGATTGTTCTCAGTAAGAGAGTCGGGTACTATCAAGGGAAGGGGTTCTTGACTTTTTTGGTTTATAGGCTAATGAAGAAATCTTTTACCATCAACACCCTCAGAACATATAGCTCATGCTTCTACAATTCTAATTCTATAATATGTTAAACAAAAACACAATTTCTGGAAAAAGTCGGACTAAAACTGCAATTGCTTTTAAGTCGAAACCTGCAATTATAAAAACCCGAAATGCAATTTCTAATCTAAATTTTCAACCATTTTGATCAAAATTTCCTTTAATGATATCGAATCTGAGAAAAACTAAGAAAATATACAAAAACTTCTCTTGAGTTTCCGAATCTTTCTCTGGAGTTTTCAAAGAGCTTCAGTTTTAAATAACATGAACTTTAGCCATTTTGAAAGTTTCGTGTAACCTATCTTCTATCCAGCATTATCATCTAAAAAGGCAGACATGCAATTCAAAAATTTACCAGTAGCCGACTCCCAGTCACCAGAAGGCGTTTCATCATAGTTCCCCGCCTTCCAGAACTGCTTACAACCGCTCACAATCACAGCATTTCTTTGCGGCGGCGCAGGCAACGTCAACACAGCCTCTGAATCTCTCGATACCGGTTCTTTAGCCGGCAAAGGGTCAAGAAATCCCACCGGCAACACAAAACTTAAATCCTTCCCTCTCTTATTCTTCTTCTTCTTGTTTCCATAAATTTCCCCCCTAGACTCCCGAGGCCTTTTGTTAAAAATTCCGGCAATATCATTGTCGGATAAAGCATCCGAATCGGAGTCAGAGTCGGATTCAGAATCTGAGCTTGACAAGTTGACAATGCAAGCCGGCGTCTGGGAATCGTTCGTCCTCGACTTTATCTTGCGACTCAGCTCGATAATTTCCTGTTTAACTTGGATTTCCTTCTCAGTTCTCGCCATTGCTCAGCGAAAAACTAAAGGCCCGTAGAAGAAAAGAGTTATTAAAAATAATAAGTGATCAAAAGTAACCTCTTTAGAAATAGTGTTTTATGGTATAAATATGGAAGATTCACGAGCGGTCGGGTTGCCTGGATCCTCTCCGGTTTCAGTTTACAAGTTTCTCTCCGGTTTCAACTAAAAACGTTAGTTTGAAAACAAATTTATATAACGATGATGCCACTATTTCTCACGAGGGGAAAAAGGGTAAACGTCCTTAGGTGGTTGGGTTGGATGGGCCCTCCAGTTTCATCTTTTACCGTCTTTTCCAATTTTAACTGGAAACCTTAAATTGTAAAGAGAACTAAACTAGAATAATGCTACTTTGTTAGAAAATATGCGACATAATGGTTGACATAATGAGTGTTGGCAAGATGTAATTAGTTGAAAGAAAACGATTGTATTTTAAACAATTCAATGATAGGTAGTCACGTGACATTATGTCAAGTATTATGTTAGTCATTATGGCTATGTAGCATGATTGAGTAAACTAATATAAATGAAATAATAGTTAAAAAAAAATGAAGAATAGATAAAGTTAAAGTTAGTCCGAAAGAGTGAGATTTACTGTCTCGAGTTTTACACAAATTCAACAAAGAATGGGTTAAAAAGAGAGAGAAATAGTCAAAAATCATGCCACGGCTTTTCAGTAATAGTTTATTGAATTGTTCTTATGCGTAAAAATTAAAAAAAAAAAAATCTTTGATATCGCTTTTATAAAATTGTGATTTTCCAAACTAAACTATCAATTTCTGATTGAAAATAATATCATTAAAATAAAGGATAACGTTTGTTTTTAGTATCATTCTTGGCCATTAGCGGTGTTTTAGATGTCGCCATTAGATATAGTTTATGTAAATTCAATAAATATATAGTTCATTTGAATTGTACAAGTTCACATTGTGCATAGTTTGTATGAGTTATACACGAAAAGATATATGTTATATAGTGACAATTTATATACGAATAATTTATTTATATCCAATAAAGAAATCTAATGATCACTAGTCAATTTAATAGTTGATGTGCGATGATAAGATCAATTGAGAATAATGTTATTGTCCCCACTAAGGATCAACAACATGTGAAGTACGGTTAAATGAAAATATCAATTTAGCCTTTATTTGATTCTCATTCTTCTAAAAATTCATTTTTTTTTCAAAATTTATTTTCAATCATACATTTTTCAATAAAATAATATTACAGTCAAATTCAAAACTTTTTTTAAATTTTTAACTGCGAATTCTTCATCAATTTACAATTCAAAATACATTATTTTCCCCATAATGAAAATCAAACAAGGGCTTAACATGAAACAATTTATTGGCTTTTATCATTTTATGGTACATCACATGGGGATGATCACAAAGGACAAATAGCATTACTTCCAATTAAATATATGAAAATGGGACTCGCTTTCTTGTTTTTAACATTTAATGTCACATCATATGGATTGATTCTTTTAGTACATATATGATATTTATGGATGTCAACGAATCGAGTTGAGTAGGCTTGTGAGCCAAAACTTGAGGCTCGAGTAAAAATGGTTTAGGCTTTTTTTGGCCTTAGTTGAACCGAGCAAAATTTAGGTTTGACTCGAGTTTTCAGTTCCGACCTTATCGAGCCGAGCCAAGCCGGCTCACTCTTTTTTTTAAATAAAAAATAAAAATAAAAAAACACATGCAGCAACACGCTGCCCACACTTCCTATAGCTTCGTATTTATTTTTTTAGGGTCAACTCGTCGTAGGCCAACAAGTCACCTGCTGGCTCAGGCTTTTTCCGGACCGAGCCACGAGTGGCCCAAGCCTGTGAGCAAAATTGATACCCCATAGCGTACGACTAATCAATACATACACACGTGTAATTGTGGTGTGCGCTAGTAAATAAACATTTTACCATACTGTTCTCGATGTCAACAATTGACATTTGGGATATTGATTTTATGTAGTTTAGCGTAGCACACATGGAGGTCAAGAGCACAAATTGCTTGCCTCAAGGGTTTTATGCTTTATTCATAGCCTTTCTACAACGGATTGACATATTGAATAATTTGAGCAAGCTATGATCCTACTTTCAAACTACCGTTTGGTTTCATTCAATGACGAGCAATCTTGTTTCGCTCGTCCAACTGGAAATTTGTTGCATTTTCTTTGTTTGTGATTTTCTAGTTAGCAATTTTTTCATTAATATGACCATTCTCTGTCTATGCACTCTTTCTTTTTTTTTTTTACTTTAATGTGATTTAGTTAAAAGAGGATGTCCTGATTATCCTAAATAAATATCTTATTTAGACATTTTCATTGTTGTAAGTCTTGAAAAATGTAGGAGAATATATGGACTTCTAAGCTAATACGACTTACCTTAGTGACTCTTCGTCTATTTATTTGAAATTCTTATTCAGCTTTTGTTCGATTCCCATTAGATCCAAAAAAAAAAAAAATGTGTTTTTAATAGTATTTTAAGGAAAATGCACGGTCAAAATATAGGGAAAAGTTTTGAGTTTATGTGTAAAATATTTTATTGTGTGAATGTGTTGTTGAAATGATCATATAACTAAAATTAAATTAAATTAACGATTGTCAAACAAGGGTTAAGTCTTTAAACACATGGAGGATTCTTTCTCTTTAATTGGTACAATATTCAATAAATTTTTCCATGAACAACTATGAAGTCGTCAACATTTGGAGCGGAGAGAAGAATAATGTTACATAACACCTATTCATGTGGTATTATATGATACATTCAATTAAACATGAAATTATTGATTCATTTATTTGTACATTTTATTCAAAATAATGACACTTAAAGCCATCTGAACCATTATTGTAATACCACTGATACTAAACAGTATTACTCCATAGGGAGTTCAAAATTTCGAGCTTTGTGAAAAAAATTTCATTGGACGAGACATTAGTAGACGACTTCTTCAACATATTTTAATGGCAGCACAGTGATATCAATATCCAGTATTGTCTATCATAGCATGGGACTTGTTCGCAGCACTATGACTTTATTAATACTTATAATCATAAATTCTATCATGAGAGATTATATGTTAGACCGAGATTATCATGTGGTTTGGACAATTTACAACTTAGAAGTATATGTTTGTATGCGCCAATAACTTCAAGAAGGCGAAGGTGACCTTTTGATATTTTCTCAGATGTGCATTGCAGACTATTAAAGAGAGGAGTATCGCGCAATACTTTGTTGAAGCAACTACATCGAGAAAGAGTTCGCGAAGTAGACTTGTTGGGAGATCCATCTGGGCGTCCTTTCGATTTCTACGTACTGTATGGGACACCCAAAAGGAAGAAGAGAGTGCCTCGTTCTGAAAAGTATGGGTTACCTCCAAGAATAATACCCCCTCCCACAGGTTGGGTAACTGATGAGGAAGCATTAGAAAAAAGTAAGAAGGAACTTCAGGAGACAGAGGATCAGCACGATATGCTGCACGTCGACTTATCACAGGGGGATAATTTGACAGAAAACAAGAAGGAAGTAGAAATAGAAGCTGCCGAAAAGGTTATTTTTAAACGGCCAGCCATGAAATTGACTAAACACTTGAGGCCACTGTACGTTAAAGCTCTAGTTAACGGCATCCCAGTGGCAAAAGTACTTATTGACAATGGAGCAGCTATAAACATCATTCCATCTAGGATGATGAGGAAGTTCGTAAAGACAGAGGGTGACATGATTCCCACAGAAGTCATCCTCACGATCTTCAATGGAGGAGCAACTTCAGCCAAGGGAGTTATGCCATTGGACATAACTATAGGGACAACTACTAGGACCACTGTTTTCTTTGTAATAGACGGTCCTACTAGTTACAATGTGCTACTAGGAAGAGATTGGATACACGGAAGTCGCTGTATACCCTCATCGCTCCATCAATGCCTGATCTTTTGGAACAACAAAGGCGAAACAAAAGTGGTACAGGCCGATCATAGGCCTTTTGTTGCAAAAGCAAACTCGGTGGAAAAGTTCATGTACGAAGGAAACTATGGACCTGTCAGGGTAGTACAAGATGGAGAAGAAACTCAGGTTGTCGCGCAAAGCGAAGAACCGTTCTCAGTGGACGCACTCACTGAAATGTTCAAACAGATGAGGCCAAATATAGTGGCTCTGGAAGAGCCAGTAATTGGCAAAAGAATAATCAAGTAGTCTTGAATGGATTCTAAGTTACGAAAGCAAATGGCCGACATTCAGGCCTTCAAAGCCAGATTGATGGCTTTCAATAAGGAATGCAATGACAAGGCGAAATAAGAGATAGCCCTAAAAGCGCTGAAGGACAAGTTGGCAGTATTCGAGTTAGAGCAAAGCATTGGCCGAGAAATCAACAAGGTGGACTGTTTAGAAGAGAAAGTACTTATAAGGGAACTGGACGACGAAGTGATGCAGATCGCCAAACCTGGATACGCTCAAGCACAAGACCCTCTGATCAAAGTAAATATTGACAATGAAGGAGAAGATCGCCCAACATTCATCAGCCAAATGCTCGACCAAGAGATTAGTAACAAATTAATCGCTTTGCTAAAAGAGTACAAAGATTGTTTTGCTTGGGAATATGAACAAATGCTTGGTTTAGATAGAGACTTGGTGGAACACAGGTTACCAACTAAGCCTAACTTTAAACCTCATAGGCAGCCTCCTAGACGTTTTGCTCCCAATGTACTCCCTGAAATCAAGAAAGAGATAGAGCGATTATTGAAAATAGGTTTTATTAGAACACCAGATATGTCGAATGGTTGTCCAATATCGTGCCAGTACTAAAAAAGAATGGTAAACTAAGGGTGAGTATAGACTTTAGAAATTTAAACATAGCTACACCCAAAGATGAGTATCCAATGCCCACGGTGGATTCTTTAGTAGATTCGACTGCCGGACATGTCATGTATTCTTTCATGGATGGGTATTCAGGATACAATCAAATTTATACAGTTGAAGAAGACATACACAAAACTGCCTTTAGATGCCCTGGGTCTCTAGGATGTTTTGAATGGGTGGTTATGCCTTTTGACCTAAAAAATGCAGGAGCAACTTATCAAACGGCAATGAATTTAATCTTTCATGATATGATAGGCAAGTTTGTTGAAGTGTATGTAGATGACATAGTAGTCAAGTCCATTAAAGAAAAAGACCATTTCGAACAGTTAAGATATTCGTTTGAGCGAATGAAGCAATATAAGCTAAAATTGAATCCCTTGAAGTGTGCATTCGGTGTTAATGTAGGGAATTTTCTTAGTTTCTTAGTACACAAGAGAGGGATTGAACTTGATAAAAATAAAGCGAAGGCCATTTTAGAGGTCAAACCACCTAACAACAAAAAAGAATTGCAAAGATTTCTAAATCAAGTAAACTTTTTAAGACGCTTTATTTTTAACTGTGCAGGGCGAACTAAAGTCTTTTCACCGCTCTTAAAGCTGAAAAATCAGGACGAATTCGTCTAGAAAGAAGAACATCAAAAGGTTTTTGAAAGTCCGAAAACATATCTATCAAGTCCACCAGTGTTGGTGTCACCAATCCAAGGACGGCCAATGAAAGTGTATGTATCGGCTGAAAAAGAATCAATAGCTGGAATGGTCACACAGGAAGACCAATTTGGTGAAGAAAGGAAAATTTACTACTTAAGTAGACGGTTAACGGAATGTGAATGTAATTACTCTGCTATCGAAAAATTATGTCTTGCATTGTATTTCACATGTATAAAATTAAGGGCTTATTTACTTCCCGTAACCGTTTATTTAATTTCTAAAGTAAATTTAGTTAAGTATATGTTCTCGCGCCCTATTTTACACCAAAGGGTAGGCATTTGGACACTAGCTTTATCAGAATTCGAAATACAGTATATACCTCAAAAGACAGTCAAAAATCAGGCTTGGCTAACTTTCTAGCCGATCATCCATGCCTTGACATGCCTGAAGAAATCAAACTAGAAATCAATTCGTTCGAGTTAAAACCTTGGGTGTTGTATTTCGATGGGTCAAAAACCTCTAAAGGTGCAGGAGTAGGAGTAGCATTGATTAATCCTTTAAGAATTTGCTACAAGTTCGCATTCACTTTAGACAGAATGTGCACCAACAATCAGGCCGAATATGAAGTCTTAATTGTAGGCCTAGAACTAATGATAGACATGGGAGTAAGAAATGTGATCGTTAGGGGCGATTCTCAATTGGTGATCCATCAATTGATCGGTGATTTTAAATGCCAAAGTGATTCCATTAAAAATCAATATGAGATCGCCCAAGAATTATTAGAAGAATTCGATCAAGTAGAACTTCAACGCGTTAATAGGATATATAACAACGTGGCAAATAAGTTAGACCAAATGGCCTCAGGGTACTCAAAGGTTTTGAATTGGAAGTCTACTTGTGAGTATGGAATCATATTGCCCGTGACTCAAAGAAGGGCGAGAAAGATTGAATTTCACTACATACAAGATGAAGATGCAATGGATTGGAGAACAGAGATTAAAGGGTTCCTTAAAGAACCTAATGGAGGGATTAGTAGGAAAATGAATCTGTGTTTGCTGAACTATACACTAATAGATGAAGAGTTGTTTAAGAAACGCTCTGATGGTGTATTACTAAAGTGTGTAAGTTTACAAGAAGCCAAGACGATCATGGCTGAAGTGCACGAAGGGATATGTGGAGCTCATCAAGCTGGCCAAAGGATGAGATGGTTAATTATTAGAAGTGGATATTTTTGGCCAAAGATGGGAGAATTATGCGTTCAGTATGCAAAGAGTTGTTTAGCATGCCAAAAACATGGTCCAATACAAAGGGCGCCAGCACGAGAGATGGCACCTATTATTAAACCTTGGCCGTTCAAGGGTTGGGCGTTAGACCTGATAGGGAAGATTTATCCTCTATCGTCCAAACAACATACTTTTGTTATAGTTGCAACCGACTATTTCACCAAATGGGTAGAGGTGGTACCTTTGAAAGAGATCACCCAGAAGAATGTTATAGAGTTTATCCGTAATCACATTATTTATAGGTTTGGAATTCCGCAAACGTTAATGGTAGATCACGGAACATCTTTGAATGGGGATCAAGTGAACAAATTTTTGAGCGAGTTCGGGGTTAAATTAGTAAACTCCACACCATACTACGCTCAATCCAACGGACAAGCGGAATCTTCTAATAAGATTCTAAAAAATATCATCAGAAAGATGATGGATGAAAATACTAGAAATTGGCACGAATGTCTGAACAAGGCCTTATGGGCTTATAGAACATCACCTCGGTCAAGTACCAAAGTTACTCATTTCCAACTTGTTTATGAACAGGAGGCCGTTTTCCCTATGGAAATCAACGTGCAATCGATTAGAGCGTGCTTGCAACATAAGTTGAATGATGATGAGTATGCCGAATCACTAGTTCAAAATTTATTGGGGTTAGACGAATTAAAGTTGGACGTCTTAGATAGATTGCAAGTTCAAAAACAAATAATGGCTAAGTTTTATAATAAAAAAGTCATAGCCAAATCGTTCAGCTTGGGTGAACTAGTTTGGAAGACGATACTCCCTTTGGATAGCAAGGATCCAAAGTACGGGAAGTGGTCGCCCAATTGGGAAGGACCATACAAAATAAACAATGTGTTGTCCAATGGAGCGTATCACTTGGAAGATTTAGATGGCATCAAGCACGTGAGATTCATTAACGACAAATATTTGAAAAAATATGTTCCTTCTTTATGGGAATGTGAACAGATAAGAGCGTAATCAAAATATGTTGAACGATTAAAGGATAACAAGGTCAGAGCGAAATACGTTCAAATAAAGTCTTTTATTATCAAACGTTCATTACAAAGATGCGAAAATACAAATAATGGATACCCTACAAACTACAATCAAAAGTAAGCTAATCTCCCGGTTGATCGCTGAGTAAGAGGGTGGACTAGCCTCACACCGCCTTCCTAAATGTATCGCTGCAATGGTGGGATCGCCGAGTAAGAGGGTGGACTGGCCTCACCACCTTCCTAAATGCATCGCTGCAATGGCGGGCAAAGAGGCTGAGAAGCACTCTCAGCAAGCAAACTGAGAAGCACTCTCAGCAAGCAATATGGCCCGCAAGCATCCCAAAAATTGCCTTCTATCATCGACTCTTTGTAAAGGGCAAAGGGATGATGGGAAGGACTTCGATGGTAAAAACTTTGCTGCTGGCCAAAAAATATTTCTTATACCTCCCACACCAAAGGTGACATCAAGGCAAATAGTAACATGGACGGACTAAACAGTCCATTTTTCGGATCGGATTGATTGTCAGAATGCCAAGCAATGGCAGCAAATTGGTTTCAAAGAAGAAAATGAAAATGAAGATGGAAGATGAAAGATGAAAAATGCGAAGCATTTATAGGGGGGTGGAGATGAAGAGACAGAATATGAACAGCCACATTTCTGCCTAGTAAATGGAATTAAATAGCCTAAAGTCTTGGAAAAAGTGGTGGAAATATCAAAAGAAAATGGACAAGATTTTTAGCACAAAGCAGTTAAATGCTTGAAGAATTGACGACTAAAAAAAACAAACGTCAAATAAATGCACAAGAAGTTAATGTTCATTAATGATGAATAAAGTTACAAAGGGAAAATCAAATTACAAAAGAAAAAAATATCATATGTCTTAATTACAGTCCACCCCATACTGAACGAATTCATTCCCTAAGTTTTTCCCAATCCTCGTTCTGCCGAGAGGAAGTGATGTTCAATTCGACCGCGACATCATCATCAACTTCCAACTTCTTGTACTGCTCGACCAAGGACTTAGTTCGCTCAATTCCTTGGGAGGCGTTGCGCTTTTTAGCAGCCATTCTCGCCTTGCAGTCGTCCATTTTGGCTTGAAGTTCCTTCAGCTGAGCAGCCAAATTAACCATCAAAGAGTCTTCAACCATGATTTCGGAAAAGATTTCTTTCAACTCGTCCTCAGCCTTATTAATCTCCATACGCAAAGACTCTTTCTCAGATACGGCTCGAAGATGTTGAGTACTTTTGGCCTTTAGTTCAGCATTCTTGGCTAGCAAAGAAAGGACCTCGGAGTGGATAACTTTCAACGTCGCTTTAAAATCGGCAGAAAGATTGAGCGACGGAAGCATCAGTGCTTGCTCCAACTTCGCATTCAAATGCTCAAGTTTATCCTCTTGTCTGGCAGCACTAGCCTTTCCAATGTCCATATCCATGAAGGACACGTACTCAAATATCGACTCCTTGAGGAACTTCAAATCTTCCTCTGAAGAAGCAGCAGGACGATCAGATGAAGCAGGGCGAGACGTCTGAACTTGTCCCCAGGAAGCGAACAAGTCTTGGATAGAACGCACAATCTTGTCAACATCCTGCAAAGAAAATTGCCAATATTAAAGATTCTCACTACAACGAACAAGATAGAAATAGAAGTGAAGTAAAGATTACCTCATCAATAATCGTGAAAGATGGCATGTCCTCAGCCAAGTCTGCCACCAACGACTCCTCCATTCGTGAGGACTTCCCCTTGTCTGAGCGGGAAGATGTTGCCACAACGGGCGGACTCATACGAGTATCTGCAAAACTCAAGAGCAACAAATCAGAAACCAACAGCACAAGCAAAGGTAAGACATCAAAAGACTGAATTACCTTCTACTTCGATGTTTGGGGGGTTGACGCCCTGGTAAGAAGGTGGCTCATCTATGGGTTGTGATGAGGACTCTGGGACTGAAGATGTCTCTTTAAGCGTAGCCCCCTCATCAACCGGTTTGGATGAAGCAGCCTCAGCGGAGGATGATGGAGCAGGAGCTGTCGATGCCAAAACCTTTGAAGGAGAGGCTGAGCTTTTTTGAGAAGTCCAAAAGATCATCAGTACACAGAAAAGTTTCAAGTAAGGAAAAGTATACTTGTGAGTAAACCAATTTAATTACCTTCCTCCTGACGATAAGAGGGGCATCATCATCATCATTAACATCATCCTCCAGAATGGGAGATGCTGAGGCTGGCCGCTTGCGGCTTGGGGCACTCTTGGCTGTAGTAGGCTTGGCAGGGAGAAAAGAAGATGGACGAGCAGACTGTTTAGTGCGACGATAAGGAGAAGGACTCCGAATGGACAAGGGAGTGACTAAAACAGGAGGAGGGGAAGAAATGCTCGGCTGGTCTAGTGAATGAAAGGCACGATTGGCGTCAGTCGCAAATAATCTGCGCTTCACTGACGGCCAGAGCTGTTCAAAAAGAGGGTGAATGGCGTGACTAGAATTGAAGGGGGCTAATGAGAAATAGCTGGTTAAAAGAAGATTGCGAACATTTATAGCCTCTGCCTCTGCCTCTGCCTTATTAATGGTATAAAAACGGTCAATTAAGTTCCTTGAATAGCAAGGAGGAACAGGCCAAGTTTGGCCGAAACCAAACTGGCGAGCAAAAAATTGAGGAGCATAAATTTCTACCCCTGCCTTGGCATTGGTCCCAGTCAAGATATCATGAAATAGCTCCCTCCCGATTAAAAACTGGATCTAAATGAGCAGGGAGGTGCTCGCGCTATCTATATTGGAGGGGGGATGTACATAGTTTGGAGTCAAAAAAGGAGAAAAAGGAAAAAAGGAAGAGATTGAATCCAAAGAATAAAAGAATGAAAAAAGTTCCTTCTGGACATATTTACAGGAGCCAAGGGCTCCATGGCTAGCCGATAACAGCTAGCAGAGGAGCGAGAAATTGATGGAGCACCAAGCAATGGAAAATAGGATCTCAACCACAGTTGAGTGAACCAAAGAGGTCCACTGCCAGTGGGAGATGCACCATTCTTCAATTGAGTTTGAAAAGAGGCCATGCCTCTATAAAGAGCAGCCAAAAACAAAGAACATAAATTCAAAGGCCTGCCACGCGTCAATTCCTTCTAGTTTGGCTTTGTAAATATGTTTTGTGTGTGCCAAGCATAAAGCCAGGCCACTCGCTCAGTATGGGAAGGCTCAGCGCTCGAATGATTGTGAAGGGTTTGCAGGCTTGAATAAGATTCGGTGTAGTTTTTACCAAACTTTGGGACGCCACCAGAAACTAAGATACCAGGAAAAATGGTATTGCCCAAAGGTGGTAGATTCACCAGGGCCCCAACATCCCTTAAGGTAATAGACATGGGGCCAAGAGGGAAAATAAAGGTATTATACTCGGAAGACCAAAAACTCAAAGCAATCGAAACGAGTGCTGAATCAAAAGTAGGGGGGCGAATAGAGATTTCTAACAAATCAGAAATTCTAGCGCTATCAAAAAGTGTCTTAGTAGGACCATGACCCACAAGGCGAGCATGCCACCTATGGAAAGCTACATTAGATTTAAATCAAGTGCCGCCTGTTTAACTGCCTCTGCATTGTTGAAGAAAAGACCTAAGTAGAACTCATTGAGTTCAACATCGGCGGGCGCGAGAAAACTCGGAGTTGTGTATGGACAACTCAAGAGTTTCTGAAAATCATCAAAACTAAAGGAGTTGCCAACTTGAGATTGTGAAATAGCCATTTGAGATGGAACGAAATTTTTCAGGGTTACGTAGCAGGGAAGCAAAAGATGAACAGTAAATCGTGAGAGAGACGCGAAAAATTTGAGGCGTAATTTAGTGGTGCAATGAAATGACGTGTTTGGGGGTTATAAAGGTTTGCAAAACAACGCACTTTTTCAAGTTATAGAAGAAAACAATGATTGAAATTTTTGGGAATTTCGAATGTTGCTGGAAACACAAAGTGAATATGACAAAATTTAATAATTATTATTAATTCTGCCATATTGGGGGATAATTGTTGACACATAAAAATTCAGCCCAAATCGAACGGCCCAAGGAGTGAAGCCCAATTGGAGGATCCCCAAATCAGATAGCCCAAAAAACGAAGCCCAATCAAACAAATCAAGATGAAGGCCCAAATAGGGAGGCCCAAGAACACGGTAATGCCATCGCCCAGATTTGCAAGTCGCCCAGAATCTGAGCGAATGGAGTGCCATACAGTCGCCCAGAGCTGTTACTCTATTCTCGCTCAAACCTTCAAGTCGCCCAAAGTTTTAGCAAACATAAAGCGTTGTGGTTATTAAGAAATGCAATTATTAAAGCAGCCCTATCACGTTCTACGATTCAAGGAATTCAATCGAAAGCGGTTGAACGACAAAGAGTAATGACAGCAGTTAAAAAAGGCAATTTTCATGACAAGTTGGCCATTACGAGGAAAGTGGGCAGTTATAGGACGATCAAGTAGTTTTTAGGTGGTTGATCACAAAGAGATCGTCCATGAAGTATAAAAGGGAGAAAAGACATAGAGCAAAGGACCGAATAAAAAATTCTCGAATAGAGAATATGTAATTTTAATTTCCTTAACTTAGATTTAAACATTTTTCTTTTAGTAACTCGTGTGCTTGCGCCCCTTGGAGGTACATTGTTTTTAATTTCCAATTGTAAAGTCATCGTCAATAAAAGAACACCCATTTTTGGGATTTTGTCTCAAGAGATTTGTCCCTTATACAATCGTCTGATCCTTTTTAATTGTTAGCGATTAACCCGCGCGAAACAGGCAACTTTATTTACAGTTTTTGACGTAGCATATAATTTTATCATTAATTTTAACAATACTTATTCAAATCAATGATTTCGATTCTGACTCCTTAAATCTAATAGCTATCAATAGTCGTCGACAAACTTCAGAAAATCAATACCTCCGGAGATCGTTCTGTCGAAGAACAGTAAATAAAAGAAAGAAATTCATGCACTACGTTGCCAAATAATATTTTATTGTGGAGTTGGACTGTGGAGAATTAATTAATGTATTGCGTGGCTATTATGTATACCAAGTGTCGCGTGACCCAGAAGAAATGCGCTAAAGTGGAATACTTGCACAACGGTGATTTACAGACCGTTGGATCGTCTCGAAATTCGTTGACCGTCTTTGATTTTGATTATTGTGTACTTATACCACTTGGTCTTCAATAATTGAAAGAAAAATCCGATTTTGATTATTGTGTACTTATACCACTTGGTCTTCAATAATTGAAAGAAAAATCCGCTAGTACAGAAAAATCATCTACAAAACCTTGCAGACACTCACATGGAGTCTACACATAGGATGTATGAGTAGATCCCATGTGAATTAAGATATTGCAAAAAATAATCTACCCACCCTTGTCATACACGTTTGTATTCTGTACCGTTTATGTAGAGAATTTTTCTGTACCTGTAGCTTTGTTGATAATTGAATAATGCATTTGACTCAATTGAAGATAAAGTTAAATAACTCATTAATGTCATGTAGATTGATATTTTAACATCAATGATATCTCAATAATTAGGAGAACAAATACATCTATTTTTATTTTTCAATTATTATTAGTAGTGTTTTTATTTAACCCATGTTTGGTAAAAATTAAAATTAAGCTTAAAGTCAATAATTAATTTTAACAGCACATTTCCTGGAATCTATAATTTTTCAACCACTCATTTCATCTACTTTTATCAAAATTATTAAAAATTTAATTTTGATCCTTACTAAACATGAGCTTAATTGATAATTTTTCATTATCAAAATTTCATAAAAGATTGTTTGAAATTGCAACATACATTAAGCCCTTCTTTAAGCCGCATTATTAAAATAAAAATGTATTTTTGAATAGTATATTGATAAAAAATGTGATTAAGAAATAAGAAAAAGTTTTATATTTACATGTAATATTATTTTATTGAAAAATATATTGTTGAAATGATATCAAATCACTATTAAAAAATATATTTTCTTGAAAAATTTTGGCTCAAACAGGCCTTAAATCTACTAACAATGGGTGTATAATTGAATCTCACCATTTGACATTCACAAAATATATGACTATCCATCAATATCTTTTTCGATAACATCAAAGGGGGAAAAAGAAGAAATTAAAAATTATTTTTTATTATTCTATATATGATATTCTCCCATAATGGTATATAACAAACTTTTAAGGCACGTCTGATGTGCCATATTAAATTGAGTAAAAATTAATTTAATCCTATTTCATCTGCAAGATTTCTTCAAAGGTCTTCATGGCAGAAGCTGGTAATTCCACAATCACATTAATGCCACCTTTCCTTTCTTTTCCATGAGATGCAAACACGATCACTTCCTTACCGGGCAAGCCGAGAGGCCCTGATACAACAGGTTCTCCCCAACCAAAATCGATAGTATGGAAAGATAGCTTGGACCAGGTTGTAATCAGTAGGGTTCCGGACATAGATGGCCTCGCTCGAGTTACCTCAAAATAGTCTATGGCAGATCTCATGTAACGGTCTGCGAGAAAATTAAGAATTCTAATTTGTTTCAATTCAAACAACAGAAATTACTAAGATATAAAACTGGGTTCTAGACAAACAATAAAATTAAGGAAAAGAAAAATAGTAGCCAAGTTCTCGACTATCGACGGTAAAGGAAATTAAATGTTGTAGGTAATAGTCGAGATTACCTGTGACCATTTTAACTGCATCAGAGACTAGTTTCACTGCAAATGAAAGAGGATTTTTCAATAGATCACCTGCACTACAGATTGAATATGTTAACACAATTCCATTGCCGAAGAATCCCTCTGGGAGCGGTGGATCAAATCTCGACCTGCCATCAACTGCGAAAAGGAGCTTCGTCTGTTGATCAGGCTTCAGTTTTAATGCCTGACTACGAGATTTCCAAACAAAAGCCGTAAGAGCTTCAAATCTGGTGCATTTATGAAGATTTCCATCCTCCAAGGCTTTCTTTCTGAGATTTTCGAGCTTTTCAGGGTCAAAATGAAAGGACTTGCAAATGATTTCTTGTTTGTAAAGTTGAGAAGTGTTTGAGATATCTTGAATCTCAGAAAATTCATGGTGGGGGAATTCAATCTGGGGTGGATTTCTTGGTTTGAGAATAGTTCTGTCAAGAAATGGAAGTACTTTAACAGGCAAATTTCTAGCAGTTTCACCCCAAGAATTAAAAAAATCCATCGCACCAATTCCATCAAGCATACAATGGTTCATGCACATCCCTATAACAAAACCTCCACATTTGAACTTTGTTACCTGAAAAAACCATCATGGCTATGACGATGAGATTAAAGAAAAATGAAGGGGACCCTGTATACTATACTAATGAAACGAAACCATTTGAGAACCCACTCCCTACTAAAATGAATGGCCCGATTTTACTCGATGACAAAAAAGGCTAAGGTTGAAAAAATATGTATTATGTTATAATAAAAATTCAAAATTTTTACATAAAATTTTAAAGTGTTGCGAGGGCGGTTGCCAATCCCGGCTCCCGGTGGGTTCGCCTCTGCCCTTAAGTAGAGAGTTATTTTGACGACCGCGTGATTCTAGCTGGGAGGAATTTTAAAGAAAGCAACTTACTTGAGCCACCATGGGAGGAATTTCCAGTATATTTTCAGCACCAGGAAATTCATGAACAAGCTGCCAAAGCATGCCATTATCAGGCTTCGTAATATCACCTAAATCTTCAAGTTCACAATCAGCTTCGGCCGCCACAAACACCGCCCCTTCGGCCGTGCAATTCACCGCAAGTTTCTTCTCCGGACTGATCGTCAGCCGCCCTGCAAGTGGGTAGAAATGCACAAGAACCCTAGACAGGGCGTCCTTGATTATTTCAACAGCATTTTCATTGCCTTCCTCTTCGGATTTGAAGCCATAAACTGTACGCATTGTGACAGCAATGTTTTGATCCAAGTTGCAGAGGAAATATAGGCCGGTCGGGGTTTTCTCGGCTGGAGGAACAAGAATTGGCTGCCCTTTAGTGACAGTGAATTCAAACACTTGGCTATTGCTTGATATTTCCATGAGTAGTGTATACCCCTCAAGAACTCCGTCTAAAAACTGAGTACTCCGTGGTTTGATTAGTATCTTATTCAAAAGGAGAATTGTCTAAAACTGCGAAATGAAACTCGAACGAATTGATTGAGTATCTTTGTCGAGAAGAAACCAACTCAAACTTAGTACCGAAACTTGCCTGCGTTTGTGCCAAAGATGGAGGAGTTTTTATGTATGTTTCCCAATTGCAAAAAGTGTTATGCTTATATATAGAGAGAGGACCGGAAGCCATGAAGGAGTCTGGACGTGTCTTCCTCCAGGTTTTCAAAGATTGGTCGTCATCTTCTGTGCATTCATGACCTTTGCCTTATCAATTTGGTTCAATTATGTTCTTATCAATTATGCGAAAAGATAATGATGTAAATTCATAGGAACTGTTTTATAGAAATTAAAATCAAAATTTTAATCCAAATCAAAGTTTACAATTAATTTTAATCACGTGTCATGGGATATTCATAACTTTTCATCTACACATTTCATCAACTTCTATCAAATTCTACTAAAAATTTGATTTTAATCCCACCAAATATGGACTTAATTAATGTGGTTAAAGGATGATAAACTTTAAACCAATAAATATGTTTGCTCAATGTATTGAGAATTGAAAATTTTGATTAGTATAACATTAGAAGTCGTAAATTTCAATAGAATATCAAGTACAATATTGTTAAATGTATATTCATTTTCTTACATTGAACATCCTCTTTGTTTTTGAAAATTTGTGGGCGAAAAAATTATTTTTTGTCCATTGGTGTATTGCCTCGTGGCACAATATAAACAATGATATTTATGTACATGTAAAATGATTGATATCAAGTGTAGACCATAGTCACCATACAATACTCTTTAATTAAACGAATTAAAATTATGTCAAAAAATATATTAAGCTCTTGTTTGGTAAATGTTTCTATTAGATTTTCAATCATATATTTCAATAAATATAGAAGTAATATTCAGTTTTTAACCTTGTATTTTATAGGACCCGTTTGCTTAAAATCTCCAGAAGTTCAAAACCAAGAATACACTGATTTGGAAAGAAAAAATAAAAGAGGGAATAATTGATAATTTATTTTTTTTTTTAATTATGGGTGTCCAGGCCAGCTCACGGGTACCTCGACTAATCCAACAGGGCCTTGAAATTTACAATCGGGTACTTACCTCAGTGGCCTTGATGAGACTCGAACTGGTGACATTGGAGAGCAAATTCAAGGCCTGACCATTGAGCTATCCCTTAGGGTTAAAAGAGGGAATAATTGATAAAGACTTTTTTTTTTTTTTGATAACTATTGATAAAGACTTAGCTCTTGTTTGGTGAAAATTTCGATAAAAATTAATAAAATGTGTGATTGAAAAGTTGTGAGCTCATGAAATAAAGGTTAAAACGAATTCTATCAAACAAGGGCTTAAACAAATCTCAATGTTTTATATGAAATAAACGAAAGTCGTACCGTAGTCAGGTTTTGTAAACAAACCCCATAACTTTGGTGTTAGAAAAAATTGCACACAACCATTAGTGACCACACTATTTTAATGATATCAAAATGCATAAATACAACAAAAATGACAATTGTAGTTTAATTTAACGAAGTTGAGCCCGTACCAGATATTTGAGGTTTGTAAACAAAATATTGAAGTAAAATTTAAATAAACAATATACTCTCTCTAACGGAATAGTCATAAAATATATTCCGCGATGATTGTGATCATTAGAAAAATCAAAATTAAGGTAGTGTTTAAACGATATTTTGTCATTTGAAAAATAACCTGGCGGTGTTCACATGAATAAATTATATTTCCTCCCAAAAAAGAAATAATAATATTTTTGTGTCATAAATTTCCGTTATTGAGCTAAGTCGAGACTTGGACTGTATGATTTCATGTATTGTTGACCATGAAATATTAATTTGTATTACTAAACGCTATGGTCCAACATTGATCAAAATATTTGACTATATTTTTCTCTTCTTTTGTAAGGTGGCAATTAATGTATCCTAGTTGGGAAAATAGGAAGTGCACCGTTGAAGATAATACAAGAGATCTAACAATGTATTTAGCCATCAAAATTGAGATAATTAATGTAATAATTTAGAATGATGACATAAACAAGAACATCAAAAGTACTATTGATTGTGGATTTTGCGGGTGTTTAAAATTGTGTTGGATAATTTGTTATTCTTTGAAATTATAGTCATCCTCTTTGTTGGGTGCAATATGACACTTAAATATTTTGGGTCACTTAAACGACAGTGGTTGAATGCTACGAAAAGTTTAGTCATTCATTAGCTTGCATTGTTGTTATACAAAACGTCATTGCATTTCATTCTTTAACATTTTCATCTGCATTTTCAACTTTCATTGCAGAAAAAGTGATTTTCATCTAATTTCTCGATTAAAAAATGTAAAATGACAAATATACCCTCTTATTTAAATAAAACAAAAAAAAATTAAAGAATAAATTGTAATCATATTCCTAAACTTTTTTAAAAAATCGCAAATGAGTCCAAATAAATTATTAAAAGGGTAATTAACACAAAATATCCATATCTTTCCATATTATTGTGCAAAACGTCCATATCTTTCAATTTTTTGACATATTCACCATTATTTTTACATGGCATTAGGAAAATCATCACTTTCCTCCTTTTTCTGAATTAAAACCTGTAAAATGATTAATATACTATTGTATTTAAATGAAAAATAAAGAACAAATTGCACTATACCCCAAAATTTGTTCAAAAAAAGTACAATAAATTTCAAATAAATAATTAAAAAAGTAAATTTTTAATTTTTAGTTTTTAATTAAGTACAAATTTGGGAGTATAGTTGTATTTTGTTTTAGAGTAATTAGCACAAAACATCATTTCCTTTCAATGTTATTGTGCAAAATGTCTTTACTTTTCATTTTTTAGCATTTTCATCCAATTTCTCAATAAAATGTAAAATGAAAAATATACCCTCATATTTAAATTAAACAAAAAAAAAGAAAATAATAAATTGCAATTAAACTCCCAAACTTTATAAAAAAGTGTGAAGGTATATTTGGATTCTTTGCAATTTTTTTTAAAAAAAAAATTGTGAGTATAATTGCATTTTGTTCTGTAATTTTTATTTTCTTTTTTTGTTTTATTTAAATAGGAGGGTATATTTGTTATTTTACGTTTTTTTATTGAGAAATTAGATGAAAATGACATTTTTTGCAATGAAATGTGAAAATAAGAATAAAAATACTTTAAAATGAAATGTAAGGACATTTACCACAATAGCATTGAAAGGTAATGACACTTTATGCTATTTACCTTTCGTTCTATTTGATATGAGGGTATATTGTTATTTTAAAGCTTTTAATTGAGAAAAATGGATGAAAATGATGAATCTGCAATGAAATGTGGAAACAATGGTGAAAATATCAAAAAATGAAATGTAGGGACATTTTGCACAATAATATTGAAAGGTATGAATATTTTTGTGCTAATTATACTTTTAATAATTTATTTGGACTCATTTGAAGTTTTTTAAAAAGTTTGGAAGTATAATTACAGTTTGTTATTTAATTTGTTCTTTTCTCTCTTTTTTTTTGTTTTATTTAAATAAGAGGATTTATTTGTCATTTTACATTTTTGTTGTGAAATTGGGTGAAAATATGAATGAAAATGCCAAAAAATGAAAGGTATAATTGTTTTGCATAATAACATTGAAAAATAAGAATTTTTTGTGCTAATTACCCAAATATTTTTTATGTAAACTAAATTTTTTCCTTCCTTCTAACACTCACCATTCAAAACACTAAGGTGAGTTTGGTTTGCTTTTTCAAATCATTTTCAAGTTTGTAAAATATTAAAAACATGTTTGGTCTAAAAATAAGGATAAATTTATAACTTAAAACTCAAAACACATTTTTTTCGTTTTAAGTGTTTTTAGTGAAAATTCTGTAAACTCTCAAAACATAGAAAACGAACGTTTAAAAAAAATTCAGAATAAAAAAATGAAAAACTTAATTAAAATCTAAAAATAAAATTAAAAAATTTAAAATTTTAAAAGTAAAACTCTAAAAATAAAATTGATAAACTCTCAAAAAACAAAAATTTTGAAAAAAAAAATTAAACTTAAAATTTTGAAAAAATAAAACTATGAAAAAGTTTAGAAAAATAAAATAGTTTTAGCCTTCGTTTGAGCCACTTTTTTTTACATCAAAATACATTCTTCTGCAGTGAGTTAACTTCATTCCAACCACATTGTTAATAAAATAATACTACACGTAAACTCAAACTTTTGTTTATTTTTAATCACACATTTTTCGTCATGTATTTCAAAATGCATTTTTTTGGGGAAAAAAGGGGAAACCCCTTATATATATATATATATATATCCCTTGTTTGAGCTCCATTATAAAGAAAAATTTTGAAAAAATGTATTATAAAATAATATTTTTTGGGAGAATGTCTGGTTAAAAAAAGAAAGAATTTTTTTTATTTATATATAACATTATTTTATTGAATAATGTCATCAAAAGGCTCACTCCGGCCAAAAGTTTTCATTCATCTGGGTCACTCAGGATTAACCTAAAAATAGTATGGCTTCTAGAAATCAAGTTATGCTTTTATTATATGCATAGGATGAAATGATAAACATAACAAATATTTACTTAAAACATAAAAACATAAACAAAATAGTAAAACATAAATCAGGGATTTATAAATTCATCTTTTAAAAGATTTACAACTAAGGATTTCCCTTTCGGGAAGTCCCTAAAGTTCTAAGATAAACTTAAGGAAATACAATAATACCTTAAATATTCACAAGGATGATTCAGCTATACAATGGTTTTTGGATTGATAATTTTTCTGAAGGAAATGTTTCAAAGGGTTTTTTGGATTGCAGAGAATACACAGGTTGTAAACTTCTGCCTAAACCGAATGAAACTTATTCCTTAAATAGAAAAATTTTTGGGAGCAAAAAGTCTAAACTACCCTTGAGAAAGGTACACGTTTCACCGAGAAACTTCTGGCCAATTCAAGATAAATCTAACAAGTGGAAAAAAGATTTCCTACTTTTACAAAAGTCTAAAAGTCTACAGTTTAGGAATCTTGAAATTTCCACCAATTTACACAAAATTCTAAAAGTATCTGACATCTTTCAAAAATAATCAAAAGTTTTACAGTATTGTGATAAGAATCTTCAGCTTTTTCTTCTTTTCTTTTATCACTTTTGTCTTGTTCTGCATTATTGAAGATCTGATTATGTACTGAGATTATGGCGTGCCACTGATGAAAATGACATTCCACTGTCTGAATTATTGTATCCTTCTTCTTGTGGATCTTCGTCTTCATCTGAGTTTCTGGAGTTACTGGCTTCCTCTTTTTCTTCCTGATCTGGACCTTCTGCAATTTCTTTTTCTTCTTCATGGCTCTTTTTTAAAATTGTCTCAAATGCTTGGTTAACTGCTTCTCTTATTTATTCTTTCAATCCTTCATCATTTTTCTTCTTCTTAATCTTTTTCTTTTTTTCTAAAAGAAGTCCCTTCGTCTTTTTTAGATTGTTTTTTGAGTTCTTCAATTTTTTCAAAAATCTTTTCTAAAGAGGCTGTATCTGGGTTAGGATCTTGTGATTCTTGAAAAAATAAACATTCTTGACTATCTTGAACTACCATTTTTTCTTTTCCCTTAATGGACTGAATTTCTTGGACTTGTGAAAGTTCTGGATTATTTGAAAAGTGTTCTGAAGAAAAATGTTCTGGTGGACTATACTTTACTAAGTAATCAAATTTTCCACTGGGCTGTCCTAAGAGATTCCAAATTTCTTTACCTTTTTCTGTAGCAGATTTATTAGTCTGCTGAGTCTGATTATCTATTTTAGTAGAAGAATCAACAGTCCTCTGAGTCTGTTGGGCTTTTGGTAAGTTCACAACCTTTAACGGATTTGATAAGTCTTTACCAGCTACCGTTTGAGTTGGACTAGCTATGGACTTCTTGGGCTCCATAGTACCTGTTGGATAATGGACTTTTAAATCCAAAATCTCTTTTTCTAATTGGGCCACTTTCTTTTGGAGTTGGGTTCTTTCTAGAGAAAGGTTCTGTTGGCTTCATTGATAACTTTGTAATTTCTCTGCATACATTCACAATGTTGGCAGAAAATATTCTGGTCTTTGCTTGGAGAGAAATCTAATGGAGGGTCTGAGTAATTCTTTAAGGAAGGAGATAAATAAAAATTTATTCCTATCTGTTGTCTTGTAACATCTAATGCTTCTTGAAAATTTGTAAAACCTTTGTAAAGAGGGTCTGGAAAATTTTTAATGCAATCTAAAACTTCTATCCAAGAATGAAAAATTCCTGGAGTTCTTCCTTTAATAACAACATAAAATTTAAACCTTTGCTTGTTCTGACTAAAATGTTCTGATAGTGCATTCATGCATGCAAGAAAATATTTTTGATTTTTTGGATTCTTATTATAAGAAATCCATAAATTGTCTAAAATACATTTCTCTTCTTTAGATAAAGAAATATGCGGTAAAATTTTAAAAGAAATATTACTATTAGGAAATACTATGAGTTCTTGGTTTCCAAACCTTAGTCTGTATTGTAACATTGGTATGTTCTGATTAAATGGAGTCTGTGGTAATAATCTTGATGTAAATGAATTCCCAAGTGGAATTCCTGGTCTTATAGGCCTTGACTTTGTCATCTGTATAAAGAAATTATGTTAAACAAATTTAATAATTTCTATCTATTATTATTTTACTTAATATATCTGCTGCCTTATTATCACTACCTTTAATATGCTCAAATTCTATATTAATTCCTGTATTTGTAATTCTATCTATAAAATTTAACCATCTTCTTCTACTACTTCTTTTTGAATCTATTTTCATTTTATTAACAAAGGAAACTATAGCTACACAATCTGTTCTTATAGTTATTTCTTTTTTAAATATAATAAATAATTCAAAACTATCTAATGCATAGTTTATAACTAATAATTCTGCATCTATACTACTTAAATTTCCTTTCTCCTTGTAATTTCCACTATTATACCTACAAATTCTTTCTGTACTTTTATCAGTATATTTATTGGGTTTGCATATTAATATGGCTCCCCATCCTGTCATACTTCCATCTGTTTCTATGATTAAGTATTCTGAGTCTAAAGGCATGGCTAATTTTGGTAAGGTTTTTATTTTTTCCTTTATTTGTTGGACTAATTTTATATCTTCTTGATTAAAAAATCTTTGTCCTGTAGGAGATGTCTTTGCATATAAAGGTCCTACTATTTTTCCTAAATCTTTTATAAATGGTCTAGCATAATTTACTAATCCTAAAAATTTTTGAATTTGTTTTAAATCTTCTAATTTATCTGGAAATTCTAAGGCTTTTTTAGCAATATGAGGTTGTAACTTAATTTTACCTTCTCCTATATTAACTCCTAAAAAGTCTATAAATTCTTTAAATAAAATTATTTTCTTTTTACTAATTATTAAACCATGTTTAATGAATTCTGAAAATACTATTTGTAAATGTCCCCTATGTTCTTGTTTATTTTTACTAAATACTAGAATATCATCTATGTGTACTATTACAAACTTACTATGTTTATTAAAAATACTTTCCATTTTTCTTTGGAAAATACTAGGTGCATTCTTAATTCCAAATGGCATTACAAGCCATTCAAAATGTCCTTCGGGGCATGTAAAAGCTGTCCATTTAATACTTTCTGGATGCATTTTTACTTGCCAAAATCCTGACTTTAAATCAAACTTACTAAAAATTTTACTGTCTTGTATTTTATTTATTAAAACTATCTTGTCTGGTATGTTATAAGCATCATCTATAGTATTATCATTAAGTCTTTTATAATTAATTACCATTCTACTTTTTCCTCTAACAATTTCTGAATGTTTTCTGACTATAAAGGCTGTTGATCTATGAGGACTATCTGATTTTCTAATAACTCCTAATTCTAAGAGTTCCTTTATATGTGTTTTAAAATCTTCTAAGTCTAAGTTTGTAGCTTCAATATTCTTAGTTTTAATTATATATTCTGGATTTTTGATTTTTAACTCACATAATATTTTGTCTTTTTCCCAGTATTTTAAAACATTTTCTCCTATTATTTCCATCTTTTCTAATCTAGAGATTAAATTTTCTATTTCTTGTTCTGTTATTAACATATCATAAATCTTTTCATTATCTATTAATTCTATAGTTCCAAAATCTAGATTTTCTAAATTATCTTCTTCTTCTAAAATTTCAAAATTATTTTCTTCTATTAACTGACATTCTCTTTCTTTTTCACACTTACAATTATTGCTGCTACTTCCATCACGCTTCTCTAAGCACTTTGATGGGAAATTGGTAGTCTGTGTTGGTGTAAATAAAGTATGTTTTTGTAAATGTAGAAAGTCTTTAGTAATTGTAACACTTCCATTATCTTTTAATAAAAAACTTAATCCTATAATAAAATCTGTATCTTTAATATTTAAATGTCTAACCCAAACTGATTCTTTTGGTAAGGTATATTCTATACTTCTACCACAGTTTGTCTCAAAACTAATTTTACTATTTGATTGTAATAATTCTTTATAAGTATAAAGTTCTCCATCCATTTGTTGTGCTTCTATTGGTTTGTCTAAGTATGTTATATATTGTTCTGGGATTAATTTTTTATTAATTATACAATTACTACATCTTGAATCTATTAATCCTAAACATTTTATTTCATACTGTCCTATTCTTATGTAACATTTTACCTTAATACTTTTAAGTTTTTCTGGATTACATATTACTTGAACATATTCTTTTTCTTTATATTCTATACATTGACTATGTTCTTCTATTTCTATTGTTTTTCCTTTATTATTATATTCTAATATTTCTATCTTATTTATTATAAATTTCTGCATTTCTTCTAAACTTTCTATTCTTTTTCTAAGAATTTTTATTTCTGATATTTCAATTTTTTCTTTTAGAACTTCTGAATTAATATCTTCTTTTTCAATAAGATTCTTTTCTTCTAAGCATCTTATACATGCTTCTTTATAACATTCTAAACATTTAGCTCTAAGTTTTCTTACTGGGTACCAATTACATAAATAACAGGCTATATTATCTGCTCCTTTGTATTTTTGCCAATTATGTATACATTCTATAATTACATTGTTCATTAAGTTTAATTCTTCTTCTGATTCTGATTCTTCTTGTAATCTTATATTAGAAAAATCATCTATTATTTCATAATCAGATTCTTTGTTTTCTTCTAAATCTCTGTCTTCTATTGATATAATACTATAAATAGATTCTTTATCTGAAATATATTCATCTAATTGTATTAAATCTTCATTAGTGCATTCTATTAATGTACTTTTCTTATCATAATTATTTATTCTTTTGGGACAAGTCTTGGATAAATGTTCATTACTATTACAAACATAACAACTAAATCTATTTTTATAAGTTCTTTCTGGTTTAAATTTCCTAACATGTCTTTTTTTCATCTAAATATGGTTTTCTCTTATTAGATTTTCTAAGAAAATATCTTTTCTTAAAAGGTCTTTTATTCTTTCTTTCTTTATTACTATACTTATTTTTTCTTGAACTAGAGGCTCCATAAGTCTGTGGGGGTAAAAATGTCTTTACAAAATTTATAATCTGTCTTTTTAAGTTGTTTTTGAATTTGTAGTTCTACACATTTATCTTCCAAACATCTAATTACATGTTGTATTCTCTGTCCTATACTCCATTGTTTTTCTGGTTCTTCTTTAACTGTTGGTAAATTATTCCATTTATCTGTGATTTCTAATCCTAATGGTCCTGGTAATTTATGAAATAATTTATTTCCTATTTCTTGGTTAAATGTATTTCCCGATATTGAAGTTAAATAATGATATTCATTTAAAAAGTTCTTAACTTATCTTCCTTTAGTCCATTTATAAAGACTAAGTTGTTCTAAATCCCTCATAGCTTTTCTTTGTATACTCATACGTCCTGAGTTTGGATCTGCTCCTGTTATTAATATCTGTATTTTATTAACAAAATTATAAGGATTACTTCCCATACTAACTAATTGTTCAAATTCTAGTTTCTTTTCTAATTTAAAAGCTTCCCACATAGCTTTTACACTTTCTCCTAAAAATGTTTCTAAGTATCTATACATATCTAAAGCTTCCATTTCTTGAAAATTTCTAATATAATGTCCTATTATAGTATTATTCCATACATCTATAACATTATTCCATGTCTGTGGATCATGTGCTGTAATATTTAAAATCTGTGCTTTATGATCTGATTGAAATTCTATTTTCTTTTCTAAGGGTCTTTCACTTCCTCTTGCTATATATTTTCCTTCTGTATTATTATATAAAGGATAAGCTCCTCTTGGAGGGAATCCTCCACTATAAATCATTGCTTCATGTTTAACTGTTCTATCAAAAGGAGTATCACTAAAAGTTCTATATGTATTTGAGTCTTCCATCAGTTCTTTAAGATAACTAAAATCTGAATTATCTGAATCATTATCTTCTTTAATAATTCCTATTCTTATATTCTGTTCTTGATCATAGTATAAGTATTCAGATTCTTTTATTGTCTTATTAATATACATTTGATCTTCTAATTCTAATAGTTCTTTATTATCTAAACTCATTCCTAGTTCTTTTGGATAAATTATTCTATCATGTTCTTCATCTATTAATTCTAGATGAACTTGGTTCTGAAATGGTTCATTTTGTTCTTCTTCAGGATTGGTTTCTTCTTCAAAATCATTCTGTCTTTGTACCTGGTTATAATCTAAAAATCTTAAACTAGTTCTTCCATGAATATCTTTATAAGTTAATGCTTCCTGTGGTGCTATAATTGTTTCTTGGTTTTCTAAAAATTTATCCATATCCCATTCTAATCCTGCTAATTGTTCTGATGAATATTCTTTTGGTTTAACCATGTTAATTCCTTTACTACTCATTAAATTTACTACTTTATCTATGTATATTTTATATTTTGTCTAGGAGTTATTTGAACATCTTCCTAAAAATCCTATGCTAATTAATAAATTATCTCCACTTTCTACCTCTTCATATCCTTTTGTTTGAATTCCTATTTTAATTTTATCTGAAAAGTCTTTAATAGTTAATAAAAAATATGGATTACAATAAATTATACCATTATTATTGTTCATATCTACTTTTGTACTAGCAATCATACTTTTATCTATGTTATTTATTCTCTCATCTTATATAGTAACTAAAACTTTACATCCTAGATTTTTTCTCATTAATCCTTTTATTCCTATAACTATTAATCCTAGATGCATAAATCTAAAATTTTTCTTTTTTAATTCTCTTTTAGAATCTTCCGATATTAAATTTAATTTTCTTACCTGATTTCCTATACACTGAACAGATACTTCTCTACTATGTCTGAAAAATTGTGTTCTTGTTTCAAAAATTTCTCTATTATATAGTATTTCTGGGTTAAGAATTCTTAATCCATTAGTCTGAAATCTTTGATAATCTTGTTGAGGATCTATGATTTCCTCTATATTTTGATTATATTGTACTGGTCTATTTAAAACTCTTTCTATTATATTTCTGCTTATACTAGATGTACTATTTCTAGATGTAGATGCTTCTTCATTTATAGTTCTAGACCTTCCTAAGAAAGGATTAGTGTTCATCTTGAAAATTTGTATTCTTTAGGTAATTTTCTAGTTACCTTTTCTTTTCCTGTGTCTCTAAAACTTAATTTTTCTAAAGTATTTGTTAAAGATTTTAAGTCTTTTTCTACACTTGATGGAGATCCTATTTCTATTTCTTTAGATTTATTAGAATCTAAAAGAGAGTATTATAATTAAAGATCAAGAAATTAGAAACATAAAAGAGTCTTTAGATTATATTAAAAATCAAAATTCAAGTATTTTAGAAAAACTTGTTAAATTAGAAAAAATACCATCTAAGGTAGATTTAACAGAAATAAAAAGAATTTTAGATTCTAATAAATCTAAAGAAATAGAAATAGGATTTCCATCAAGTGTAGAAAAAGACTTAAAATCTTTAAAAAAATACTTTAGAAAAATTAAGTTTTAGAGACACAGGAAAAGAAAAGGTAACTAGAAAATTACCTAAAGAATACAAATTTCCAAGATGAACACTAATCCTTTCTTAGGAAGGTCTAGAACTATAAATAAAGAAGCATCTACATCTAGAAATAGTACATCTAGTATAAGCAGAAATATAATAGAAAGAGTTTTAAATAGACCAGTACAATATAATCAAAACATAGAGGAAATAATAGATCCTCAACAAGACTATCAAAGGTTTCAGACTAATGGATTAAGAATTCTTAACCCAGAAATACTATATAATAGAGGAATTTTTGTAACAAGAACACAATTTTTCAGATATAGTAGAGAAGTATCTGTTCAGTGTATAGGAAATCAGGTAAGAAAATTAAATTTAATATCGGAAGATTCTAAAAGAGAATTAAAAAAGAAAAATTTTAGATTTATGCATCTAGGATTAATAATTATAGGAATAAAAGGATTAATGAGAAAAAATCTAGGATGTAAAGTTTTAGTTACTATATATGATGAGAGAATAAATAACATAGATAAAAGTATGATTGCTAGTACAGAAGTAGATATGAACAATAATAATGGTATAATTTATTGTAATCCAGATTTTTTATTAACTATTAAAGACTTTTCAGATAAAATTAAAATAGGAATTCAAACAAAAGGATATGAAGAGGTAGAAAGTGGAGATAATTTATTAATTAGCATAGAATTTTTAAGAAGATGTTCAAATAACTCCCAGACAAAATATAAAATATACATAGTAAATTTAATAAGTAGTAAAGGAATTAACATGGTTAAACCAAAAGAATATTCATTAGAACAATTAGCAGGATTAGAATGGGATATGGATAAATTTTTAGAAAACCAAAAAACAATTATAGCACCACAGGAAGCATTAACTTATAAAGATATTCATGGAAGAACTAGAATAGGACAATATGAAATAAAATGTTTAGGATTAATAGATTCAGAATGTAGTAATTGTATAATTAATAAAAAATTAATCCCAGAACAATATATAACATACTCAGACAAACCAATAGAAGCACAACAAATGGATGGAGAACTTTATACTTATAAAGAATTATTACAATCAAATAGTAAAATTAGTTTTGAGACAAACTGTGGTAGAAGTATAGAATATACCTTACCAAAAGAATCAGTTTGGGTTAGACATTTAAATATTAAAGATACAGATTTTATTATAGGATTAAGTTTTTTATTAAAAGATAATGGAAGTGTTACAATTACTAAAGACTTTCTACATTTACAAAAATATACTTTATTTACACCAACACAGACTACCCATTTCCCATCAGAGTGCATAGAGAAACGTGGTGGAAGTAGCAGCAATAATAGCAATAATTGTAAGTGTGAAAAAGAAAGAGAATGTCAGTTGATAGAAGAAAATAATTTTGAAAAGATGGAAATAATAGGAGAAAATGTTTTAAAATACTGGGAAAAAGACAAAATATTATGTGAGTTAAAAATCAAAAATCCAGAATATATAATTAAAACTAAGAATATTGAAGCTACAAACTTAGACTTAGAAGATTTTAAAACACATATAAAGGAACTCTTAGAATTATGAGTTATTAGAAAATCAGATAGTCCTCATAGATCAGCAGCCTTTATAGTCAGAAAACATTCAGAAATTGTTAGAGGAAAAAGTAGAATGGTAATTAATTATAAAAGACTTAATGATAATACTATAGATGATGCTTATAACATACCAGACAAGACAGTTTTAATAAATAAAATACAAGACTGTAAAATTTTTAGTTAGTTTGATTTAAAGTCAGGATTTTGGCAAGTAAAAATGCATCCAGAAAGTATTAAATGGACAGCTTTTACATGCCCAGAGGACATTTTGAATGGCTTGTAATGCCATTTGGAATTAAGAATGCACCTAGTATTTTTCAAAGAAAAATGGAAAGCATTTTTAATAGACATAGTAAGTTTGTAATAGTATACATAGATGATATTCTAGTATTTAGTAAAAATAAACAAGAACATAGGGGACATTTACAAATAGTATTTTCAGAATTCATTAAACATGGTTTAATAATTAGTAAAAAGAAAATGATTTTATTTAAAGAATTTATAGACTTTTTAGGAGTTAATATAGGAGAAGGTAAAATTATGTTACAACCTCATATTGCTAAGAAAGCCTTAGAATTTTCAGATAAATTAGAAGATTTAAAACAAATCCAAAAAATTTTAGGATTAGTAAATTATGCTAGACCATTTATAAAAGATTTAGGAAAAATAGCAGGACCTTTATATGCAAAGACATCTCCTACATGACAAAGATTTTTTAATCAAGAAGATATAAAATTAGTCTAACAAATAAAGGAAAAAATAAAAACCTTACCAGAATTAGCCATGCCTTTAGATTCATAATATTTGATTATAGAAACAGATGGAAGTATGACAGGATGGGGAGCCATATTAATATGCAAACCCAATAAATATACTGATAAAAGTACAGAAAGAATTTGTAGGTATAATAGTGGAAATTACAAGGAGAAAGGAAATTTAAGTAGTATAGATGCAAAATTATTAGTTATAAACTATGCATTATATAGTTTTGAATTATTTATTATATCTAAAAAAGAAATAACTATAAGAACAGATTGTGTAGCTATAGTTTCCTTTGTTAATAAAATGAAAATAGATTCAAAAAGAAGTAGTAGAAGAAGATGGTTAAATTTTATAGATAGAATTACAAATACAGGAATTAATATAGAATTTGAGCATATTAAAGGTAGTGATAATAAGGCAGCAGATATATTAAGTAGAATAATAATAGATAGAAATTATTAAATTTGTTTAACATAATTTCTTTATACAGATGACAAGGCCAAGGCCTATAAGACCAGGAATTCCACCTAAGAATTCATTTGCATCAAGACTATTACCATAGACTCCATTTAATCAGAACAGACCAATGTTACAAGACAGACTAAGGTTTGGAAACCAAGAACTCATAGTATTTCCTAATAGTAATATTTCTTTTAAAATTTTACTGCATATTTCTTTATCTAAAGAAGAGAAATGTATTTTAGACAATTTATGGATTTCTTATAATAAGAATCCAAAAGATCAAAAATATTTTCTTGCATGCATGAATGCACTATCAGAACATTTTAGTCAGAACAATCAAAGGTTTAAATTTTATGTTGTTATTAAAGGAAGAACTCCAGGAATTTTTCATTCTTGGATAGAAGTTTTAGATTGCATTAAAAATTTTCCAGACCCTCTTTACAAAGGTTTTACAAATTTTCAAGAAGCATTAGATGTTGCAAGACAACAGATAGGAATAAATTTTTATTTATCTCCTTCCTTAAATAATTACTCAGACCCTCCATTAGATTTCTCTCCAAGCAAAGACCAGAATATTTTCTGCCAACATTGTGAATGTATGCAGAGAAATTACAAAGTTATCAATGAAGCCAACCAGAACCTTTCTCTAGAAAGAACCCAACTCCAAAAAAAGTGGCCCAATTAGAAAAAGAGATTTTGGATTTAAAAGTCCATTATCCAACAGGTACTATGGAGCCCAAGAAGTCCATAGCTAGTCCAGCCCAAACGGTAGCTGGTAAAGACTTATCAAATCCGTTAAAGGTTGTGGACTTACCAAAAGCCCAACAGACTCAGGGGACTGTTGATTCTCCTACTAAAATAGATAATCAGACTCAGCAGACTAATAAATCTGCTACAGAAAAAGGTAAAGAAATTTGGAATCTCTTAGAACAGCCCAGTGAAAAATTTGATTACTTAGTAAAGTATAGTCCACCAGAACATTTTTCTTCAGAACTCTTTTCAAATAATCCAGAACTTTCACAAGCCCAAGAAATTCAGTTCATTAAGGGAAAAGAAAAATGGTAGTTCAAGATAGTCAAGAATGTTTATTTTTTCAAGAATCACAAGATCCTAACCCAAATACAGTCTCTTTAGAAAAGATTTTTGAAAAAATTGAAGAACTCAAAAAACAATCTAAAAAAGACGAAGGGACTTCTTCTAGAAAAAAGAAAAAGATTAAGAAGCATTTCTTCTAAACTTTCTATTCTTTTTCTAAGAATTTTTATTTCTGATATTTCAATTTTTTCTTTTAGAATTTCTGAATTAATATCTTCTTTTTCAATAAGATTCTTTTCTTCTAAGCATCTTATACATGCTTCTTTATAACATTCTAAACATTTAGTTCTAAGTTTTCTTACTGGGTACCAATTACATAAATAACAGGCTATATTATCTGCTCCTTTGTATTTTTGCCAATTATGTATACATTCTATAATTACATTGTTCATTAAGTTTATATATATATATAAGTAGGTGCACAAAGTGTAAATTTTTGTAATTGCAAATAATCTTTACTAATTATTATGCTACAATTATCTTTTAACAAAAAACTTAACCCTAAAATTAAGTCTGTATTTAAAGATAATTCTCTTACCTATACTGAGTCTTTAGGTAAACTATATTCTGTACTTCTTCCACAATTAGTCTCAAAACTAATTCTTGCTGGTTTTAGAATATCTTGATAACTATAAAAATTCTCATCTATTTGTTGGGCTTCTATAGGTTCTTTTGACTTTATTATATATTTTTCTGATATAATTCTTTTATTAATTACACAATGACTACATCCTAAATCTATTAAACCTAAACAAATTATTTCAAAATTTTCTATTCTAATATAACATTTTACTTTTTTTTATTTTTTTTATTTTTATTTTTTATAAAACATGCCATTTGAGATATATGAACTTGGGCCTAACTCCATTCTTGTAAGGACACCACTGGCACTCCCTTAACAAGAATTCTTAAAACAGTGATCCCTTTCCCTCTTCTATGCGTCTCCTAGCCTCTTCACTGGGCCTTTACGCTTTGAGAGGTCACTCAGGGCTTATTTTAACTATTTATGATGAAAGAATCCAAAATATAGAAAAAAGTATGATAGCTAGTACAGAGGTAGATATGAATGATAATAATGGAATTATATATTGTAATCCAGATTTTTTATTAACCATAAAAGATTTTTCAGAAAAAATTAAAATAGGAATCCAAACACATGGATATGAAGATGTTGTTTCAGGAGAAAATTTATTTATAAGTATAGGATTTTTAGGAAGATGTAGTAATAATTCTAATTTTCTTTCTCTCCCGAAAGGGAAATTCTTAATTGTTCTTATTCTTAGATAGAGTAATATCCCACAAAAATATGTTGTTTTAAAAACTACCGATGGATCATTCCGGTAGGTATGTTTTATAGTTCTAAGATATGGTACTAATAGTTAATATTAGTTCTAGATCTTGTAAGAACAATTTATGTTTATAAATTTTTTTTTTTTAATTTGAAAAAAGTTTTATGATTTTTGTAAAGAATTTTATGTTTCATGTTGAGTATATGATAAGAGCATGTCTTAACTCCAAGTTAAAAGTTTAAACTGTTTTTAAAATAAGCCCTGAGTGACCTCTCAAAGCGTAAAGGCCCAGTGAAGAGGCTAGGAGACGCATAGAAGAGGGAAAGGGATCGCTGTTTTAAGAATTCTTGTTAAGGGAGTGCCAGTGGTGTCCTTACAAGAATGGAGTTAGGCCCAAGTTCATATATCTCAAATGGCATGTTTTAAAAAAAAAAAAAAGCTCTGATACCAAAAGGGGGGGGTCCTGAAATAAGGTTAATATTTCAAGGATTTGGAGGCTGTTGTAAAAGGTTGTTAAAACAAATTATGAAAATCCTACTCAGTACTTTTCTTAATTGAGATATCTAATTCTTTTAATAAAATAATATCCCTTTTTTTTTTTTTTTTAAAAAAACATGCCATTTGAGATATATGAACTTGGGCCTAACTCCATTCTTGTAAGGACACCATTGGCACTCCCTTAACAAGAATTCTTAAAACAGTGATCCCTTTCCCTCTTCTATGCGTCTCCTAGCCTCTTCACTGGGCCTTTACGCTTTGAGAGGTCACTCAGGGCTTATTTTAAAAACAGTTTAAACTTTTAACTTGGAATTAAGACATGCTCTTATCATATACTCAACATGAAACATAAAATTCTTTACAAAAATCATAAAATTTTTTTCAAATAAAAAAAAAAATTTTATAAACATAAATTGTTCTTACAAGATCTGGAACTAATATTAACTATTAGTACCATATCTTAGAACTATAAAACATACTTACCGGAATGATCCATCGGTAGTTTTTAAAACAACATATTTTTGTGGGATATTATTCTATCTAAGAATAAGAACAATTAACAATTTCCCTTTCGGGAGAGAAAGAAAATTAGAACATATTTGAGAGAATTCAAAACTTGTATTGTATAAATTTTCTTGTGTGTTTACAAATGAAAGAATGGTCTCCTTTTATAGGAGAGAAAGGAAGCATTTTTCAAAAGCAAGGAATCTTTGCTTTTTTCAAAATGTCAAAAAGAAAACAGTAAAAGCTATGCTATCAAATCTTACTTTATCAAACAGTAAGATTCTTTACAAATTTTTCTAAAAGAAAACAGTAAAAGCTATGCTATCAAATCTCACTTTATCAAACAGTAAGATTCTTTACAAATTTTTCAAAAAGAAAACAGTAAAAATTCTACTTTTTAGTACAAAAAGTCTTGATTTTTTCTTGAAATCTGGACAGAAATCTTCAAGTGAACTCTTGTCTTTTTGCCAGATGTCTGAATGAATTCTTATCTTGTTTCATAATTGTGTCTGCCAATGCTGTCTAAAGAGTCTCCTTCTTCAGTACATCCTTCTGGATTATCATCATCTTCTGAGTTATTGTCTTCAATATTATCCAAATCTTTTTCTTGTTCAAATTTCTTTTTGCCTTTATTTTTCTTTTTAATCTGTATTTTCTTTTTCTTTGTAGTGCTTTGTTTAACTTGTTGCTGTATTTCTTCAATTTTCTCAAACATTTCTTTGATTCTTCTAATATCTGATTGAGAAATCTGTTCTGGATCTTGGGCTGATTGAAATGATTCTGGAAAATTAATTGGGCTTTTCTGTTTAAGATCCATTGGGCTAATAAGTCTAGTAGCAGAATTTCCAGTCTGCTGTGTCTGGTCTTCAGAAAAATTTTTATTATCTGTAACAGGATTTTCAGCCTGTTGAGTCTGATTAAATTGAAAAGTAGGAGAATCAACAGTCCCCTGAGTCTGTTGAGCTTTTGGTAAGCCCAGAACCATAAACGGATTTGATAAGTCTTTACCAGCTTCCGTTTGAGCTGGACTAGCTATAGAATTCTTGGGCTCTATAGTACCTGCTTGTGTCTGAGCAATTGGATTTGAGATCTTTAAATTAATAATTTCCTGTTCTAATTCAGAAATTTTCTTTTGTAAAACTAATTTTTCTTGTTGTAAAGACTGATTAGACTCATTTAAAATTTTAAAATTCTTAGTCATACATTCACAATGTTCACAAAATTTAGAAGCATAATCTAAAGGCTGATCTGAAACATTCTTTAAAGAAGGGGCAACAAAATAATTAATTCCTATAAATTTTTTACATTCTTCTAATGCTTCTGAAATTGAATAAAATCCTTTATAAAGAGGATTTTGAAAATTTTTTATGCAATCTGAAACTTCTAACCAGGTATGATAAATTCCTGGACGTCTTCCTTGTAAAACAACATAACACTTAAATTTTTTATGATCTTGACTAAAGTGTTCTGAAAGAGCATTTAGACATGCTAAAAAATATTTTTGGTCTTTAGGATTCTTATTATAAGAAATACATAAATTATCTAAAATACATTTTTCTGATTTTGTTACTGAAATATGAGATAATGTCTTAAAACTAATATTACTATTTGGAAAACAAAGTAATTCTTTATTACCGAATCTTAACTTATCATGAGTCTGTAGTATATTTGTCTGAGAACTTGAACTGCCAGCAATTGGCAATCCTGGTCTGGGACCTCTTGGTCTTTGCATCTGCAATAAATGATTAATCATATTCTTTATTTTTAATTATTCTACTTAAAATATCTGCTATCTGATTATCACTACCTTTAATATGTTCAAAATTAATTACTAATCCAGTATTAGTAATTCTATCTATAAAATTTAACCATCTTCTTCTATTACTTCTTTTATTTTCTAATTTCATTTTATTAACAAAACTTACAATTGCTTCACAATCTGTTCTTAAAGTAATTTCTTTTTTAGAAATAATAAACAATTCAAAAGAATCTAATGCATAATTAACTGCAAGTAATTCTAAATCTATGCTACTAATATTACATTTTTCTTTATAGTTTCCACTATTATATCTTACAATTTTTGCACTATCTTTATCTGCATATTTATTGGGTTTTGCAATTAAAATTGCTCCCCATCCTGTTATACTACCATCTGTTTCTATAATTAAATAATCTGTTTCTAATGGCATAGATAATTTAGGTAAATCTTTTAATTTCTCTTTTATTTTTTGAACTAATTTAATGTCTTCTATATTGAAATATCTTTGACCTTTTGGTGATGTTTTTTCATATAAAGGCCCTGCAATTTTTCTTAAATTTTTAATAAAGGGTCTAGCATAATTAACTAATCCTAAGAATTTTTGTAATTGTTTAAGGTCTTCAAGTTTATCTGAAAAATCTAAAGCTTTTTGAGTTATATGAGGTTGTAACTCTATTTTTCCTTTACCTATATTTACTCCCAAAAATTCTATATATTCTTTAAATAAAAACATTTTCTTTTTATTTATAATTAAACCATGTCTAATAAATTTTGAAAAAAGAATTTGTAAATGTCCTCTATGTTCTCGCCTATTTTTGCTAAATACTAGAATATCATCTATATAAACTATAATAAATTTATTATGTTTACTAAAAATACTATCCATTTTTCTTTGAAAAATGCTAGGGGCATTTTTAATCCAAATGACATAACTAACCATTCAAAATGTCCTTCTGGGCTAGTAAAGGCTGTCCATTCTATTGAGTCTGGGTGCATTTTTACTTGCCAAAAACCAGATTTTAAATCAAACTTACTAAAAATATTACAATCTTGAATCTTATTTATTAGAACTGTCTTATCTGGAATATTATAAGCATCATCTATTGTATTATCATTTAACCTTTTGTAATTAATTACCATTCTACTTTTTCCCCTAATAATTTCTGAATGTTTTCTAACTATAAAGACTGCTGATCTATGTGGATTTTCTGATTTTTTAATTACTCTTAATTTTAATAAATCTTTTATATGCATCTTAAAATCTTCCTGATCTTGGTTTGTTGCTTCAATATTTTTTATTTTTATTATATATTTTGGGTTTTTTATTTTTATTTCACAAAAAAACTTTATCTTTTTCCCAGTATTTTAATATATTTTCTCCTAAAATTTCTAATTTTTCTAATTTACTAATCATATTTTCTATATCTTGTTCTGTTACTAACAGGTTATATATTTTTTCAATTTTTACAAATTCTAAACATGATTCTTCATCTTCTTTAAAATTTTCATAGTATTCTTCATATTCTTCTATAAAATTATCAAATTCTTCTTTTTCTATTAATTGACATTCTCTTTCTTTACTACACTCACATTCTTTTTCTTTTTCTATTATCCCACCACGCTTCTCAGAATACTCTGATGGAATAATCTTATTATAAGTAGGTGCACAAAGTGTAAATTTTTGTAATTGCAAATAATCTTTACTAATTATTATGCTACCATTATCTTTTAACAAAAAACTTAATCCTAAAATTAAGTCTGTATTTAAAGATAATTCTCTTACCCATACTGAGTCTTTAGGTAAACTATATTCTGTACTTCTTCCACAATTAGTCTCAAAACTAATTCTTGCTGGTTTTAGAATATCTTGATAACTATAAAAATTCTCATCCATTTGTTGGGCTTCTATAGGTTCTTTTGACTTTATTATATATTTTTCTGATATAATTCTTTTATTAATTACACAATGACTACATCCTGAATCTATTAAACCTAAACAAATTATTTCAAAATTTTCTATTCTAATATAACATTTTACTTTAATACTTTTTAATTTTTCTGAATTACAAAAAACTTGAACTAATTCTGATTCAGAAATAATTTCTGAGTTTTTTCCTTTTTTACTTATTTCAGAAAGTTCTAATTTCTGTAAAATGTATCTTTGTATATCTTCTAAGTTTTCTATTCTTTTTCTTAATATTTTTATTTCTGATAATTCTATTTGAATTGAATCATTTTGATTTTCTTCTTCAAATTCTATTAACTCTTTTTCTATTAAACATTTTTTACATGCTTCTAAAAAACAATCTTTACATTTAATACATGGCTGTCGACGCCAATCTTTACATTTAACTCTTAATTTTTTACTAGGATACCATTTACATAAAAAACATGGTATACTATCTGAACCTGTTTCTTTTACCCATTTATGTTTACATTCTAATTCTATATCCATAAATTCTAATTCTTCATCTGAATCTGATAAATTTTTAATATTTGAAAATTCTTGTATAAAATTTTCATAATCTAATTGTTCTTCTAGATTACAATTATTATAATCTTCTATTGATATAATACTATATACTGACTCTTTATCTGAAATGTATTCATCAATTTCTAACAAGTCTTCATTAGTACATTCTACTAAAGTACTTCTTTTATCATTATTATTTATCTTTTTTGGACATGTTTTGGCTAAATGATCTGTTTCTCCACAAACATAACAATTTAGTTTATTAGGATAGTTTCTTTCTGGTTTAAATTTTCTGACATGTCTACTTTCATCTAAATAAGGCTTTCTTCTATTAGATTTTCTAAGATAATATCTTTTCTTGAAAGGTTGACTAGTTTTTCTTTTATCATATTTTCTTTTATTTTTTTTCTCTAAACTTATTATCATAAGTCTGAGGTGTTTAAATATCTTTACAGAATTTATAATCTGTCTTTTTTAATTGATTCTGAATTTGTAATTCAATACATTTTTCTTCTAAACATTGCATTATAAATTGTGTTCTTATTCCTATACTCCATAATTGATCTGGTCTTTCTAAAACACTTTTATTTTCATTCCACTTTTTTGTTATTTCTAATCCTAAAGGACCCGGTAATTTATGGAATAATTTTTTTCCTAATTCTTGGTTAAAAGTATTACCTGATATAGAAACAAGGTAATAATATTCATTTAAAAATTGTTTAACTTCTTTACCTTTAGTCCATCTATTTAAACTAAGTTGTTCTAGATTTCTAATAGCTTTACTTTGAATTATTACATGTCCTGTATTTGGATCTACTCCTATTAATAATTCATGTATTTTACTAAAAAAATTATAAGGATTATTTCCTAATGCTACTAATGCTTCAAATTCTGATTGTTTATCTTTCTTAAAAGCTTCCCATGTAGTTTTAGCACTTTCTCCTAAAAATGTTTCTAAATATCTATACATTTCTAATGGTTCCATATTATCTGCTAATCTAATATAATGACCTAATATTGTATTCTTCCATACTTCTATTATATTATTCCAAGTTTGAGGATCATGTGCTGTAATATTTAATAACTGTGGTTTATATGGTGTCTGAAATTCTATTTTAGGTTCTAAAGGTCTAACTTTTCCTCTAGCTATATAATTTCTTTCTTTATCATTATAATTTGTATAAGGTATTCTGGGAGGATGACCAACTACGTATTGATATTGTTCTGGTTCTGTTTTAGTTTGCATAATTTCATCTGCTAATTCCTTATAATTACTATTTTCTGAAATTTCTGTCATATTATCAATTTCTTCTGTATTAATTCCTACTCTTATATTTTTAAAATTATCATAATATAAATATTCTGTTTCTCCTATTTGTTTATTTAAAAACAAATGATCTTCTAATTTTAAAAGTTCTGTAGGAGATAATTTCATTTCTAATTCTTTAGGATAAATAATTCTATCTTCTATTTCTATTTCTACTGCATTAAGAAATTCTTCTGTTTTTTGTTCTTCTTCATTATTTTCTGTTTCAGAATCATTACTTCTATTTATGTGACTATAATTACCAAACCTTAAACTAGTTATTCCATGTAAGTCTTTGTATGTTATAGTTTCTTGAGGAACTAAAATTGGTTCTTGAGTTTCTAAAATTTTTTCTAAATCCCATTCTAATCCTGCTAAAAGTTCTGAATCATAAGTTTTAGGCTTAATCATTTTTATTCCTTTACTACTCATTAAATTTATTACTTTATCTATGTATAATTTATATTTTGTTTGAGAATTATTACTACATCTTCCTAAAAATTCTATACTTATTAATAAATTTTCTCCTGAAACAACATCTTCATATTCATGTGTTTGGATTCCTATTTTAATTTTTTCTGAAAAATCTTTTATGGTTAATAAAAAATATGGATTACAATATATAATTCCATTATTATCATTCATATCTACCTCTGTACTAGCTATCATACTTTTTTTCTATATTTTGGATTCTTTCATCATAAATAGTTAATAAAACTTTATTTCCTAAATTTTTTCTCATTAATCCTTTAATTCCTATTACTATTAATCATAGATGCATAAATCTAAAATTCTTTTTTCTTAATTCTTTTTTAGATTCTTCAGATATTAATGATAATTGTCTTACTTGACCACCTAAACATTGAATTGATACTTCTCTAGTGTGTCTAAAAAATTGGGTTCTTGATTCAAAAATTCCTCTATTATATAAATTTTCTGGATTAAGTAATTGTAGACCATGAGTTTGGAATCTATTATAATCTTGTTCAGGATCTATAAGTTCTTCTATATTCTGATTATACTGAGGTTGTCTATGTAAGATTCTTTCTATAATACTTGTACTTATATTAGAAGTACTATGTCTACCTCTATCATAGGGTTCTGAAGATGATCCTATTTCTCTAATAGTTCTTGATCTACCAGGAAAATTATTCATATTTTATAAAATGTTGTAGATAATTTTCTAATTATTTTTTCTTTACCTGTATTTTTTAAACTTAATCTATCTAGATTATTTATTATATTTTCAATTTCTTGATTAGGTTTATTTTCTATATTATTTAATTTTTTATTTATGTTCTCTATTGCTTCTGTAGTCTTAAGATCTGGAAATTTTTCTTTATCTTCTACTCTAGAAATTTTATTTAAGATTGTCAAATTTTGTTCTTTAATAAAATCTAAATTTTCACGAATTTTATTAATATCTTTTTCAATATTAAAGATTATTTTTCCTAAAGAACTAATTTCTCCAGTTAATTTATTAGTCTCTTTTATTAAAAGATCCAGTTTTAAAATTCTAATCTGAGTAATAAAAAGAATCTAATGAAAAATTTGTATGATCTGATAAATAATTATTATTTATATTGTCTAATTCAATCCTTAATTTGAGATCTGATATAAATATCTGATCAAAACTATTTATAAAATATTCTTCTCTAAATTCTGAAATTAAAGATCTATATAAAATCTGTTCTTTTAATTCTGGATGTAAGTTTTTAGTTACTTGTAATATAGCAAATAAATAATCTATAGATTTATCTTTTTCTAAAGAAATTAATTCTATACCGTATTCAAAAATCTCTTCTATTTCTTTATAAAAAGTAAAACTATAAAATATTTTTTCTAGATCTACAAGTAATATTCTAAAAATCATAATTTTTCTGAATTACAAAAAACTTGAACTAATTCTGATTCAGAAATAATTTCTGAGTTTTTTCCTTTTTTACTTATTTCAAAAAGTTCTAATTTCTGTAAAATGTATCTTTGCATATCTTCTAAGTTTTCTATTCTTTTTCTTAATATTTTTATTTCTGATAATTCTATTTGAATTGAATCATTTTGATTTTCTTCTTCAAATTCTATTAACTCTTTTTGTATTAAACATTTTTTACATGCTTCTAAAAAATAATCTTTACATTTAACTCTTAATTTTTTACTAGGATACCATTTACATAAAAAATATGGTATACTATCTGAACCTGTTTCTTTTACCCATTTATGTTTACATTCTAATTCTATATCCATAAATTCTAATTCTTCATCTGAATCTGATAAATTTTTAATATTTGGAAATTTTTTTGATTCATATATAATATTATTTTATTGAATAATGTGTGGTTGAAAAGAACTGAGAGAAAAATGTATTAAAATTTTAAAGAGTGTCAAAATTTAATGGAATAAAAAGTCATAAAATATTTTTTCAAAATTTCAAATCAAACATATTTTTTAGTTTTCTGTTTTGAGAAATAATTTTTCAAAATGAATAATCGAACGCATTTTTAGAAATATTAAAACAGACCCTTAAAACAAAAAATTGAAAGTGAACTTAAAATTCAAAATTGAATATTGAAACAAACACCAAACATACCCTTATTATTATTATTATTTTTTCCAAATAACGGTTACCAAAAATCTCGTGGACATGAGTGATTAATAAGTGAGTCCTACAATATGTATGATTGAGGGTGTCATCAATTGTGATTTTGATGGATTTTAAAAGATTATAAATTCTAATTAATTTTGTGGATTTGAATAAATTTTTACAAATTTCATAAAAATCATAAAATATTGTTAAATTTCAAAAGATTTGGGGGGTGTCCTCAATTGATATTGTGATTGATTTTAAAAATTATTCTAAATTTAGATGTTTTCAATTGAGATTTTATTGAATTTTAATGAAATTCATTGAAATTTAGGTGTTTCCAATTAAGATTTTAATGGAATTTTTTAAAATTTAGGTATCCTCAATAATTAGTGAATTTATAATGATTTAATCAATAGAAGGATTTTAAAAGATTTCGATGGATTTAAAGCTTAAAAATACATATAAGCAAATCTTTTGAAATTTCACTATATTTAATGAGATTCTTATCGAATATGTAAAAATATATTCAAATCCACAAAATTCATTAAAATTTATAATTCTTTAAAATTCATTAAAATTTTAGTTAAGAACACCCTCGTTGATTACATGCATTTTTAAATTTGAAATTCATCCAAATCTTTTAACATCCATCCGTTAATGAAATCTTATATAAATCTACTAGTTATTGAAAGTGTCTGAATTTTAGATAATTTCATTAAAATCTCAATTGTGGACATCTAATTTTTAATAGATTTTATTAAAATTTTAATTGGGGACACCTAAATTTAGAATGATTTTCAAAATATATCACAATCTCAATTGAGGATGTCCCTTTAAAAAAAAAAAAAAAAAAAAAAAAAAAAAAAAAAAAAAAAAAAAAAAAAAAAAAAAAAAAAAAAAAAAAAAAAAAAAAAAAAAAAAAAAAAAAAAAAAAAAAAAAAAATTAAAGAAAAAAGCTTGACTTATACCCTTTATTTTAGCTTCATTTTTCTTCATTTGAGCTAGTCACACTTCTTTTTGAGATATTCAATACACTCTTTATATTTAAAACTTAAAATAATGAATGAATTTGACTCTCCAAATATTTATACATTTATTATTGCAAAATTTTCTATTATTTTTAATTTCTATAAAATAATAAAGAGGAAAAGTGATAAATAATAATTGCTTCTAGAAAAACAAAATAATGAAGAAATGTAGTGTTGTTGAAGTTTGACTCTTTATTTTTAAATTTTCTAGAGATGTTCTTTAAATTAAAGATCACCACTGGATATGTCATCGAGATATTGTAATGGTGTCAAACAAGAAGTGACGGAAGTCTTATCACAATTGAATAGCCAAAGCCAATTTGGGTCCTCAAGATGGCGAAAAAGGTTGACATCAATTTTCAATACTTATCGCATGCTACTCCCAATTGGAGCGTTTTGTGGTAATTTAGTTGGTTCTTTGGTAAGTTACGTTAACTCTTAATATTGCATTTAATAATTTCAAATAGATAAGATTGTTGAGGTCGAAATATACTTGGCTGCTTTCAAGTCAATGTCGTGCAAGCATCCATTGTTGAAAATCTTAAAAATAGAGAATTCGATAAGTCGTCATCTAAAATTATAACGGTTAAAAGACTCTTTATTTATTTTATTAAAACTACATGGACATGTTTAGTTTGCACGACTCATCATCATAGCCAACGTGTCTAGTTGATGGGAGGGCAGTCACCTAGGCAGAGACAATAATTTCCTGCAGGTGGAACTACACAGCTTGCACTCTTGAACTTCTCATGCTGGACAAGCTTGCATGCATTAGTGCATTTAGCTGGTGTGCAATTGGGCATTTCAATTCCACAATGACATTCCACGGTGCCCAGGGCCAAAATTAGGAACCCAACTACCATTGCTACCACAATAATAACCCGATTCTTCATTGCCTTTGCTTCCATTGAGAGGAGCTCTGATAGTAACTGCACAATATATCGAAAGAGAAATTATCAGACTTATTAAAAATTTTAAGTCAAATAAATTATATATATATATAATTACTATTTTTACATATAAAATAAATTCACACATTAAAAATTTAAATGGACTGGGGCTAGCTACTAGGCAGAGCAAACACAAGAAATGAAAACGAAGAGGACCCTGCCATGTCCTAAGTTTAAAAATTGCTCAGTCCACATAATGGCCCATGGCAAACCTTGATGGTACGATCATCAAAATATATTTCAATAAGCAATACCATCAAGAGATGATTGCAATGATCATATGGATTAATTATCACTCTTGCAAATGTTGCGTATATAAAATAATAATTTAATCACGTACCTTGATAAAAAAAAGAAAAAAGAAAAAAAGATAGAACTACTTCAAAAGAGAGTGAGAGAGATGATAGATGCTCAAATTATGCCGTCCAACGATTTTATTTATAGAATTCTCTAAGGCATGGATTATGAGAATACATATGGATACATAAAATTTATTATAAGAATCTCAGTTACATAAATCAAATTGTATACATTTAATTTGTGGTATGTGAAAGTTGAAAACTTATTGTAACATCTGAGGTTATAAGAATACATACAGATACATACAGTTTCTTATAAAAATGTCAAAGTTACATAAATCAAATTGTATATATTTAATTCGTGGTGTGTGAAAGTTGAAAAGTTACTAGAATCTCTAAGGCATGGATTATAAAAATACATATGGATACATACAATTTCTTATAAGAAGGTCAAAGTTACATAAATCAAATTGTATACATTTAATTCGTAAGTTACATAAATCAAATTGTATATATTTAATTCGTGGTGTGTGAGAGTTGAAAAGTTACTAGAACCTCTAAGGCATGGATTATAAGAATACATATGGACACATACAATTTCTTATAAAAAGGTCAAAGTTACATAAATCAAATTGTATACATTTAATTCGTAAGTTACATAAATCAAATTGTATATATTTAATTCGTGGTGTGTGAAAGTTGAAAATTTACTAGAACCTCTAAGGCATGGATTATAAGAATACATATGGATACATACAATTTCTTATAAAAAGGTCAAAGTTACATAAATCAAATTTTTTATATTTAATTCGTGGTGTGTGAAAGTTGAAAAGTTACTAGAATCTCTAAGGCATGGATTATAAAAATACATATGGATACATACAATTTCTTATAAGAAGGTCAAAGTTACATAAATCAAATTGTATACATTTAATTCGTAAGTTACATAAATCAAATTGTATATATTTAATTCGTGGTGTTTGAAAGTTGAAAAGTTACTAGAACCTCTAAGGCATGGATTATAAGAATACATATGGATACATACAATTTCTTATAAGAAGGTCAAAGTTACATAAATCAAATTGTATGCATTTAATTCGTAAGTTACATAAATCAAATTGTATATATTTAATTCGTGGTGTGTGAAAGTTGAAAAGTTACAAGAAACTCTAAGGCATGGATTATAAGAATACATATGGATACATACAATTTCTTATAAGAAGGTCAAAGTTACATAAATCAAATTTTATACATTTAATTCGTGATGTGTGAAAGTTGAAAAGTTATTTTAACCTCCAATTCATCTTTGATTTGGTATTAACGTGTTTCTAGGAGAATTAATTATATTCGTGTTGAAGAAAAAATAAGTTGAGGGGAAAATAAGTTAATTCTTTAGTAAACAAAAGTACTTTATTACTGTGTGTATATAAAATTTCGAAAATGGATTTTGATTATAGTAAAAGTCCTTATATATTATTATTATTATTATCGTTAATAACTAGGATATAAATTTGGCTCGCTGACTCATGTGGCTAGTGACTTGGCCCGAGAAAAGATCTAGCTGGCCTAGCTTGTAGCTTAGAGGGACGGAATCCCATTTGGGGAGTCGGCTCGAGCCAGCCCGTGTGGTCCGTGAGCCGAGCCTTAGGAAAAGACTGCCAGCAAGCAACGTTAATAAATTTTTTTTTTTGAAAAGTTGCCTTAAACAGGCAACAAACGTGTTGCCTGTCATTTACTGCCTCGTTTGCTGCAATACTTCACTTAAAAAAGTGTTGCTGCCTGTTTAAAAAGAAATACAAGGTGGCTCGGCTTGGTAGGGTTCAAACCAAAAGCTAAGGTCAAGTCTAGATTTTTTGATCGAGCAAAATTCGGCTCGGCTTGGGCAGAAAAAGCTTGAACTATTTTTACTCGAGCCTAACTCGAACTTCGAGTTTCGGCTCAACTTGTTGACAACCTTACTAATAATACTATAAATATATTTTTATATTTATGACGTACATTAAAATTAAATATTAGTTGTAAATAGGAACGGATTCAGAATCGAACTATTTTTTTTAAAGGGCTAATATCTAAAAAGAAATATTCCACGTAAATTTTTTATTATATATTGTTTGAGCCCCATTTTTTCATTAAAATACATTCTTCAACAGTGATTTGACCTTATTTCAATCACACATTCTTCAATAAAATAATATTACACAAAAATCCAAAACTTTTCTTTATTTTTTTACCACACATTTCCCATCACAACACTATTTGAAAATTCATTTTTTTGAAGAAAATGAGGCTAAAACAACCCCAAAACAAGAAATTTATACATGAAAAGTTGAGTTTGCCTGGGGGATTCGGCATTTGTTTTGAACTAAGCAAAAAACAATGTCTATATACGTATAGTCGACAAATTTAACCTAAGCAGATACAAAACTTTCCTTTAGATCCGACAATATAGGTTGTACTCTTGTACTTATCGTGCAGGATTTTCTTGTTCGCATCAATGCATTTAGGCAGTGTGCATGGATTCATTTCGACTCCAAATGCACATTCGACTCTATCTGCAACTAAAATTTGGATCCCAATCACCATTGGTATCACAACAATTTTAGTTGGATCCCAATCACCATTGCTATCACAACAATAACCCAAATTTTCAATGCCTTGGCTTCCATTGGGAGCTTTGAGATAACAACCGCAAATTATACAGAAATATAGATGGAATTCTCGAAGAACGGAGAATTTGAGATGAATGGATATGAACATTTCATTGATATGTATTCATATAAATATACAAGACATTTCAAAATACGAATGGTAAGAAGGGATGATATAGCAATTATAATTGGACAAGATTTGTAATAAATACCTTCTAAATTAGTTCCCACAGACGAATGAGGTAGAAAATTATGCAAATCAATGACAAAATTGTCTTGATTTTTTGAATAATGATTTGAATTAAAATTGCAGAAAAATCTCCCGATACATTTACATTTTCATTCAAACAAAGGTAAATTCCACAACAGTGCAGATGCGACCTAAATGAAAATATCAAACCAAATTCGCTAAAGTCATATAAAATTGCATTTGAGTCCGTCAACTCCAAATTAATTATAAAAAGAACCTAATAGCAAATATTAACTAAGAGATAATTTTAAAAACTCCTAATTACTAAATAATAAATAAAAGACAATAAAAATAAATCATAAATAAAATGAAGCCACGTTTAAGGAGTATACAAAACATTGCATATTAGTATGGCTCCATTATGTTTTTATTTATTGATTTTTGCAAAAAGAACGCAATTAAACAACAACACGGGCCCACCCCAGGCATGGGCTCGAAGGCTTAACCCTGACATGCCTAGGTTTGAGAAAATTACATAATAACAAGTGTTTAAATATTGCAAATCAAAAATCAGGGTAGAAGTTTTATTTTTCATAAATTAGGGATGTCAAACCCTAATTAATTCACTCACCCCTTCATTCACGCCACCCTCTCCCTGTTCTCGCCCTTGCCGCACTTACCCCGCTCTCTCTCCTCACTCCCTTAAGCGGCGTCGAAAAGACCACCTCCATTAGCAGTGGCGACGAACCACCACCTCATTCATTCACCCCATTCACTCACCCCTTCATTTACCCCATTTTTCCTCATGAACTGGTTCCATCCGACGACAAACCACCTCCATTCGCAGTACCAGATCGTCGCTTCCAATGGAACTAGCACATTTTTCCCCATTTTCCTATTCAACAAAGGCTGGCGACGAATACCACCGGAAGTTCGCAGCACAGATCGTCGCTTCCCCGTCTTCTGACAATGAGTGGCGAACTACCTCCATTCCCAACAACCTCTTTTCCGATGTTCATGGCTGAGAATAGACAAAGCTTGTGGTTGTATGTAGTTTATGGGTTGTGATTTGAAGCAGCGGTGGTGGTGCCGACTGACAGATTTGGAGAATTTTTTTATTTTTTATTTTTTTTGGGAATTTGAGGTAGTGGCAGTGTTTTCGTTGAATGTGGTGGTGGCGACGATGGTGAATCTAACGGCTGCGGTGATTTTTGTTGAATTTGGTTGCTGTGATGATTTCCGACGATGGTCCTGATTTTTGTTGGTGTTGGTGTTGGCATCGATGACAGGTTGAGGGTAGTTGCAAGTGCCTGTAATGGCAGTGACGGTGCGATAGTGTTGGTGGTAGTAGTCAGTGACCATATGTAGCCAACTTTTTAGTTATCTGTGACCATGTAACTTAAAAATTTGGTAATCTATGACCACTGTGATGGCAGTGGCGGTGCGATAGTATTGGTGGTAGTGGTCTGTGACCACTATTTGATGTATGTGACTAACCATTTAATTATTTGTGACCGCATGACCTAAAAATTTGATAATCTGTGATCAATTATTATGATCTCGAAATAATTTTTGACCTATAAATTTTTAGATTTGTGATCAAAAAAATAAATTGTGACCTCGAAATAATATGTGACTAATTAATTTGACGATTTGTAATCTATAAAACTTTTGATTTGTGACTGTTGTAAAATTTTGTTTCGCAAGTGTACGATCCGTAACAAGTAATAGTGGACCTAAGAGTCCGGTTATCGATCCCACAAGGATTATTTTCTAGCTCTTAATTTAATCTTTCTTTAACTACTATTTGACGAATATAAATAAAAAACAATGATTAAATGTGATTTTTATTCTAAAGACTTAAAAATGCGATTGGATTTAACGAAAAGTGATTGAGAATTCAAACAATAAATGGACATTAGGGCGGAACAATTTTACCTATTGGTCACCTTTACTTCATAAATCAAGATTCATAAAACCTAAGGTAGTGTTCGGTCGAATTCTTCTATTGTATTTAACTTACCCCTCTCGAGTTCTCATTGAGCCTATTTAATTAGTTTAATTCCATATCTCTATGCAAATTAAATTTAATTAAACGAAACATTGGTTCTAAGAATTCACACACGACCGCAGCAATCAATATAGGTATCTCTACACATTATATTAATTTACCGAATTTTAACATGTGGTCTAAACAAATAATCCGCATCTCTACGCAATCATTGTTCACAAATCATCTAATTAGTGATCAAGTAATTAAATGTATTAAGAACAATATTAAAATCAACACATGAAATAAAAAAGTACTAGAATCTCAATTGCAGGAAATAAAGGGTTCCAAAAGATTACATTGTTCGCCCTAAAATGAAATTTAACTACTCATAATAATGGAAGAAAAATAGGATATTGTCTTAGAATACATCACCGAGTTTGAAATAAAGGTGTAGAAGAAAAAGTGGAATTCTTGCACCAAGATCTCCTTCCTCTTCCAATGAGTGCTTCCAATCTTCAATTCTTGGTGTTAATCTTCTTAAATTTCTCCTTTGAATCTCCCTTCTTGTTGTTTTTCTCTCCAATATGTCAAGAACGCGTGGCTTGATCCCATAGATTTTTAGTGTGTGGCTCCCCCTAATTTGGGTCTTCTTTCTGTGTTTATAATGTCTTGGAGTTTTGGGAAAGATTTGGAGATGAGTTGGGCCGAAAAAGAATGGTAAAAACCTAAAAAAATTACTCTCTCACGGCGGCGCTTGGGCGCTGCGATTTGGGCCCCTAGGCGCTGACTTTCTGTCCAAATTTCAGCATTATGGCGCCTGGGCGCTAATGACTACTTCGGTTGCACTGGACAGTTTTCAATATTTTTGTTATAACTTTTCCGTTTGATATCCGATTGAAGTGATTCAAGATGCGCTGGAAAGCTAATTCGAAGGACTACAATTTTGCTTCAGGAATCATTCTCTAATTCGATCGTTTTCTATGTCAAAAATGAGTCTAAATGTGAGACGAAAACTCCGGCGAAAACTTTTTGGTTGGAAAATGATTTATGATCATATCTTGACTAAATTTGATCCCTTTGACACCTTCGTTTGTCCAATTGGCTTCTAGAACTCTCGGATCTTCATTTCAAGTTTCGACACGACTTTTGATTAATTGCATTTTAATCCTCGAACTTTGGATCTCTTACGTTTTGGTCATTTAATCCAATTTCGCTAGCTTTTGCCTATTTCCTTCCTTTGACCTCTTTTAGATATTGTTTTCTCCACTTACATCAATCTACAAAACAATACCAAAATCACTTGTTAGCACTTCTAAAATGCTCTCCAAAATAGCAAAATTATGAAATTAATGACATAATATAATCAGTGTAAATCACTCATCAGTGACCTATAATGATGTCTCTGTAACGTCATTATTTTTAATTAATTAAATGTATACTTGATTTTTAAATTTTTAAACAATTTATCTCATTCTTGAATTGGTATAAAGAATACCCTGAATTATGAACTTTTCCCGTTTGCATATTGCTCAGTTCACATAATGGGCCATGGCGCACTTGGATGATTTTACCGACTTCATTTGATGAAGGTAAATTAGGGATCGGCTTTTCAATCGTCCATGCGGCGCGGTTATGGTCTCGATCTTCAAAAGTGAAAATCTGAATTCCAACCTATATAAATATGTGACTTTAATACCCTCATGAAGAAAATCGTCAGTTTAGATTTTAAAATTGCAAAAAGTTTTTAGTTAATTTGGGAATTAGCATAATGGTTTTCTTTTTGTTACAACAATATATTTTAGTTAAATTTACGATATAACAATGACTCTCCGATGATTCAATGATTTTTTCGGATCGACTACCGAATTGGATCTAATAACTATGCCTAGATTCACCAATTTAATTATGGTTAGAATTAAAAAGGTTTTGAAGGTTTAAGACCCAAAACCACACCATATGATTTTATGAAATGTTCATGACTTCAACCCTAACTCAAGTTTTAATCAAAGAATTCTTAATTAATCAATGCTATCAAGATACGATTACTACGTTCATATGGATTAATTGTCAATTGTCACTTTTACAGACATAATAAGCATAAATACAATCATTTAATCACATACCTCAATTGAAAAAAAAAAAAAAAAAAAAAATAAAAAAAAAACCCAAAAACCAAAAATAACCCCAAAAAAAAAAAAAAAAAAAAAAAAAAAATTCTACTCAGAGAATCATATACTTTAATCAAGAAACAAAACTACTTCAAGAAAACTGACCGAGGCTCAAATTAAGTGGTCCACTTGCAAATTCGATGCACAAGTTATATAAATAAAAATAATTATATAAAATTCCCTAAATTAAGGTCAAAACTATATAAATCTAAACTTGTATATAAATCTATTTATTTATGGATTAAAACTTTGCATCAAAATCTTATTCAATCGTTCAAAAAGATAAAATTTTGTTTTCAAGGATAAAGGGAAACTACCATTATCAAGAAATAGACCCATTTTCAATTAGGAGATATTTCAAAACAATACCAAATGAGACAAAATTAAATGAATTCCTTAACCTATTAATCAAATTGTAACCTTTTTCCTCAGATTTTTCTCCTTACCATCCTATTTCCTTAACAACTAGGAACTTAATGTTTAACTTTGGCATCATGAAGCTCCTGTTGAAATACAATAGTACTATTGTCACAAAATAACTGAAATTGTCTTGCAAATCTATTCAAAAAGTGCAGCACAGTGACTAAATTTTGCATTCATATTGCATGATGAAAATCATAATATCCAATGATCTCCAATGGTCTGATTTTTCTGAATGTTATCGTGTAATCATTAGTTCTCTATAAATACCGAATAACTTAAATGACTGCTTTCCAAATATCCATCTTAGAGTTATTTAAATATCTACCTAGTATTCAAACAATGAATGTCACACAATCAATAATTCATTTTATTTTCTATTAGGCCTTGCTCTAACTTCTTTAGGGGTTATGTATGCAAACATTAACATACATTAAACTCCCAGTTGATGAAGCAAGGGAAATTTTCTGTATTTTCCATTATTTAAGTTTATCCTTGAGGTATTAATTGAGACTAAACTTGTCCCTCTTAGTAATAAGAGTATCACCTAGTTTACATACCCACATCCCAAGTCATTTAAGAATTTTATAGATATAACTCTTTTGTGATAATTCAAATATATCTCGAGAATGATCTTAGCGTATTTGTATTCTTAACAGAAAAGATGCATAACCAAGATTTTTAATTTCAAAATTTCATGGTAGAAATCTCTTGATTCATCCAATAATCCTTTATCGTTGTAGGCAAAGAGTATGTCATTGACATCAAATACCAGAAAATATGCTTACACCCACTGAATATGTGACATACACAATCATCAACTAAATTCATTTCAAAACTAAACGAGATAATTATGTGACGAAATTTGTGATACCATTGACGGGAAACCTGCTTAGGCCCATAGATGGATTTCTTTAATTTGTAAACCTTAGATGTAGCTTAAGATCAAAATGGAATAATAGTCCTAAAAGAGTCTTTTGTAGAAATCGGAGAAAAAGTCTCTTTCAGATCAATGTCTTTCTTTTGAGTAAAATCATTTGTAACAAGACGAGTTTTATATCTCTTCACATCACCTTAGAAATCTCTCTTAGTTTTAAATATCCATTTACAACCATTGAGTTTTACACCTCCAAACAATGAAATGAGTTCCCAAATGTCATTGTTATTCATAAATTTTATCTCTTTATTCATGGCATTAATCAGTTCTTAATAATTATTCTTTTGCATTGCATGATAAAAATTGATCGATTAGATCTTCCACCAATACAATACCATCCTTAATTTCTTGGAGAAATACTATAAAATTATTTGAATTGTCATTTTCCTTTTCCTTTTTCTTTTTTTGTGGATTTCGTTAACGACATTTGTTCTTAATGTTGTTGAGTTTGTCATTTTGAAACAATCTTTTGATTGTGTATGAGAGATTTTGTAATATTGTTTTGCTCCAAAATTGCTTCTTGAACAAGATTTGAAGTGAGAATTTGTCCCTAATCCTAAACACTGTCAATTGCAACAAATGAGATATATACATATTCTTCTTCAAAGACAAAATTCTTAACAATAAAACATTATCTCCGCCACAAACTCTACATTCTTAAGGAATCGGACATTTTTCATTTCAAAAAATTGACTTATAGTGGGATTTTTTAAATTTTTAACCCCTTAACAGTTGCTTTAGTTGGAACTTTATTGTAAGTTTAAGTTGCAATTTTGAGTGCTTCAACCTAGAGAGATTCTGATGTAGTGTGTGACGATTCCACATTCCACTAGAAATTTAGCAAAAGGTCATGGACGTTGTTCTCCTGATCTATCATATCTATCATAGTACTCACCATTACAATTAGATCTGATGTGCTTTATTCTTTTGCTGAATTGATTTTCAACTTTAGCCTTGCACGCCTTGAACATGTCTAGTATTTGGGATTTCTGATGGATGAGATATAGGACCATAGGTAGCCATAATGAGAAAAATTCATCTATGATCATAATAAATTACTGTTGACCATTCCAAAAAAGTTAAAAAAATGGCATACAGATATCTGTATAAATTAGTTATAAGATGTCTGAAGTCCTATTGGTACCCAATTTCCTTATATTTGCTTATTTTCCCTTAATGTGATTAACATGATCACTTCAGTCTGGAAAATTAAGGGAATCAAGATTTTTTTTTTTTGACATAAGACTTTCTTTCTCTTTTGAGTGACGTGACCTAATCGATCATGTCATAATGAAACAGAATTTTCATTAGTTAATATATGTTTAATACCACGTGATTTAAAATAAAAAGTTTCTTTATAAGAGTCAATCATATTTAATAGATATAAAGTATTATAACTGGATAAAGAACAAGTACCCATAATATTTGAATTAAAAAGAAAAAGACTAAACTAACTATTTTCAATTGAACAAAAGTAATCGAATTTATTCAATGTAGAAACAAAAGCCAAATTTCTTCCAAAAAGATGGTACGGCAAATGTCTCTTTCAAATTCAAATAATAACTAGTCTTTAATAATAACCTAAAAGTCCTTATAACCTCAACTTTAACTAATTTGTCATTATGGATGGTTAAAAAATTCGTTAAATTTGATACCCTCGGGCCTCGCCCTGAACGGTGTGGGAATTACCCGCTTGATTAGGTAATTGGGTCAGGCATGAGTAACAGGGGCCCCGTCCCGTTTAATTTTTTTAAAATTCATTCGTTTAAATGAAAAACTCTACAAAATTTCATTAATTCTAATAGAAGATAGCAATTAAAATTATTTAAAGAATATGAAAAATAATAAAAATCTTAGTTTGCTAAATATATTCAAATAATTTAACTTTTGAAAATAAATAAATAAAATTTAACAACTATATCATTGTCTTATTTAATGAATGAGGGCAATAAAATGAATCATCAACAACTAGAAAAATCAAACGAGTACGTAAATGGGGAAGGTTTTCCCCCCGTCTCGCCTTAAAATGTGTAATGGGGTGGGTATGGGGCGAAAAAATGTACGACAAGATGGGGTAAGGTCGGGGGATCGAACTCGTCCCATTGCCAGCCCTATTTGCCATCGCCTCACATAGATGAATCGTTCAATATCAATTGGCTTTACGCTATTTAGAAACCTTGCATAGACACTTATTTGAATAGTGATATCAAAATTTATCTACAAAATGTGTCTGGATATTAAAACTAAATCAACCTCAAAACATTCTAAAATGAGAAGTGTACTTGACTTTACACGCCAAGCATGGTATTTAGTATAATTTCTCTTCACGTGTCTCTGATTTTTCACAAAAGTAACAGCTAAATGAGAAGTGTACTTGACACTTATTTGAATAGTGATACCGAAATTTATCTAAAAAATGTGTCTGGATATTAAAACTAAATTAACCTGAGAACATTCTAAAATGAAAAGTGTACTTGACTTTACATGCCAAGCGTGGTATTTAGTATAATTTCTCTTCATGTGTCTCAGATTTTTCACAAAAGTAACATCTAAATGATTTATCTTTTTGAGGCGCTCATTGTTTCTTTTGAATTGAACTTGATGCGGCTTTCTCATCCTTTAATTTGTCCTTAGAAGCATTTGCCAAGTAAATACTTCCACTCCTCTCTTGCTTTAGACTTTCATTTTCCTGCACACAACATAAAATGAGCTCATTAAGACTCTACTTCGCGTTTTGATAGCTTTAACTGACCTTTAGTTAACTGAATTGAGCAGGAAGAGAAATCAAAACTATATGCACGAGCAAGTCATCAAACAGCTTAAACATTAATGCCATTGGTTTTGAATTAAGATGAGCACATCCATAATGTATTTCCGTATATTTTAGCCTTATACTTTAGTAAAACCAAGTTTTCCAGAAGCATTCTAGTTTTGATCTTATCATTTTTTTTGCAAAGCGTTTTGGAATATTTTTTTTAAAATTTTTTTAGCAGTTATCTTATTGGACACAATGCCCTAAATTTTGCTGAAATTTTATGCTTCATAATCATAAGAGTTATGTAGTTTGAACGATCTTACTCATTCAAGTCCCGTTTTATTAGCGCAACCCTTATTCGTAAGAATAGTGGATTTTCAATTCTTAAAGCAAGGTCTAGATCCATGGCATCATGAACGATACAAATGTTTTCTTTTCAGCCCTTAAACTTTGGTTCAAGCACAGAAATTGAATTGATGTTGACAGATATTGCAGAAGTAGATGAATTAACCGAATAGAGAACCTAAACTTAAATACAATGTTCACGTATGAATTCATATTAAACAATCAATAATTCAAATACTGGTAGGCCCCATCACAAGAGATTGAGCACAACATTGATGTTTAGTATTTTGACAAAAATATCAACTGCAGTAGTACTATTGGTGTAGTACTCAAATATTGATAATAAATCAGGTCAAACATCAAGTCTATCTTGAATCGAACCAATGTTCACAGAATGGAAAACATTACAATTGTCACATATTTTTATTACTATAGGTGTACAAATAGTTCTGTCAAATATTGATCTTCTTTTGGGCCGGTGAATATCCACATTGAAATACATATACACAACTTTCCTAATATCACAAATAAATTAATTTAGGCAAGAGATATTACTTTGGTAACATGTTATTTCAACTAATCTATTTTAGAAAATTAATGATTGAAAGAAACTTTAAATACCAAAATTTGAAATTAATTGCCCTTAATATTTTTGTTTTTATTCTCTCTTTTGTGGCCAAATAAAAAAATTCGAAAAACCAGTGCTGCAGCGTGCAAATTGGATGCTGCACCTAGCGTCGCAGTGTCGTTCACGTTGTCAATCGGCGTCGCGGCTACCATTTTGAGCTAAAAAAAATTTCGAAAAATCCCAAAAAATCATAATTTCGAATTTTAGAGTTAAAATTCATATCCTAAATTGGAAAATCCAAATTATAACTTTTAATCCTAAAATTCTAACTTGAAAAAAATTTGAATTTCGAAATTTATGGCTAAAATTCATATTCCAAATTAAAATTTCCAAAACCTCAATAAATGAATTTCAATCACAAAATTCTTCCTTTAATCCAAATTGTTTAACATAGAGTTGGCTTTGATATCACTTGTTGAATCTTTATAAAACTTTAAATCTTAATAACATGAAAAGCTAATTACTTTATTGCCAAGATCATCCATATCAAATCACCAAGAAAATTAATAATATGAAATATACTTTAACTCTTTGGGAATAATTCTTTATTATTAGATTTTGATTTCGAGTATCAAATATTGAAAATCAATTGGAATTCCTTCTTGATTGGTTTCTTACTATCAATCTTGAATTTTGCCTCATTAGATTCTCTAATTCTTGTTCTTGATTTTACTTCTTGATCCATAATCTTGATTTTTGAATTCCTTTATCTTGATTCTTGACTGTAGATTGTCTGTTTTGATTGTGAGTTTTGGATATTTCTCTTCAACATGCTCCTTTTTCTTTTCTTTTTTTGTATTCTTGTGTTGATGAAATAACACAAAGAATGGGAAGTTGCATATGAATTATGGACCATAATCCTACATAAAGTTTTCATACGTATTTCTCTCATCATGAAATACGATTTTAAAGAAATCCGGTCTCTACATATATAATTTGGCCTAACTTTATTTAAATGTCCTAAGCCCAATTACTTAATTCTTTATTAGATCACTTTAATTTTGAACTTAACTTTAAAATAACATTTAAACACCATTAATTACGTATGTCGGTCCACATGGCAAATTAAATAATTTCTCAACACCTCTAACTTTCACTCTGTACTTATTTATCTAACATGATGTGGCCCAATAATGTTCTGTATATAAAATTAGTTTTAACTTCTTTTTAAGTGAAAACCTAGAAAACAAATATATAGCATTACTAACTGCAAATACAAGTTTATACAAGACAACATACTTTGAAAGTCACCAAAAATAAAATAAAATAATTACAACCCGAATGCTTAAGTACAATACTTGTGACCATCCACTAATTTCTCATGAATAAAGCCCACTATCCCGCCTTGGAAATAGGGTTGAAAACAGGGGCGCCATGTCCCCAAGCCGGGACAGGGAGCGAGGTAGATTTCTCATATATCGGTGGACTTCATGTTCTCCCTGTTCCAAAAAAGTAATAATAATTAAAATAAATAATAATAAAAAATTAAAAAACTAATTAATTAATTTGAGTAAAATTTCATTTCTTAATTTAAAAAAAAAATAAAAATACAAGAATGCTATTAACTTGCCTTCTTGGGGGTGGTAAAATCCACAAATTAGTTTTTGTCCTTGCCATTAGGTGACTTGCGGAAATGTGCTGCACCATATTTCTTGATTAATTTTTCTCTAACAAACTTTTCGTATATAAAAGCAGCTCCTCTGAATTGTGGTAGGACCAACCATGCCACAAAGGCTAGCTTCACATCGTACCATATTGGTATCCTACAAATTATATATTTGTGTTTAATTATTGTTACTAGAAAAACTATAAAAAAAATAAAAAATTGTGAAAAAAAAAAGTATTTAATTTACCATTCTAAGATGGGTTGGAGCAGCATCTCCATGAGAGTAAGAAAGGAATATAAAATCCAATAAGCAAGCCATTGCTCATCATCTAATTTTGATGTGCTCTCTATAGCCACCACCGATGCATATCTATCCCTCAATATTAAAATGTTATACATAGCTAGAAAATTATGTTGAGAACTTAAATGAGAGAGAGAGAAGGGTCACTTACAATGGGTAGACCAACATGATGCATGGCCTTCACATACGAGTTCATCAATCGAGTTAGTTCATATTTGGCTTATATATAAAATTGATTCAAATTTAAGTCAAAGTCAGACAATAGTTTTAACCATAAATTTTATGGGTCTCACAATTTTTCAAACGTACGTTCTATTAATTTTTATCAAAATATATTAAGTATTTGATTTTTATATAAACCAAACATGGGGTAGCAAAAAACTTGAAGTAAGAACATGTGAAATCACTCCCCTTTCCCCCTCTACCCCCTCCCACCCAACCCAAAACCACCAAATCAAATAAAAGAAGAAGAGACAAAATTACCCAGAAACTGCATGAACATGAGTGAGCAAAGTCCAAAAACGACTCATGTCTTGTCTTGATGAACAAGTGAAGAAAAGATTGCTTGCTGCAAATGATAAAACGGTTTATAACAGTTGCTTACAATTTTCAGAGAAGATGGTAACAGCATTTTATAAAGGACAGAGATCGGGGCATGTGGCACTCTAGGTTTGGCACCGGCCATATTAGTAGTCAGCTGATCTACGTCTTAGTTTACATTAATTATTAGAGAAATTTATATTTACTTTTTGGTACTAAATTTAATGAAAATGGACATTAGTGACATGGTTGTTTTGCGCTTTTCCTCAAACACGAGCCAAGGTTTGCCGCCGTTTTTGGTCGGTGATAGGTTGAGAAACCAATTAAGTGAATCTCAGTCAGGTTGGTCGTTTATTTGCTAATATTTATGTTTCGTGAACCTTAGAAAGAATACTTGAAATACTGAACAATCGTGGTCAATGTAATTGTTGACACACAAAAAGTTCAGCCAAAGTCGAATAGCCTAAGGAATGAAGTCCAACTGGAAGATCCCCAAAAATCAAATAGCCCAAAAAACGAATCAATCGGGCAATACAAGATAAAGACCCAATAGGGAAGCCCATGAACGCGGTAATACCATCGCCCAAGGTTGCAAGTCGTCTAAGATTTGAGCGAATGACTTGTCATGCAGTCGCCCAGAGCTGTGACCCTGCTCTCGTCCAAACATTCGAGTCTCCCAACATCTTAACAAACATAAGATGTTATGGTGCAGTTAATAAAACAGTTATTAGGTAGTCCTACCACGTCCCTCGATTCAAGAAATTCAATTGAAGACGGTTGAACGACAAAAGTAATGGTAGCAGTTAGAGAATGCAGTTTCATAACAAGTTGGCCACTACAAGGGAAGTGGACAGTTATAGAGCGATCAAGCAGTTTTTAAGCGGTTGATCACGAATAGATCACCTAGGGAGTATAAAAGGAAGAAAAGACATAGAGCAAAGGACCCCCGAATCAAACACTCTCAAACAGAGAATATGTAACTTTTAATTTCTTAATTTAGATTTAAACATTTCTTTTACAGTAACTCGTGTGCTTGCGCACCTTGGAGGCATTCTGTTTTTATTTTCCAATTGTAAAGTCATCGCCAATAAAAACGCCCCTTTTTGGGACTTTGTCTCAAGAGATTTGTCCCTTACACAATTGTCTAATCCCTTTTTAATTGTTAGCGACTAACCCATGCGAAACAATTTGGCACGCTCAGTGGGACAGTGGTGTTTGGTGTTGAAGATACAAAAGGTGAAACAATATGCCTCAGAGATCCGATAAGGAAGCAGCAAGTCAGGGAGGAGTCCAGTCTGTGATCGAGCGATATGAGGAGCAGCATAACTCTCCATGAACAGATGGACAGAATCAAAGCAGTAACAGTCGTTACGAATCAATGACAAAGTTGAGTCCTCGAATTATGCGTGCGCTACTTGGAGAACTCACATAAGATGTCGTTGAACAGGTAAATCTTCGAAACATTCATAATATGGAAAGATTTACCCAAAATGGGAATGCACATTATGACAACATGGCCAAACAACTGAATACTTTGAATGAAATAATGAATAAGTTAGTAGACCAAATTTGTCAACCAGTTATGCCTCTTGCAAACCATTTTCAAATTAGGACAATTGTGGGACATAATCCCCCAATCCTAAATCCAAGTCAAGGGGTAGAACCACATTTCGGTCCCTTTACTTCAAACCAAGGGGATGGTGTAATGCCAAATCAGAATAATGGTAGTGGTACGCCTAACTTGGAGGGTAATCCAAATGTAAGAGATAATATCCTAAATAACGGGCAGAATACCCCACGTGTTAATGAGGGAATAAATGTTCAGGCTAATAGTAACAATGACCCAAATCATGGTAATTTTATTGATAATCAAGGACCAAATATCAGGCCTCAAGCAAATCAACCGGTCAACCAACCTGTAGGGATTCCATATGACCCCAACGTCATGTTGAGGAATCAAATTATGAAAATCGTATAGGACCAGAAGGCTTTTGGGGTACGTCCTGTCATTAGGTCGACTTACACAAAGTCATATCCTGATTGGATAGACCAAGCATATCCATGGCCTAGAGGGTATAAAGTGCCAGAATTCTCACTATTTACCGGTTTAGGGGAGGTGTCTACTCTAAAACAAATGGGACGATTCACACTGCAAAGTGGTGACGTAACTGATTATCATAAAATGATACTTTTCGCTAGTTCATTAACAGGAGTAACTTTCTCCTGGTTCATCAATTTGCCAGCGAATTCTGTTCAAACATGGCAACAATTGGAACAATTTTTCCACGCTCAGTTTTATAAGACTGAGTCTGAAGTTACTTTGGCCGATTTGGCGAACCTACGTCAAATGCCAAACGAGTGGGCAGAAGGTTTCCTCCAAAGGTTCAAGACAGCAAGAAGTAAATGTTTTGTTCCTCTACCCAAAAAAGAGTTTGTCAAAATCGCTCAAGGTTGTTTGAGCTTCTATTTAAAAAATAAATTCCAAGACAAGGAATTTCCTGACATTTTCCAATTGAGCGCGAACGTGATTAGGTATGAACGATTGATAAGAGAAGAAGAGCAGATAAAAAATTCTAACAAGGGGACTTATTATAGAGACCCAAATTTTGATGTTCATACCATCAATAACGAGTTATACGATCATATCGAAATATGTTTGGCCGAATTAGTCAAAGGGGACACGTATACTTGTCCTATAATGGCTAAGCCTAGACCATCGGGTAAGGATGAACCTATGAATGATGAAAACGTAAAAGCTAGGATGTTCTCGTTCGATGTAACCAAAGCTGACCTTATATTTGATAAATTATATAAGGATAAACAGATAAAGTTGAGCGATAAGCATAAATTGCCAAACCCTGAACAAATAAAGGGTAAAAAATATTGCAAGTGGCATAATGCATGGTCACATTTGACTAACAATTGCTTGGTTTTTCTCCATGTGTTACAGGATGCCATTGAATAAGGACGAATTACGTTCGATGATAAGAAGAAGATGGCAGTGGATGAAAATCCTTTTCCACAGCCACTTGGAGTGAATATGGTGACGTCTGGTTTCAAAAACAAATTGTCAAAATTCAAATTGGTTATAGATGATGGAGAAGAAGACCCTGGACCACATCCCAGTGTCTTTGAGCGTATTAAAGGGAAGGAGCCAAAGAAGGATGAAGACGTTTTGTGTGTAAGATGTAAAAGAGAAGTGAGTGGGAATACGGAGAAACCAGGGATATGGCAGCATCCCCATCACCCTACTCTCCTCCCGAACGCTCAGCCTGGTAGAGGACGAGGTATATCGTTCTACAAAGGACAACCTTTTGAGAGGCAGTTCAGGCCAATAGATAATGGGAGAACATTTAGACCGCAACCTCGTCGATCAAATGTATGACATTCATTCCAGTATAATGCAGGAAAGGCAATACCCTTCGACGAGATGACTAGAACCCAACAAAGGCGTTTCCAACGAAATTATGGACGAATGATGAGACAACAATAGGGAGTGACATGTTCTAAGGTGCCTAAATTACTCAAGGTAGCCAATCAAAATGTTCTCAAAGATAGTGAAGAGATTGGTACAGATGAATCAATGAAAGAGTTGCCAAAAACTTCTTCTGGGAGATCGAAGTTTGAGCGAGATAGAAAGGATGAAGAAGATCCAGATCAGCCCCTTACTATTCAGTTCAGTACGTTACCTCCTGTTGTGGCTAATAACTATTTACTAGCCAATGAGTTCTAGAATAAAGAGAAAGAAGAAGAAGAAATAGAGGATAACGAAGGAGAAGTATGCGTGTTGGAATATGAAGAATGCCAGACTTCTAGAGAGACCTACAATGGTGAGGAAGATGATGGTATGGCAGACATTGAAGAGGAAATCGATCTGGAAGCAAAAAGGAGAAGAAGAGGAGTATCGCACAATACTCTGTTGAAGCAACTACATCGAGAGAGAGTTCGTGAAGTAGACTTATTGGGAGAACCATCTGGGCGTTCTTTCGATTTTTACGTGCTTTACAGGACGCCCAAAAGGAAGAAGAGAGTGCCTCGTTCTGAAAAGTATGGATCGCCTCTAAGAATAATGCTTCCTCCCACAGGTTGGGTAACTGAAGAGGAAGCATCAGAAAACGGTAAAAAGGGAATTCAGGAGATAGAGACTCAATGCGATATGCTGCATGCTGACTTATCACAAAAGGATAACTCAACAGAGGACAAAGTAGAAATAGAGGCTACCGAAAATGTTGTTTTTAAACGACAAGCCATGAAATTGATTGAACACTTGAGGTCGTTGTACGTTAAAGCTCTAGTTAATGGCATACCTGTGGCAAAAGTGTTTGTGGATAATGGAGCAGCTATAAACACCATTCCATCTAGGATGATGAGAAAATTTGCAAAGACAGAAGGGGATATGATTCCAACAGAAGTTATCCTTACAAGTTTCAATGGAGGAGCAACTGCAGCTAAGGGAGTTATGTCATTGGACATAACTATAGGTACGACTACTAGGACCACAGTCTTCTTTGTAATAAATGGTCCTACTAGTTACAATGTGTTACTAGGAAGAGATTCGATACACGAAAGTCGCTGTATACCCTCATCGCTCCATCAATACCTGGTTTTTTGGAATAACAAGGGTGAAGCAGAGGTGGTGCAGGCCGATCATAGGCCTTTTGTCGCAGAAGCAAACTCAGTGGAAAAGTTCATGTACGAAGGAAACTATGGACCTGTCAGAGTAGTACAAGATAGGGAAGAAACTCAAATTGTCGCGCAGAGCAAAAAACCATTTTCAGTAGACGCACTCACTGAAATATTCAGTCAAATGAGGCCAAATATAGTGGCCCTAGAAGAGCCAGTAATTGGCAAAAGAATAATTAAGGAGTCTCGAATGAGTTCTAAACAACAAGAGCAAATGGCCGATATTCAGGCTTTCAAAGCCAAATTAATAGCTTTCAATAAACAATGCAAGGACAAGACGAAAGAAGAGGCAGCCCTGAAAGCGTTGAAAGATAAATTAGCAGTATTCGAATTGGAATAGAGTATTGGCCGAGAAGTCAACAAGGTGGATTGTTTAGAAGAAGAAGTGCTTACAAGGGAGCTGGACGATGAAGTAATGCGGATCATCAAGCTTGAATACCCTCAAGCACAAGACCCTCTGATTAAAGTAAATATTGGCGATGAAGGAGAAGATCGTCCAACATTCATCAGCCAGATGCTCGATCAAGAGGTTAGTGATAAATTAATCGTTTTGTTAAAGGAGTATAAAGATTGTTTTGTTTGGGAATATGAACAAATGCCTGGTTTAGATAGAGACTTGGTGGAACATAGATTACCAATTAAGCCTAATTTTAAACCTCATAGGTAACCTCCCAGACGTTTTGCTCCTAATGTACTCTCTGAGATTAAGAAAGAGATAGAGCGATTATTAAAAGCAGACTTTATTAGAACAGCCAGGTATGTCGAATGGTTGTCCAATATTGTGCCAGTACTAAAAAAGAACGGTAAACTAAGGGTGTGCATAGACTTTAGGAATTTAAGCATAGTCACACCCAAAGATGAGTATCCAATACCTACGGTAGATTCTTTAGTGGACTCAACCGCCGGACACGTCATGTATTCTTTCATGGATGGGTATTCAGGATACAATCAAATTTATATAGCTGAGGAAGACATACACAAAACTGCCTCTAGATGCCCTGGGTCTCTAGGATGTCTTGAATGGATTGTCATGCCTTTCGGCCTGAAAAATGCAGGAGCAACTTATCAAAGGGCAATGAATTTAATTTTTCATGATATGATAGGCAAGTTTGTAGAAGTGTATGTAGATGATATAGTGGTCAAATCCATTAAAGAAGAGGACATTTCGAATAGTTAAGATGTTCATTTGAGCGAATGAAGCAGTATAAGCTAAAGTTGAATCCCTTAAAATGTGCATTTGATATTAATGTCGGGAACATTCTTGGTTTCTTGGTACACAAAAGAAGGATTGAACTTGATAAAAATAAAGCGAAGGCCATTTTAGAGGCCAAACCACCTAGCAACAAAAAAGAATTGCAAAGGTTTCTAGGCCAAGTAAACTTTTTAAGACGCTTTATTTCTAACTGTGCAGGGCGAACTAAAGTCTTTTCGCCGCTTTTAAAGCTGAAAAATCAGGATGAATTCGTCTGGAAAGAAGAACATCAAAAGGCTTTTGAAAGCCTGAAGACATATTTATCAAGTCCACCAGTGTTGGTGTCACCAATCCAAGGACGGCCAATGAAAGTGTACGTCTCGGCTGAAAAAGAATCAATAGCTGAAATGATCGCGCAAGAAAACCAATTTGGTGAAGAGAGGGCGATTTACTACTTGAGTAGACAGTTAACAAAATGTGAATGTAATTACTCTGCTATCGAAAAATTATGTCTTGCATTATATTTCACATGTACAAAATTAAGGGCTTATTTACGGCCCGTAACCATTTATTTGATTTCTAGAGTAAATTTGATTAAATATATGTTCTCTCGCCCTATTTTACACCAAAGGGTAGGCCTTTGGACGTTAGATTTATCAGAATTCGAAATACAATACATACCCCAAAAGACGGTAAAAAATCAGGCTTTGGCTAACTTTCTAGCCGATCATCCATGCCTTGACATGCCTGAAAAAATTGAATTAAAAATCAATTCGTTCGAACTAAAACCTTGGGTGTTGTATTTCGATGGGTCAAAAACCCCTAAAGGTACAGGAGTAGGAGTAGCATTGATAAATCCTTTAGGGATTTGCTACAAGTTCGCATTCACTTTGTATAGAATGTGCACCAACAATCAGGCCAAATATGAAGCCTTAATCGTGGGCCTAGAACTAATGATAGATATGGGGGTAAAAAATGTAAACATTAGAGGCGATTCTCAATTGGTAATTCACCAACTGATTGGTGATTTTAAATGCCAAAGTGATTCCATCATGAGTCAATATGAAATCGCCCAAGAGTTATTAAAAGAATTCGACCAAGTAGAACTTCAGTGCGTTAATAGGATATGCAATGACATAGCAAATGAGTTGGCCCAGATGGCCTCAGGGTACTCGAAGGTTTTAAATTGGAAGTCTACTTGTGAATATGGAACAATATTGCCCGTGATCCAAAGAAGGGCGAGAAGGATTGAACTTCATTGCATACAAGATGGAGATGCAATGGATTGGAGGGCAGAGATTAAGGAGTTCCTTAAAGAACCTAATAAAAGAGATAGTAGAAAAATGAAGTTGCGCTTGCTAAACTATGCATTGATAGATGAAGAGTTGTTCAAGAAACGCTCTGATGGTATACTGCTAAAATGTGTAAGTTTGCAAGAAGTCGGGACGATCATGGCTGAAGTGCACGAAGGGATATATGGAGCTCACCAAACTGGCCAAAAGATGAGATGGTTAATTATTAGGAGTGGATATTTTTGGCCAAAAATGGGAGAATTATGCGTTAAGTATGCAAAGAGTTGTTTAGCATGCCAAAAGCATGGTCCAATACAAAGGGCGCCAGCACGAGAGATGGCACCTATTATTAAACCTTGGTCGTTCAAGGGTTTGGCGATAGATCTGATAGGGAAGATTTATCCCCCATCGTCCAAGCAACATACTTTTGTTATAGTTGCAACCGATTATTTCACTAAATGGGTGGAGGCGGTACCTTTAAAGGAGATCACCCAGAAGAAAGTCATAGAATTTATCCGTGATCACATTATTTATAGAATTGGAATTTCACAAACTTTGATGGTAGATCACGAGACATCTTTAAATGGGGATCAAGTGAATAAATTCTTGAGCGAGTTTGGAGTTAAATTAGTAAACTCCACACCATATTACGCTCAATCCAACGGGCAAGCAGAATCTTCTAATAAGATTCTAAAAAATATCATAAGGAAAATGATAGATGAAAATGTCAGAAATTGGCACGAATGTCTGAACAAAGCCTTATAGATTTACAAAACGTCGCCTCGGTCAAGTACCAAAATAACTCTTTTCCAACTTACTTATGGACAGGAGGTCGTTTTGCCTATGAAAATCAACGTGCAATCGATCAGAGTGTATTTGCAACATAAGTTAAGTGATGATGAGTATACCGAATCACTAGTTCAAAACTTATTAGAGTTGGACGAATTAAAGTTAGACGTCCTAGATAGATTGCAAGTTCAAAAACGAAGAATGGCTAAATTTTATAATAAGAAAGTTATAGCCAAGTCGTTCAGTTTGGGCGAACTGGTTTGAAAAACAGTACTCCCTTTGGATAGCAAAGATCCAAAGTATGGCAAATGGTCTCCCAACTGGGAAGGACCATATAAAGTGAATAACGTATTGCCTAATAAGTCTATCATTTGGAAGATTTAGACGGCACCAAATATTTGAAAAAATATGTTCCTTCCTTATGGGAAAGTGAATAAATAAAAGCGTAACCAAATCGCATTGAACGATCGTATAGTAAAAAGGGCCAGAGCGAAATACGTTCAAATAAATTCGTTTATTGTCAAATGTTCATTACAAAAACTGTGAAATACAAGATGTTAAATGCTCTATAAACTACGATTAGAGCAAACTAATCTCCCGGTCGATCGCCGAGTAAGAGGGTGTACTGGCCTTGATCGCCATCCCGATCGCACTGCTGTAGAGGCAAGCAGAAAGGCCGAGTAGCACTCTGAGCAAGCAGAAAGGAAGATGAAGCGCCCTCACATCGTCTTCCTGAATGCATCACTGCAACGACAGGTAAGGAGGCTGAGAAGCACTCTCAGCAGATAAGGTGGCCTGTAAGCACCCCAAAAATTGTCTTCCATCATTGAACTCCTTGTAGGAACGGAGACGATGGGAAGAATTTTGCAGCCTACCAAATAATATTTCCTATATCTCCCATACCAAAGGTGACATCAAGAAAGATGGCAAAGTGGGCGGATCAGATTATCCATTTCCATGGAAAATGAAAGCTTTTGATTGATTGTCAAAAATGCCAAGCAATGGTAGCAAATTGGTTTTTTGAAGAAGAAAATGGAAATGAAGATGGAAAGTATGAAGTATATGTGTATTTATAGGGAGGTGAAGGTGAAAAGACAGAATATAATGTGCATTTATAGTGGGGTGAAGGTGAAAAGACAGAATATGAGCAGTCATATTCGTGTCTAGTAAATGGGATTAAGTGGCCCAAAGTCGGGCAAAGATATCAAGAAAAAATAATATGCAAAAATTTTAGCATAAAGCAGTTAAATGCCTGAGCGATTGACGATTAAAAAACGAATGTCAATAAATACACAAGAGGCTAAAATAGTTATTCATTAACAATGATGGCTGCCGTTATATCAGTACAAGGTTACAAAGGGAAAGTCAATACGAAATTATAAAAAGAAAAAGTTAAGGCATTATATGTCTTAATTACAATTTGCCCCATACCAAACGAATTCTTTCCCTAAGTTTCTCCCAGTCCTCGTTCTGCCGAGAAGAAGTGATGTTCAATTCAGCCACAACATCATCATCGACTTCCAACTTCTTGTACTGCTCGACCAAAGACTTGGTTCGCTCAATTCCTTGGGAGGCATTACGCTCTTTAGCAGCCATTCTCGCCTTGCAGTCGTCCATCTTGGCTTGAAGCTCCTTCATCTGAGCAGCAAAACTAGTCATCAAAGAGTCTTCAATCATGACTTCGAAAGAGATTTCTTTCAACTCGTCCTCAGCTTTATTGATCTCTAGAAGCAAAGACTCTTTTTTAGATACGGCGCGAAGATATTGAGTACTTTTGGCCTTCAGTTCAACATTCTTGGCCAGCAAGGAGAGGACCTCGGAATGGATAACTTTCAACGTCGCTTTAAAATCAGCAGAAAGATTGAGCGACGGAAGTGTCAGTGCTTGCTCCAATTTCACATTCAAATGCTCAAACTTATCATTATGCCTGGCAGCACTAGCCTTACCGATGTCCATATCCATGAAGGACACATATTCAAATATCGACTGCTTGAGGAACTTCATATCGTCCTTCGAAGAAACAGAAGGACAACTGGCTGAAGCAGGGCGAGATATTTAACTTGTCCCCAGGAAGCGAACAAGTCTTGAATGGAACGCACAATTTTATCAGCATCCTGCAAAGAAAATCGCCAATATTGAAGGTTTCCACTTCACTAAACAAAGTAGAGGTAAAGGTGAAGCAAAGATTACCTCATCAGCAATCTTGGAAGATGGCATATCCCCAGCCAACTCTGCCACCTGTGGCTCCACCATTCGTGAGGACTTCCCCTTGTCTAAACGAGAAGAACTTGCAGCAACAGGCAAACTCATGGGAACATCTACAGAACTCAAAAGGCAACAAATCAACACCAATAGCACAAGCAAAGGTAAAGCATCAAAAAACGAATTACCTTCTGCTTCGACGTTTGGGGGGTCAACGCCCTAGGAAGAAGGTGGCTCGTCCATTGGTTGTGATGAAGATTCTGGGACTGAAGATTTCTCTTTAAGTGTAGTCCCTTCATTAGCTGGTTTGGACGAAGCAGCCCTAGCAGAGGATGATGGAGTAGAAGCTGCCAACACCAAAGCCTTCAAGGGAGAGATTAAACTTTTCTGAGAAGTCCAAATAAACTATCAGCACATGGAAAAGTTTTAAGTATGGAAAGGTATGCTTATGAGTAAACCAATTTAATTACCTTCCTCCTGACGATGAGAGGGGTATCATCATCATCATCATCATCAGCATCATCCTCCAAAATGGGAGACGCTGAAGCTGGTTGTTTGCGGCTTGGGACACTTTTAGCTGCAGTGGGCTTGGCAGGAAGAAAAGTCGATGGACGGGCAGATTGTTTGGCACGAGCAGAAGAAGAGGGACTCCTAATGGACACAGGAGTGACCAAAATAAGAGAGGTGGAAGAAATGTTTGACTGGTCTAGTGAATGCAAAGCACGATTGGCATCAGCCGCAAACAATCTGCGCTTCACTGATGGCCAGAGTCGTTCAAAAAGGAGATGGATGGCACGGCTAGGATTGAAGGGGGCTAATGAAAAGTTGCTCGTCAAAAGAAGATTGCGAGTATTTATAGCCTCTGCCTCCACCTTATTAATGGTGTGGAAGCGGTCTATCAAATTCTTTGAATAGCAAGGGGGAACGGGCCAAGTTTGGTCAAAACCAAGTTGGTGAGCAAAAAATTGGGGAGCATATATTTCTACCCCAACCTTGGCATTAGTCCCAGTCAAAATATCATGGAACAACTCCCTCCCGGTCAAAAACTGAATCCAAATGAACAGAGAGGTGCTTGCACTATCCATAGTGGATGGAGGTTGCACATAATCTGGAGTCAAAAAAGGAGGAAAAGGAAAGAAGGAAGGAATTGAATTCAAAGTATAAAAGAATGAAAAAATGTCCCTTCTGGACATATTTACAGGAGTCAGGGGCTCAATGGCTAGCACATAGCAGCTAGCAGAAGGACTGGAAAAAGATGGAGCACCAAGCGATGGAAAATAAACTCTCAACCACATTTGAGCGAACCGAAGAGGCTCACTGCCAGTGGGAGGTGCACCATTTTTCAATTGAGATTGAAGAGAAGCCATGCCTGTATAGAGGGTAGCTAAAAAGAAAGAACATAAATTCAGAGGCCTACCACGCGCCAATTCGTGCGCTATGGGTAAATAGTTCAAGGAGGGCTTTATGCTTCGCACACAAAATATATTTACAAAGCCAAATCAGAAGAAAGGCCACTCGCTCAGTATGGGAAGGCTCAGCGCTTGAGTGGTTATGAAGGGTTTGCAGGCTTGAATAAGACTCGGTGAGGCCTTTACAAAATTTTGGAGCGACACCAAAAATCAAAATACCAGGAAAAATGGTATCGCCCAAAGGTGGCAGATTTACTAGGGCCCCAACATCCCTTAAGGTAATGGACATGGGACCAAGAGGAAAAACAAAAGTATTATACTCAGAAGACCAAAAACTTAAAGCGATTGGAAAAAATACTGGGTCAAAAATAGGGGGTTGAAGAGAGATTTCTAACAAATCAGAAATTCTAGCATTATCAAAAATTGCCTTAGTAGGACCATGGTCCACAAGGCGAGCATGTCATCTATGAAAAATGACATCAAATTTAGGCCAAGTGTGAATACCTCTTTCGCGAAGTAGCCCTAGCGGCAAAGAATTTCGAAACGGAGGGCCCTGAGTACAAGGGAACAGCTAACCGACCGCCGCTTGTTCGATGGCCTCGGCATTGTTGAATGAAGGACCTAAATAGAACTCATTGAGTTTGACATTGGCCGGTGTAAGAAAGCTCGGAGTTACATATGGCCGAGTAAGGAGTTTTTGAAAGTCTTCGAAACTGAAGGAGTCACCAGACTGAGATTGTGAAGCAGCTATTAGGGACGAAATAGAGTTTTGCAGAGTTACGTAGCAGAGAAGCAAGGAGATGAACAGTAATATTGCAAGAGAGGCGCTAAAAAATGAGGCGTGATTTAGTGGTGCAATGAAATAGCGTATTTGGGGGTTATAAAGTTTGCAAACGTCGCACCTTTTCAGGCTATGGAAGAAAACAATGATTGAAATTCTTGGGAATTTCGAATGTTACTGGGAAACACAAAGTGAATATGGCAAAAATTAATAATTTGTATTAATTCTGCCATATTGGGGGGTAATTGTTGACACACAAAAAGTTCAGCCCAAGTCGAATAGCCCAAGGAATGAAGCCCAACTGGAAGATCCCCAAAAATCAAATAGCCCAAAAAACGAATCAATCGGGCAATACAAGATAAAGACTCAAATAGAGAAGCCCATGAACGCGGTAATACCATCGCCCAAGGTTGCAAGTCGCCCAAGATTTGAGCGAATGAATTGCCATGCAGTCGCCCAGAGCTGTGACCCTGCTCTCGTCCAAACATTCGAGTCGCCCAACATCTTAGCAAGCATAAGATGTTATGGTGCAGTTAATAAAGTAATTATTGGGTAGTCCTACCACGTCCCATGATTCAAGGAATTCAATTGAAGACGGTTGAACGACAAAAGTAATGGTAGCAGTTAGAGAAGGCAGTTTCATGACAAGTTGGCCACTACAAGGGAAGTGGGCAGTTATAGAGCGATCAAACAGTTTTTAAGCAGTTGATCACGAAGAGATCATTTAGGGAGTATAAAAGGAAGAAAAGACATAGAACAAAGGACCTCGAATCAAACACTCTCAAACAGAGAATATGTAACTTTCAATTTCTTAGTTTAGATTTAAACACTTCTTTTACAGTAACTCGTGTGCTTGCGCCCCTTGGAGGCATTCTGTTTTTATTTTCCAATTGTAAAGTCATCGCCAATAAAAATGCCCCTTTTTGGGACTTTGTCTCAAGAGATTTGTCACTTACACAATCGTCTGATCCCTTTTTAATTGTTAGCGACTAACCCGCGCGAAACAGTAATAATCTCGACATTAAGCCTCAGTTGGTCTCCTTTTTTTTTTAAATTCATTTTTTGTTGAATTCATTTTCAACTATATATTTCATCATTTTTTTTTCACTAAAATCTACCAAACATTTAATTTTTAACTAAATCAAACAGGGGCTAACATATTTTTACTATTATCTAAATTAGGGATGGCAACGGATCGGTTCAACCAAAATCGTCACCGAACCGTTAAATTTTTTGTCATACCATAACCGCACCATAACCACGTAAATCGGTTCGGTTCGATTCGATTTAGTTCGTATCTCAGTTCGACTCGATTAATAACCACGAAAATAAATTATTTTTTTATAAGTCCATCCGTCAAATTGATATAAAATAATTATGAAAATAGAGTCAATGAAAACAAAAACACAATATTCCAAACGAAAATGCAAACATTATCCCAAATTTCAATTGCAAAATACAAATTTAACAAACAATATTATGAATATAATAATACTAAATTTTTCCTTCATTCTTGATTCTTGTGCATTGTAGTTACTTGATTCATGCTCAATAATTCAAAAGTTTCAACCTTAACTCATATCAATTTTCATTCTTCCTCACAACTCTTGTTAGCATAGGTCAGCACTCAAAATTAATTCTTATATAGTAAATAAGAAATGTAAGTAGAGAATATAACGATACTACCTAATCCACAATGGTTTTAACTAAGATTTAAATAAAAAAAAATGTACATTTTCGTCAACTTCCTCCTCACTAAACCTTGCCACCCTAATAAAAGAATGGTTTTTTTAAGCGGGTAATCGGTTCGAATTCGGTTTGACGGCATAAATACCATACCCGCACCGCCACGACCCGGTTCATTAAAATCAAATATCATATCTGTCATATTACACCATCGATTTTATTTTTTTCGCCCTATCCGGTTTGGTTAACTGCAGTTTTCAATTTTAACGGTTCAAATTGCCACTCCTAATCTAAGTGCTTGTATCAAACATGTTGGTGGTTTTAAGCAGGAGATATCGTCTAATTAGAGTAATCACCCGATTTTGGATTCGGTTACCAATTTTTCCAGTTGAACTGATCGTTTGTGTCGATTTTGATAGCATTAGTATTAATCTCAATAGTTGCCACCTGCACTCCTAATTAATTACACAAGATTACAATATAAAATCAACCAAAATTTGGTGAAAACCCCCAATTTATCGAATGTGACCCTATAAATGATCACAATCCAATTTTCTCAAGCTTAATTGCAAGGAAAATTTTTATAACTAAAAGATTAAGTATGGTCTATCTTAAAACTAAAAAGAAAGGTCTAAACTTCCAAAATCAGATATTAATTAAATTTCATTTATGAAATAACTAATTAAAATTATATTTTATTACTTACATATATTAAGGTCACAAATCTATACCATGTGATCACAAATTATCGAATTAATTGCTTACAAATTATTTTTCAATCACGAATAAAAAAATTTTAGGTCATGAATTATTTCACGATCATAAATGAAAATTTTTTTAGGTCACAATTTATTCGTCGATCACAAATCAAAAAATTTGTAGGTCACAATTTATTTATCGATCCCAAATCACAAATTTTATAAGTTACAATTAAATTTTTTAGGTAACATATTATTTATTGATCCAAGTTATTGGTCACATTGCTTATAGAATATTCAATTTATAGGTTTCAATCTCAAATAATTGGTTACAAACACCTCATATCACATATAATCCATGCCAATCACCCACAACCACTAACCACCACCACCGCTAACAGCACTACTATAAGCACCATTGTCCCTATCGCTGCTACCACCCCCACCAAATACATCGTCGTCGCTTCCTATACCCACAATCGCCTGCTTCAATAACCACTGACCGCCTTCACCTTCATCTGTAACTCCAATCACCCAACACATCATCACCACCACCTCCAGCTAGAATTTACCATCTCATACAACACTATCACACCACAGCCACCACCTCACCAACAAAAACCCTAACCGCAACAAAAATACACCAAAAGTTCTGTAAAGCAACAGATCGGAGAAACTACCAAAAAATATAGTTGTAGCTGCGGTTGTGGCACAGTGTCTTGACTGCATGTAGCGGCACAACTTGTGAGTGCCGCATGTAGCTGCACAACGTTGTAGCAACGTAATGTCGATTTAAGCCGTGGGTAGAACTGTCAAAGGTCTCTTTGCGCGATTGTGGTGCAGTCGCTATCTCTGTTGACAGATAGAGAATGGAGGATGGATGAAAGAGATGAGAGCAAAGGGGGTGGAGGAAATGGTTGCAGATAGCCACCAAAAATAGACAATTTTCCAAAATGGTCGTTGACTATTGTTTTAAAAAAAAAATTGAAAAATTTGTAAAAACCTTAAAAACAATGAAAACCCAATATTACCCCTAACAAATCACTCTCAAATCGACGTCTGGAGAAAGAAGGAAAAGAAATAGCAAGGAAATCGACGACTTTTTTTTGGAAGGAGACCGACCGGCCACCATTAGAGGCGAAGAAAGTGAGTTTTGCTTATTTTTTCCCCATTAATCTTTGAACTTGGATGTTGAATGTTTATTTTGTTGGAAATAGTGGTAAAAATCTTTGTAAATTATGTAAAATTACTAGAAATTGCCTCTTTTGAGTTTTTTTGGCTGGAGATAGCCGTCTTCTTCAACAAATGGCCCAAGCCGTCTAATGACGGCCTGGGCCTTTTATCTTATTTTTTCCCCTGTGAATTAAACAATTGAAACACACAACAATAAATTATTATTTAAATAATTATTTAATCATTACTTAAATAATAATAATTTAATTATTATTTAAATGATAAATGAAAAATATAAATAATGAATAAATGTTAATAATCAAAATACGTAATTAAAATTTAATTGAAACAAATTTATAACATTTGAGATAAATAATTAAATATTTACGTTTGCTTGTTCAATAAATAATTTAAATAATCATTCAATATAAGTAATTAAATCAAATAATTTAAATAAACAATTGAAACAAATAAATGAAAAATAATTGGAATAAATAATTAATTGAACCACACAAAAATAAATAATGAATATTTAAATAATAATTAAATGATTATTTAAATGATAAATGAATAAATGTTAATAATCAAAATATCAATTAAAGTTTAATTAAAATAAATTTCTAACATTTAAAATAAATAATTAAATATTTATGTTTACTTATTCAATAAATAATTTAAATAATCGATCAATATAAGCAATTAAATCAAATAATTAAAATGAACAATTGAAACAAATAAATGAAAAATAATTGGAATAAATAATGAATTGAAAAGCACAAAAATAAATAATGAACGTTTAAATAATAATTAAACGATTATTTAAATGATAAATGAATAAATGTTAATAATCAAAATATTAATTAAAATTTAATTGAAATAAATTTCTAACATTTGAAATAAATTATTAAATATTCACATTTACTTGTTCAATAAATAATTTAAATAATCATTCAATATAAGTAATTAAATCAAATAATTTAAATGAACAATTGAAACAAATAAATGAAAAACAATTGAAATAATAATTAATTGAAACGCACAAAAATAAGTAATGAATATTTAAATAATAATTAAATGATTATTTAAATGATAAATGAATATTTGTTAATAATCAAAATATTAACTAAAGTTTAATTGAAATAAATTTTTAACATTTAAAATAAAGAATAAATATTTACGTTTATTTGTTCAATAAATAATTTAAATAGTCAATCAATATAAGTAATTAAATCAAATAATTTAAATGAACAATTGAAACAAATAAATGAAAAACAATTGTAATAAATAATTAATTGAAACACACAAAAATAAATAATGAACATTTAAATAATAATTAAATGATTATTTAAATGATAAATGAAAAAATGTTAATAATCAAAATATGAATTAAAGTTTAATTGAAATAAATTTCTAACATTTGAAATAAATAAATAAATATTTACGTTTGCTTGTTCAATAAATAATTTAAATAATCATTCAATATAAGTAATTAAATCAAATAATTTAAATGAACAATTGAAACAAATAAATGAAAAACAATTGAAATAAATAATTAATCGAAATGCACAAAAATAAATAATGAACATTTAAATAATAATTAAATGATTATTTAGATGATAAATGAATAAATGTTAATAATCAAAATATTAATTAAAGTTTAATTGAAATAAACTTCTAACGTTTGAAATAAATAATTAAATATTTATGTTCACTTGTTCAATAAATAATTTAAATAATCGATCAATATAAGTAATTAAATCAAATAATTTAAATGAACAATTGAAACAAATAAATGAAAAATAATTGGATTAAAATAATAAAAGTAAGTAATTAAAACGTAGATAAACAATTGAAATAAATATCTAACATTTAAAATAAATAATTAAATATTCAATTAATAATTAAAATAAATATTGAATAAACAACTAAAGAAAATATAACGAATAATTACATATTTACGTTTAAATGTTCAATAAATAATTTAAAGAAAATAATTAAATATAAAATTATAATAAATAATTAAAATTAAGCATTCAATAAACAATTAAAATAAATGTTAAATAAATAAATAAACAATTGAAATAAATAATGAACATTTAAATAAAAATAAACAATTTAAATAATTGAGAAATAATTTAAATAATCATTCAATATAAGTAATTAAATCAAATAATTTCAATGAACAATTGAAACAAATAAATAAAAAACAATTGAAATAAATAATTAATCGAAATGCACAAAAATAAATAATGAACATTTAAATAATAATTAAATGATTATTTAGATGATAAATGAATAAATGTTAATAATCAAAATATTAATTAAAGTTTAATTGAAATAAACTTCTAACGTTTGAAATAAATAATTAAATATTTATGTTCACTTGTTCAATAAATAATTTAAATAATCGATCAATATAAGTAATTAAATCAAATAATTTAAATGAACAATTGAAACAAATAAATGAAAAATAATTGGATTAAAATAATAAAAGTAAGTAATTAAAACGTAGATAAACAATTGAAATAAATATCTAACATTTAAAATAAATAATTAAATATTCAATTAATAATTAAAATAAATATTGAATAAACAACTAAAGAAAATATAACGAATAATTACATATTTACGTTTAAATGTTCAATAAATAATTTAAAGAAAATAATTAAATATAAAATTATAATAAATAATTAAAATTAAGCATTCAATAAACAATTAAAATAAATGTTAAATAAACAAATAAACAATTGAAATAAATAATGAACATTTAAATAAAAATAAACAATTTAAATAATTGAGAAATATAATTTTTCAAAATAATTTATTTAAATGTGTAATTAAATATAAATAATCAAATTTAATTAAATAAAGAATGGAAATAAATTTCTAACATGGATTAAAATAAACTATGAAATAAATAATTTTACAAAAATTTGTTTTTCGCTTTTTATAAGTTGTTGTCTAATTTTTAATTCATTTTCTTTATTATCTGTCATTTCGTGCGTATATTACTTACAGTTCGATTAGTTGAATTTTGTAACATTATGTTTCAAATGTTCTAACATTTGAAATTTTGTAGGATGGATTACCATTTGGACGCAGCCTTGAGAGAGGTCCTAGCGAACTGTAACTTTGTCAGCTTCACAGCAGTGTTAGATTCATTAGACAAGGAGCACGCAGGGATATTACGTCGATCATGCCTATGACCCTTGTATTCGCTGCGATCTGTACAGTTCTCTGGACTATTAATCAATTCATTATTGTGTCGGCTGCTTAAGCCAGTTGACGGAGATGCTCTCTATTTTGATCTCGGGGGCAATGTTGCTACATTTTTTATACTCGAGTTTGCCATCATCATTGGATTGAGATGTACGGGCGAAGAGGTAGTGGGAGCCAGTATTTCGATAGACAAGAGGCTGCTGAATGATTATTTTAATGGACACACAACATTGATACTAGTGCAGTTAGGAGATGCATTCAGGGGATGCAACCAGATGTCCGACAAGTTAAAGTTAGGGATGTTGTTTATACTGGAGAGCGTACCAAGGTGTCATCACAGGAAGACGTCGATTGACGTTTTTTATTTGCAAGCTGTTGATGACATCGATACGTTCAACAGCTATCCGTGGGGGCAAAGATGCTTTGTTGATACTTTACACGTCTTCAGGAAGGGGCATTCGATGCCTATGGGAGATAGGCCAGAACGTAAGTACGATGTGTATAGCATGTCGTTAGTTTTGCAGGTAAATGTTTAATATAATGAGTTATCTATTTTTTTTTATTAAATTGTACATAAAATAATCGTAATTGTTGCAAATATGGGTCTACGAGACTATCCCCATCCTGGTTGGTCGGTATGCGAGAGGGGATACATGCATCCCTCGGATGCACCGCTGGCGAGTACAAGATAAGCCTCTTGCAAAACAGTTATCAGCTATTCTCGACGATCTTGAGGTACGTATTATATATTTGTGTTTTCTGTTATATGTCATTTTCGAAATCTCGATACGTGGTTAGTAATTTGATGAAATGTCAATATGTCAGCTTGAAGTCCTCAATGAGCTGACACCATCGATCGAGGAGGAGGATCAGACTTATATCCATGAGTTGTTGACAGATCGTGCTACTCGAGAGAGGCCTGAGTCCATCGTCGATCGAGACACGGTATGTTAATTGAATATAATATGTTGATTATCGTTATAATTTTTTAATTAAGTTATTCATTTGTAACGTTTATTTTTTTAGGAGCGCAATCGATTATCACTTTCGCAGAGGGTGTCACATTCCCCGAGGATATAGCCTCCGTCGAGGGTGTCACCTCCCTACATGTGATCACCTTCGCCGAGAGTGTCACCTCCCTACATGAGATCACTGTCTCCTGCGTCCAGACACCTCCCACGTGGATCAGCTGCATGTAGACAGAGTGCTTCCATTGATGATATGTTCCGACTTATGATGGAGATCAGAGACGACGTAGCTCACTTACGAAGCAAAGTAGTTGACTTACGATGTGATGTCAGGATGGTACAGGTCGGTTTAGGAGACTTTTATACTGAGGTCGTAGCGATACGAGGCGACATAGTAGGCTTGCGTGGGACTAGTGAGTATCGAGATGGAGTGGGTGGCGGAGGGACAGGCGGCTATCAGGACGGAGAGGGTGATGGAGGAACAGGTGGCTATCGGGACGGAGGGGGTGACGGAGGGACCGGTGGTTGTCAGGGTCGAGGAGGTTAGACGGGGTATGTTAACTCGTTGTGAGCATCGGATAATGCATTAATTTCATATCTCGGTGGCCCGATGAAGATGGAGATGGAGAATCGAGCTCCGATGGAGACGGTGGAAGAGGTCAGGAGGGTATCGGAGGAGGAGGGTGTCAGAGGAGGAGGGGGTATTAAAGGCGAAGGTTGGAAGAGTGCCGGAGGAGGGGTCGTGAGGATGTCGGAGGAGGAGGGGATACCGAAGGCGGAGGTCAGGAGGGTGCTGCAGGAAGAGGTCGTGAGGGTGTCGGAGGAGAGGGTACCCGAAGCGGAGAGGGTACCATTTCGGACGCCAAACTCGCCGGACGTAGTTTTTGTGTCGGAGAGGACAAAGGATGTGGTCCCGATGGTAGGTGAGGGAGTGTCGGAGATCGGGAGGGTGTCACGTACTGTTGACGTGTCGGAGCTGGTAGTCAGCAAGAGGCCAAGGGTACCATCACAGTACGTCATTTCTCCGTTTATCGCGAAGGCGAAGAGGAGGAGGTTCGTCGATGGCACGCGCCGAATTTATTCAGGAAGGTGGACTACATCAAGTGGAAAGGGTTCAAGATGGAGTGGAGAGCAATTACACCTGGGTAAGTATTGTATTATTCGTTAAGGATTAGTACATTACGCAGATGCTGACACATCTATATTTTTACTTCACAATTTCTTTACTTATTTTTCAAAGTCAGTCGCAGGATTGCTCATAAGAAGATCTCGGACGCTTACAACTAGTTTCACGACATCACCACTTCGGGGGCTTGGCTCGCCGACGAAGTAAGTGAAGTAATAATATTGTTATTTATTACGTATACATATTTTTGAGTTTTGAATTTATAAAATTAAATTACTCATTTTTTAATTGGTGTTTCCTGGTGCAGCACATTGACTTCGCCTTGGATTTGCTACGAGATCGAGCTGAACGACATTCAAGATCGTTCAACATTCCTGGCCGACTCATATTGAACACTGAGTTCATACGTGCCATTGACATTGAGTACCAGACGTTCCAAACTATGGATAGCGAGTACACGATGTCTACATATATGATGGAGTGGGTAGTAGAAATGTGGCCGAGTGTAGGGGGAAAGCCATGGGATGGTTGTACGCATCCATACATCCCGGTGTGTGTGAATTATCACTACATTGTAGTGAAGATTGTATTCGTCGACTCGACTACGTATTTATATGACCCCGATCATTCATGCCGGGCACAAGGTCAGCTCGAGCAAAATCTGGAGTCGGTGTCTGTGATCGTCCCCATGCTGGCTAGAGGAGCGAAATTACTGTGCAGGACAGACTGACCACCGTAAGGGACGCGACGATGGCAAGACAGCAAATATCAAAAGTGTTTGTTATTTTATTTTTGTAATTTACAACTTCCGTTCTAATTAGACGGTGATGTGTTAATACAATATTTTGTAATTGTAGGGGTGATTGTGGCATGTTCGCTATCAAGTACATAGAATTTTTGAGTGTAGCACAGAAAGTCGATGTAATCAACCAAGCGTGGATACAAAATTGGAGAAATAAATTAGCTTGTGATTTATTTGAATTTAATGGTGATCCGTTGATACTGAAGCCATGTTTTTAAAAATAATTATACATATTATAACGTTTAAACATTGCATATTTCATTCATTCATTCATTTGTAATTACGAAATAATTGTAAAATATATATTATTTTTTTAATATTTTATTTTTATTTTTTAGTTTATGTGTTTATTTAAATGTTTCATGACGTATTTATAATGTTTGGATATATGGTGGAGAACGCACTGAGTTCTAAAAAAAAATTTCAAATATTACGAAACTAATTAATGAAATATTGAAATAAAAAACTAAATCTAATAATTAACATAAATAATTAACATTAATAATATGCATAAATAATTAATGTCAATGTTATAAATAATGTTACATAAATTTCAAGTATACATTTGTTACGTTATCATGCAGAGGGATCTGACTTGTACAAAATCTTCTAGTATGTCCTGTTGCACAGCACCTGCCGCACTTATGAGGTTGGAAAAATTCTCCGGTCGATGATATTCTAGACGTACGTGTACGTCCAAGAGTACATGGGCCGACTACTGGTGGCAACAAGTTATTCAATGAGCAAATGTGATCGGGAACTTCCCACTCGACTTCATTCAGTATAGGAAATATGGTTTCGACATATGCTGCTCTCCAAGAACCAGTCTTGTAATAAACACTGCATAAGGTGTGTGGTGGAATTCATCTATACATAGCCACCTCCACTGCATGTGTACATAGAAAACTCTCCAACTAAAACTGTCTATACGTGCACGTGTTATCATTCAAGTCGACGATGCATCCAAAATTACGTGCACATCTCGCGGAAGAGCGAAACTGGTCCAGTGGTTCTACATATACCTTCCTTGCCACCTCTAGAGTCTTGAAGAGTTTATCTTCCTGAGCCGGGATTAGCACACTTGTGCAACTTTGTGATTTTTCACGATGATCATGAAACCACTGTTGCAGCTTGTCACGAATGTTTCAGACATTGCGAAAATTGATAATTCTCGATCCTTCTTGAATAAGGCATTGAACGATTTCGCATTGTTCGACGTCATCATGTTGTATCGACGTCCTGGAAAATGTGATCGTGCCCAATGTTCGATCCCCATCTCTGTCAGATATTTCCATGCATCATAGGATTTACTTTCTATTTTGACCATAAACTTTTCAAACTCTTGAAAACTGTAAGCCTCTGCAACTCTCCTAAACAACGTAACGATGTCCTTGCCTCGATACTTGGTCTTCAGATTTCCTTGTATATGGTACGTACAATAACCATGATGTGCCTCGGGGAAGATTTCGACGATATCGTTAATTATTGACCGCCCTCGATCGGTTACAAATGCAAGGTTTTCGACATCTCCAATTACTTTTCTCAACTTCGTGAAAAATCAACGCATTTTCAGATCATTTTCTCCATCAACTATGCCGAATGCAAAAAGGTAAATTCGGAAATTAGGATCTTCACATGTTGCAATAATCAATTTGCCCTCGTATCTCGCCTTAAGGGTTGTACCGTCGACTAGGATTAAGGGTCGCATTGCTTTTTGAAATCCTCGAATGCATTGTCCAAGAGCCATAAAGAACTACTTAAAGCGATTCTCGTCATCCTTCTCAATAAAAAATGTCGATCCAATATTTATTCTTTCCATATTATAGCAAAACCTGACCAATTTAAATAAACAATAATTATAATTTAAATAATTAAATAAAAAAATATTTAAAAAATTAAAAAATTAACAATTGAATTAAATAATTAATTACACATTAAATAAAGAATCAATAAATAATTAAATAAACAATTGAAATTAATGACTGAATTAGTTAGACATTAAGTAAACAATTGATTAAATAATTAATTAAACAATTAAAATGAATAATTAACATTTGAAATAAATATTAAATAAACATCTAAGAAAAGAAATGCCTGGCCAATTTAGCATAACTTTCCTTGGTTGAGCCTATCAAGTCCTCCAACACGCATTCTTTGGCCTTCCAAGCCTTCTGATAACTCATGACCACCCCGTACTCTCGACGAACGTCATTAATAATGTCCGAAGGTCTGTAGATTGTTCGTGGGTCCTAAAACTTGTGCATTACTTCTCGACCAATTAACCATTATCGGGTTTGCCTGTGATCATTTGGACGAATACCCACTTCGCAAGTATGTTTCCATACATACTTACAAACCACAAAGAACTCATTCGTGTCCATTTTTGTTACTTACAAATGTCAAAGGTAACTGTTGTCAACGCAGACAATTGTGTAAGTCGACTTGTTTGATTTCTCCACTTTAAACTCAAAATTGTGTTTTAAAGCAATCCGGTGAACAACTTCGTGCAAATCTTTCTTCGTGTCAAACAGTTGCTCAACATACAAATCTTCATTATCTGAGGCCACAAGCGAATGATTAGAGGACCGTGCACTCGGTCTAACCTGTGAGCTCACACTCGACTCATGTCTCAGACAAGATAAAGCAATCAAATTCTCATTTATAAAGTCATTATCTCTTTCGTTGTCTTGAACTACCGAGCAAATTCTGTGTGTAACAGTGAGATCATGGCGAGGGGCAACTGTCTCTGAAATAGCCACAACATCATCACGCACTATTTTCACTGTGTCCTAAAACCCATTCACATTACAATCCCCTCCATCGAAATCTTCGTGTTCACTCTCGGGGACATTATTTTTCATCAAAGTTACGCAAACAGGAATCGCACGTTTTTGGTTCATTTCAATTAAAACCTTCATTTCAGCTTCAAAAGTAACCATTATAGGTGGAATTGAAATGGATGTATACTCGCCTATTAGAAATCCCAATTCCATGTCGTACTCAGAAAGATTTACTTTCAGCAAGTTCTCTATCTCATTGTACATTTCTGCATATGATGTACTTGATGTTATTACAATTGCAGTATAATTATGTCTTTCACTTGTCCATTTTCACACCCATCGATCATTTTCATTATTTTCAAATTCACTAAAGTAACAAATCAGGACAGCAGTTAATCCCATATCTGCATTAAGAAACATCATTTATTAAAAAAATTGTAATTACGAGAATAAAATAACGAAAAAAATATGACACACACAATCATTAAAAAAGAGAGCCTAGGCCGGTTGTTTAACATTCGGCCTGGACAACCTGGCTGACTGTTAACATCCGGCTTGGGCGTCTGGGCCGGATGTTATGACGAGGCCGGTTGTCTTCTCCATTTTGCATTTGAACAGATAAATTTTTTTCCTGGTTTTTGCTAAAAAAAAATTATACATTCATTTAAAACTGTAATAATTTATTTTTCTAAAATAATACGTTGAAATAAGATTTAAAGATTCAAACAGTGTACTAATTTAATTAAAATGAAATTAAAAATACGTATTTATACTTACCAATTTCAAGTGCCGACTATGAGTAATATTTTTTGTTGAGTCTTTAATAATTTTTTAAGATTTCAATGTTCAAACAGATGGAAGAGAAAATTTCTTTTTAACTGTGTTGGAGAATCTGATAAGGAAAGTGATTTTGTTTTGAAATTTAAGTGGGATTGTTTGGATTTATTAATTTTTTAAAGAGGGTATTATTGTCTTTTGAGCAAATAATATGTTTTTGTAATTACAAAACATAATAAGGGCAAAAATGACATTTATTCTTCAAAATGCTCTTTTGGTGAATGGCAAAAAAAATTTGATCAATGTGAAAAAAATAGTCTTTTGACTAGATCTTTCTTAAAAGTATCCCACGGGGTGTGTGTGTGAGAGAGAGAGAGAGAAGAATTATTGGTGGCAAGGGACAACGATGGTGGGTATTAGTTGCTTCTCAAGGCGATTTCACGTGACTACGCTGCCAACAGAAATAGAATGAAGAATGAGAGGAGAGGAGATAGGAGAGAGACGGAGAAGGAAAATGGAAATTTTAGGTTTGAAATTGCTAGAGAAAGATGAGAGAGTTTAGAGAATAGAGAAATAAATTTAGGGTTTGAAAATGAGGTGGAGTGGATGGAGTATGCTAATTAATTTAATTTTATAATATTAAAAGATGAATAAGGTATCTGAATTTTGCAAAAAAAAATTATTTAAATTTGATTTTTGAATTGTGCTTCCTAAAATTTTGGGTAGGTCCTTACAAGGAGGAGTCCCACATAATGGGCCTATAAGATTTCAAATTTCAATGGGACTACTTTTAAGGGATAACCACATATCTACTATATTATATAAACATGTTTCACAATTAACAAAGTTCCTTAAAACTTTCATAATCCAGGTGATAATTGAAAATATTAAATATATAAAAATATAATGTTATATACGTTAAATTTGGATAAAAAAATTATAATCTCCTACAAATTACTAATATGCCATAATTAAAGACATTTTTTATTTTCCAACCATAATCAAACGAGATTTTCTCTCCCTACAAAACGGGTTCCACAAAAACTCTCTTTCTAAACAACAGATTCACCAAAAACTCTCCAAAAATATCACGAAAATTTCCCTGGCATTCTCTGCAATCCATCAATAACGTCGATATGCTGGTAATTTTCATTTAATTGGAGAAAGTCGAAGTTCGAGTATGACTAATATTCAATTAATAAATAATTTAGACTAAGAAATATTTTTTTGTCAGTCGACTTCAACCTGATAAAGTAACATTATTCTTTGATAAATATATAAAATGATACACGTTGGTAAAATCTAAAAGATTAGGAACCTTAAAATTAAAAATTATTATCAAACTAAAGCCTTACTATATTTAGAAGGCATTCGTAAAATATATATATCCAGTTGCTAGTTTCATCATATCAAATTGGACTTCATCCCTGACATTCATAATGCGTTATTTAAGAATTCCAATAAAAATTATTAACTACTGCATTAATAATTTAAAAAAAAAAATGTTGAACCCCAATTTTGAGAGCTCCATCATCCCGCCTCTAGAGTTTTGTGATAGAGGTAAATCGTTAGGTCATGGAACAAGAGCTGTATGTACACTACGCCTATAAAGAATCTAATTCTATATTTTAAGAATTGAACCCTCATACTGCATTTGCTAACAAAATGTGAAATAATTTCACTTTTATCCTTTGCATCACTGACTATGTCCCAAAGCTACTGCATTGATAATTTATTTGCACGAGGTAGAGGAGTATCGTCTGCAACTTGGTACCAACATCATTTCCGACGGTACTAGTTTTTGTTGGTGATTCAGTGGGAGCCAAATGAGTCTGTCAGTCGAATTTATGTGATATTGGAGGCGTCAGTTAAAAAATGATTTGCAGTCAAATAATAATCAATGGGCCGCACAAGGGACAATAATTTCAATAGTAACCCCACTCAACGCTTCTCGTTAAACTCAATTAGCCCCTAGGATTACCACCAACTTCTTGTAATGGTTTCCATAATTATTAATTAAACTCAGCCCCTTGTTTGATCCTCGTTACTTTCAAAATATATTTCTCTATCATCCTTTCAATTATACATTTTTAATAAAATAATATTATACGTAAATTTAATTTTTTTCTTATTTTTCAATTACACATTTTGTATCAATCCACTATTCAAAAATACATTCTATACAAAATATGAGACTCAAACAGGCTATGAATATGCAACTTGTTAACAAGTTTTTTACATTTAAAGATAACATTCCAAGGTTGTAAGTACTTCAGAGCTAAAAAAATTGTAAACAGTGCATGATGGCGTCGAGCTATTTTTCCGCAGGACTTCCCCTACAATATCGTCACCGCATTAAAGTTTAACCACCAAGTTCGGGATGGATTGGTGTGGTTCCTCTACGCCTAGGATATCAGAATATCGAACCATGAACGAAGAAAAGCATGAGAGAAAAGCCTATTGGCTAGTAATTGTGAGGCCTCAATTCTTGACTGGAGGGGACACCAAAGGCCTCTGAACTGTTGAATTCTTAGATAAGTATTCTCAAAACTATTAATTAAGAAAAGTTAAGTACTCCTTTTGACATGAATCACATATCTGAATACTTACTTCAAATTAATTACTGATATATTATTTTTACAAAATTGACCTTTTGAAGATAAAAATCATGCCTCAATAATTATAACAATATTTTTTAAATCATATTAAATCGTGAATAATTCGAACTTCAGGAAGCTTTTTTATGAGTTTTGCTACATGTATATTGGGGTTGACACTTCGGAGCACACTCCGCTCACATGGAAGATCACAAGATTTTATACTGTCGTGGGATTCATCCCTTTATATGAAGAGAGTGTACACTGAAATGTCAACTCCGATATACGAATAGCATTTTCCAGCTATAGATAGGCACTTCGTTTCATTTTTCATTTTCCTTTTTATTATATATTATTTTATCTAAATTATTGTACTTCCACTTCATTTTCGAGCATATCCTCTCTTTCTGACACTAGTTATTGTTACACATTTTAATATTATTTTTGATAGATTTTAAAAATACATAATGTTCTTTTCGGTGAAGAGGTAGACATGTGACTCGACAAGCGATTAGCCACTAAACATTTTACTCATTTACTGCTATTTTATTTTGAACCGTTTAAAATTACTTAACTATCAAATCTAAATAGCCGTTTGAGCTCTATTATTTGTAGATTATAATAAGATAAATAGTATTTTTTTGAAAAATGAGTGGTTAAAAAGCTTTTAATTTATGTGTAATATTATTTTATTGAAAATTATGTGATTCAAAATAGGAGAGAAAAAAATTTAATTTAATATAATAAAAAATAATAGGG